>NW_027286070.1:72865390-73317890 GCF_022747635.1 Hetaerina americana
AAGATGACACCATGCGTACCAATATTTTGCGTATTTTGCCTGAAGAATGCTCAGAAGGGTCAAGTAATTCCTTTCCCACCTCCACGTGGTTATCTTTGGAAAGGAAATTCATCCGACTATACTCCTCCGATGGAAATAGTTTCCTCGTTCAACCGTTTCCTTGTTCTCTTCTGATTGTTCGCGTGGCCTATCAAGATGCCGCTTCAGGAGTACCTTTACATGGCATAGCCCGCGAGCACCCTGCTATAATTTCCTGAAAGGAAAACTCACTCAACGAAATGAATGAGCGCCAACCAATAGATGAATGTATATCAATGAGATGCGGGAATGAGACGAAGACATTCGGAGGAAAAGGTCTCCGAATAGAAATACTAGTCATCATGCCGCGAGTGATTCCAAGATATTATCTTAGATTGGAGTTCCTGTATTTGTTTGTGTGAAAATAAGAAAACAGTTGACGTAAAGCTATTTCAAAGATGCGGAAATAAATGTTCTGCTCGGACGGGGTAACATCGACAGAATGTTTACTTGCTGGTTGCACAGAAGGTCGGAGATTGATGTCGAGCCGTCACTTTAGGGATACTTCAAGGTGGAGTTTAGGGTACGAATCGGATTCAAGAGTGAACTAAATGGAGATGGTAGTGCATGGCATAGATTTAGGGTCATGCCATAAAGCAGGACACAAGTAATCCTAAATACTTCATCCGTCGGAGAATTATAACATAAAAATACCACCACCAGAATTAATGCTGTTCACCAATTACCACCACATCTTGCTGTCATAGCAGGATGAATTAGTATTGAGTATTGAACTCGCAACTAAGATTTGATATTTTGGAATGTTTAATTCAATTAAAACAAACCATAAGAAATGAAATCATTTAAAGTTGGAAAATTAAAGAAATGCTAATTATGCATTTAAATCAGGCAGGAAAAAAAAATATTAGCATATTGGTTGATTGCCACTTTCCAGATAAAACTGAGCATAAAACAATATTGACAGGTTTAAGAATGCAGGAAGTTTGAGGAGGAAGTCAATTAATTCATTTATCCCCACTAGACTAATATATTATGCTTTTATTTTTTAAAGCTGGCAGCCCTCGATGTCCTCGCTTCACGTCGTTCCACCCTTGAGAGTATAAGGCCAAGGTTCGGACACATCTCACGAATCATTAAATGTTAGAAAAGGGAGAAAATACTTAAATATTTCCGAGGAAGGCCCTTTCCTATCCAATCACAAGGTGACGCCTTAAATCAGAAGTCCTTGGAGTGAGTTCTATCGGGGTCCCTTAATGTGAGAAATGGGTCATTTTGACGACTTCTAGTTTTCTCGTGGTCAAAGTTTCCTTATGGCTTCGACCGTGATCTTGGGCGCCGCGGTAGCGTAGTTCGCAGAGCGCTAAGCTACAGAGGCGGCAAATCCCGAGTCACAATCCAGGTTATATACGAGGGTCATCCGGAAAGTAGTACCCGTTCGTGCCGCATGAAGTGCTGACGACGCGAGTAGCCGCTGGACGAGGTCAGATAGCTTCAGTGGCTTGTCTGCCTTCTCTGAGCCAAGTTGCGTGACGCTAGCATTGCCTGTGTTGTTTCTGTGATTGTTTACAATGTTTAAAAAAATTGAGAACGCCGCCAGTTGTGAAGTGAGGGCAGTGATTAAATTCCTCAATGCAAGAAACGTTCGCCCATGTGATATTCATCGCCAATTAAAGGAGGTGTATGGAGACAATGTAATGGACGAGTCGTCTGTTCGGCGGTGGTGTCGCAACTTCAACATGGGGAGGGGGAACACACACGACGATGAGCGTTCGGAGAGACCGTCTGTCATTACAGACCAACTGGTGAGCTCAGTTGACGAATTCGTGAGGAACGATCGGCGCGTCACAATTGATGACATCTGTGAGCATTTTCCCAATGTTTCTCGAACAATTGATCATGAAATTGTTAAACACCATCTGCATTATGCAAAAATTTGTGCAAGATGGGTCCCTCGCGTATCTCAATGAGCTGGCGGCGAAGGACTATGCAGCAGGAATACAGAAACTTGTCACACGTTATGACAAATGCCTTAATTTGCTTGGAGATTATGTTGAGAAGTAGTTTAAAGTATCCTCTTTCAAATAAAATTTTTTATGTTTGTTAATATTTACTTTTGTGTCTTTATTTCACGAACGGGTACTACTTTCCGGATGACCCTCGTATATTGGAGCCAGTTATGCCTTAGCTCTCTAATCCAGGTTCTCTCCAGAAAAGTTCAATTCTAAGAAGACAATCAACTGTCTCTCAATCACTCCACCCCCATTCCTTCCCAGCACGTGGCTTTCACGTGCCATTGCGTTTACGAGATCACAGTGAGGTGATCTCCCTCCTCCTATTTCTAACAAGAATGTGGCCGGAATAAACGCCATCTTCCTTATAATGTGCGAGATATGTTCGGTTGGCGGAGAACAACATCATAGCGTTTTAAACTGTTTTTTTTTAATAAAAAGTAAAGTGAAATAGACAAAATCTTTGCGTGTGCCAGTATCGTTCGTCAAGTCAGGCTGATTGAACTAATCGAGAGTTCTGAATGTCATTGACTATTTATGCGCAGGTTCAAGACTCCATCCTCTTGTCATGACCACAACCGTTCGTCTTTAATTTTCGCCTTGCATCGAGAACCGTAATCTCAGCAAACGAGTAAGATTGGCTCCCTTAATCAATGACCACCGACACACAAGTTTGGAATATTACTTATTTTCATGCTACCTGATACATCTCGATTTTGAAGAATATTTGCATGCATAATCGTAGGAGTTAATTATGATTAAATTTCTGTTTTGCTCAATTTTATACACCAGCTCACCTCAGAGCGTCATACGCAGGACATCTAGGGGGACATTTTGAAAGCACCGATTCCGTTCGATCTCATCAGTGAAATGCCATCTCTTTGCCGCGATCATGGGTATCTCATAATGCGCAAAATGGTCGATCAAAAGGTACAGCTTCTACAAATACTTCAAGAGCAATTCATCTTTCGCCATTTTTTCATCATAGTATCCCCGGGAGTTTATTTCAATTAATGTAGGCTGGACCTAAACCAAATCATCGCACAATCATTGGATATTTCGTACATTCGAATAAAAAAATCTTACACACAAAAAAACTCAACACATATATATTATATCTCCAAAAAAATTAAACAAAGTATCATGCACATCTATCGATCGTCAACATCTCCAAAAGAACGGCACTATGAGCTACTGCGACTCATTTTAATTGCATGTGACACGTCCACGGAGCATGATGCCTGCGAAAATCAAGGGCAAACGGTAAATGTAGGGGCAAGTCAAGAGGTGAGGTCGAGTTAATTTATTTTACCTTACGGAAGTGGGATCCGGCATTTAGAACTCCGTTGGTTAGGTGGCTGGTTTGCTCATCGAATGGCCAGGGTTTGATTCCAGGGAAGTCTCTGGGTACCATCAGCATCACCCAGGCTATATGAATTTTCGGGTATGAGATCTTCCCAGGAAACTACAGTTGGTACAGGAAAAGGAACTGACCCCTCTTCCGCTGATGTGTGATTTTCACAAGTAGGGTGGGTATCGCACTAATTGTGGAACCAACCTTCCCTACTGAACAACATTCGCACCATGGTTGAAAACCATATGTAGCTCGATAATAATTACGATATGAATTAGTAGGTACTATTAATATTCTCCAACACGCTCGCGGTTTTATTGCGGTATATATATATACATATATATATATATATATGTATATATATATATATATATATATATATATATATATATATATATATATATATGCCAAACTTACGCAAAAACAATCATTTAGCCTTAAATTTTAATTGAAATCAATATTTTGGAAGCAACAAGCACTTTGTTGAAAATTGATGCTGGATGAAAAATGATGCCATGTGGAGCAGCGCTAGCACCAGCGGACAAAGGCAAAAGCACAGAAGCACACAAGAAAGAAAATAAACTCCCTAGTTTTCGAATTTTTGGTGATGCCAGGCACCTTTCTCAAGAAAGAGAAGGAAGGAACTCAAGGAGCAAGGGTAAGGAAGGAGTTGGAGGTTCCTGGAAATACATTGGCGAAAATAACTCTCTCTTACTATATTGTCACGACGGGTATTAAAAATGAAAGTTCTGTCATTTACACATATTCATTCTCCAAGTGTAATCCCAAAGGAGTTGGGTATGCTATACTATACATCTTTTTCATTTGATTTTCTGTTCAAAAGCAATGGAACTGCCTGTAGCCAATCACCTGCGATCCTATGGTGTTCTGCTAGGTGCTGGGAAAATGATTATACGCACGTTTACCCAACATTTTATGCAATTATCTGTCTGATTATTACGCGTACTGAATGAAGTGCACATTTACGCTGATTAGTAAATTTCATATTTGATCAATAAGACATATTACGAAAATAAAAGCATGTGGCTTAATTGCGTATTATTTTTGTGGAGCACAAAAATTTGACATTATTATTTATTGCAGGCATTTACCCAAGCAAAAGATTTGAGACAAATATAGAAAATGGAATTTCGGTTCATTACACATACGTTTGAAACACACATAAATCTTGGATGTTTAATCCCAAAAACGCGAGAAACATTTTCCTCGGTCCCGTCGAAAGTATCTACCGATTCGAATTTTCATTCCAATAATATAATGGTAAATGGAAAAATTAACTTCCCACTAAAAATGTTCACCTCATCAACATAGCTTCATTTAATTGTCGATATAGAAGTTTTATAACAAATTAATACCGAATTTTCCTGGAGAGACACCCCTCGGTTTACTGTGGCGACGCGGCAAATAACTCCTTAGACCTGTCACTTTAAAGGGCTTTGTTACTCTGCCGCCATTTCTCTATTGAAAGTGAAAGTGAAACATTTCTTCAACAAAGATGATTCTCGTGTCACATTTGGAAGGTCATAAAATAAAAATCGTAATTTTGAAGATCATAAAATAAGTAATATAAGTGAAGACAAGGTCTGTTCAAAAAGTGTCGCGAATTTTGATATTTCGCGGGTTACGTATATTTGATTTTCAATTTTTTTGTGGCGTTATGTTGGTACAAAAGTTCATTGACTGCCCGAGCGGGCAAGTATAAACCGTCCCGGTGGCGGGAAGGAGGAAAGCAGGTTAGACCGGATGCTGAGGAGGCGGCTGTGTCCGGCGTAGGCGTCGCAGTGGAAGCAGAGGAGTTCCGATGGGAGGCAAGGGTACCAGACGTCAAAGCACGAGGCGTCGACGCACGAGAGGGAGGCTTAGCCGTCACGGACGTGGTGGCAGCGGATCCGCGAAAATCCGCGAGAAGGGCATCGCGTTCACTCACCGATAAAAGTTCACGATTTTAAATGTGCATTTAATTGTTGACAGCTATTTTGCTTGGACGTGTTTTGGCTTGCCTTCGATTTTTGCCTGTTCCAAAAAATGGATCAAAGAATCTGTATCAAATTTCATGTGAAAAACGAAATTAGGTGCGCGAACGCATTCCGAATGCTTACTGTGGAATATGGAGAAGCTACCTTGGACCGAAGAAACGTTTATCGGTGGTATATAATGTTCTCAGAAGGCCGAGAAGATGTGAACGACGAAGAGGGTGCCGGACGCCCGAGCACGTCAACAACAGACGAAAACATTGATGAAGTGAAGAAAATAGTATTGGCCAATCGTCAAATCACGGTCAGAAAAGTTTATGAGGACCTAAATATATCGATTGGCTCGTGTCATTCGATTTTTGCCAATGATTTGGGCATGACACGGGTCGCCGCGAAATTCGTACCAAAATTGCTCAATTTCGACCAAAAACATCAACGCATTAACACTGCCAGTGAAGTGTTGGAATCTGTCCGCGACGACACAAATTTGCTTCAGAGGGTGATAACTGATGACGAATCAGGAATTTATGGTAATTACGCGGAAACTAAAGCTCCCGCCCATGCTAACACATCGTTGCTTGTGCGCGAATTTTTGGCCAAAAACAACACACCAATGATGCCACAACTACCGTACCCCCCAGTGACTTTTTCTTGTTACTGAAACGGAAGAGGACCATGAAAGGACGACGCTACGCTGCGATTGACGAGATAAAAACTGCATCGAAGGAGGAGCTGAACAAGGTCACAAAAAATGATTTTTTGCTCCTCAAAGTCGAGTGTCGCAGGGCGCCGGTGGGAACGGAGCGACGCACGAGGGACGGAATACTCTCTTCTTATTTTATTTTTTTACAGACGGCTGATCTTTTAAAAATGTAGTGATAAAGAATTAAGTATTTGAGCTTTAACTTTAGTCAGTTGCCTACAAACATTAAATTACCAATGCGCCTCATTTGATAAAGTGTTTTATCTAAGGAAACTATGAATCCTTCAAGGGTGCAAGAACATTTGGGATGTTCTCAAGCTGACGAAAAAGATAAGGATTAATATTGATTTCAAAAGCTAAATGAAAGGTTCGTGAAACAACGGGAATGGGGACATCTCTTTTAAACAGCATCCAAAGCATCGAAACAGGATTACGACCGTCTGAATGCTACGAAAAACATTTCATCATTGATTGGAAAAACTGTTCACTATTTGTGAAGAAATGATCTGAACGGCTACACTAATATAAGCTATGCCAAATCAGTCAACGCGAGATTATCAAGAAAATAGATGGGCAATAATTTGGCGTATGAGGAAAATTGATGGAATTCCTAAAGATATTTGAAGATTCATATGTTGAGTTAATTAATGGCATTACAGTTCTCTATTCAATCTGATGAGCCAGCGTTTTCAGCAAACTAACACACAGACGATTTATTAATGAAGTAAAAAAAATCAACAATTATTATTCACCGAAATTTTGCAATGAAATATTGAAATATGGAAGAGGGTTTCTAAGAGAAATAAATCCCCCCGAGCAATATCGTATCAGTTACTACTGATCGTGCTACAATAGGCCACTTCATTGGATATTTAAAATAGTAAGCGGTTTCAAATGTATTCATTGTACACTATACCACGGATTTTACACATTTAGTTGCCAAAAATATAAGTTTGCTATTTTTAAGAATTTTAGTAACATCCGCGTGTACTTTGATCTGAAATAATTATTTCCCGAATTTCTTCCGCTAATTTTAGTAGCCAGACCATTTATATAAGAATTAATCTATTAAAACTCCTAAATGTTGGTGGAATGAATTCACTTCCAATTCATACCTTCCATCATAAAATAATAAATAAATTCAATAACATGTTCTTACACCTTAGTTATCAGACCTCGTGTGTATGTATATATATATATATATATATATATATATATATATATATATATATATATATATATATATATATATATATATATATGCTTTCGTAGACGTAACACGGAAGTGCCGAATAGTACAATACAAAGTAACACACAATATAGAAACACAAAAAAAGAAGAACACTCACACGTATTTTCTTGATATTTCGACGGAAACAATCCGTCTTCATCTGAAGATATAGAAGTAATCCATCCATCATTACTTCTATATCTTCAGAGGAAGACGGATTGTTTCCGTCGAAATATCAAGAAAATACGTGTGAGTGTTCTTCTTTTTTTGTGTTTCTATATTGTGTGTTACTGTGTATTGTACTATATATATACATATATATATATATATATATATATATACATATACATATATATATCCCCTGGCTATAGGTTAGGAGCACACGAAGGTTCCCCCACCCAGTGTTCCGAAACAACCTGGTCCTGTTTGGCAAACTAATGACAGACAGGGCTCTTGTTCCTATGGTGAAACACCTGCCAATTCTTAGAATTATTTCCAATTCCATGGGAATATAATTAGCAGAGAGTATTGTTCAAGCGCTGCGAGGATGAGGAGTCGTTAGCGAGAGATGGAAGGATTAGACGGGTGGTAGGGTTCCGGTCCCCGCGTTAATGCGATGTAATGAGAGTAGGAGTGTTGTTCCCTGGGACGGGATTTCACTCCGTGGACTCCAGCCGAATTGCGCATAATTAATTAGCTGGTTGATGCCCTTGTTGAATTTCTCCAGTCGTCGCGTCCCTTGACTGTAACTTCGACCCAATTGCTACGCCAAACTAAGAGGCATGCATTATGAATGCATTTCCCTTGCACGGCTGTTTTTAAGAAAACTGACTGCATCCTGTGGGACGCTCGGCGGTGACCCGGAGTATGTTTTTCTTTTTCGAGTGATTCGCATGCCAGTTTGACCTCCATTTTCCGGTCAAGTTATTTTGGAGTTGGTGGCACCCTGTCCCAGCTGCTATTCGTCTTCATTGATAATTATTTTACGATACCATTGATTTTATACCCTGCCTCCTCATGTATGTTTTGGATAAGTTTTCCATTGTCCTTCTCTCGAGAATCTACCATCAGCTCGCAAACAAACGGTTAGTGCTTTTGTACCAGACTCTCTGAATCCACCAACAAAAAGCTAACGTCCCAAGTATCCTTCGAAACGCATACTTCCCCACTTCTTCAATGGGTCGGAACATACAATTACAAATCTAGAATCACCTTGGCATCGGACGTCGCCATTTAAGCGTGGAAATTACAGATTTTCAAAGAAAAAACGAAGGCTCCTATGACGAAATCGCGTGAGAGTAAGAAGGACGCTGGGAAATTTTGTGGGGATTTACGCTCGTCGCGTTTGCGCATATGCAGCGGCGTCAGTCCTTGAGGAATTATAATCCTGTATGCGATGCCTGAATGCGCGCGTCGGTCGCATACAGGCTGTTGAGCCTGTAGTATGCGACCCGGAGGGCTTTCATGGGAAAATAATGGAATCGCCGTCTTCGTATAGAATGGAGGAAGGCTATTTCGTACTTAGGTTTTTATATTTATTCCCCAAAAAATATAAGATTAAGTTAAATGAATTTCTTTTTTGTTTGCGGATCTAGGTTAATTGCGTTGAACGAATTCTTGCATTGGAAACACGCATTGAGCCTGCGTCATTGAATTATTTCCATCATCCGAGGAGATTTAATGTCGGATTAACTTTCTATGTGCAAGTATGAAATATATGGATTTTTATTTAATATCTGCCGTTGAAATATTTCGCAAAAAGGTAAAGAAGCAGCATGGTTTGTAAAACATTTTGAAAAATAAGTTTGAAATTTCCTCGATTGTATTTGATATTTTTTCATTCTTTAATCCTTTTTTTAGTGGAAAGAAAAAATGATATCATGAATGAAGGAGGCTCTACTAGTATAACAAAGGATCAAGGAAAATTGTTTCATGACTCTTTTTGCCGCTCATCTCAGTACTAGTATGTTAATAGTCAATTTTACGTCATGGAAGTGAAGGTCGCGTATTATTCACTGAGTTAATACCGTAACTTTCAACCGTTGGTTGAACATTGTGATATTTCTCTTTTAGGTGTGTGAAAGAAAATACTCCGCCACAACTAATCGATGGAGCAATTGGTTGTTACTGAGAAATAAGAAATTGCACCAAGTTGCTCTTGTTCAATTTATTTTTTTTTTACCAGATAAAAGAGTGTCTTACTTTTACCACCAAGTAAAACGTTTTCAGATTATTTTTCCCCATGAGATGTTTGAAGCAATTTTATGACAATAGTCACTATTATAGAAAGGAGTTTTGTGTCTTCAGCCTCGATGAACATTCTAATGCCCAGTGAAAAATTTTTCAACCATCAATAAAAACGTATGATTTGGACTGTGGTATCCGGGCCAATAAATTTTGAAAAGCAACAGATCCTAGAATAAAGCAGTCACAACAAGTTCTGGTCGCGGAGAAATCGCAGGAGGCAACGAGGGTTTCTCCGCGTAGGTTGAAATTCTTGAAAAAAGTTTCGTCACGAGTCCTGAAGGTGTCCTCAGGTTGAACTGATTTATTGCAGTTTGGCGACCTTAAGCCAAAGAGCGGCTGCCGTTTCGAAGCCAATCGAATCTCTCTGATTGGTCGATGCCTGTCGCCGAGGAGGGATTGCAACCATCTTTGCGGTTTAAATCATTCGGGTTCTTACTTATTCCTACCACTTCCCTGATTATTCTTCGAAAAGTATTGAGTTCCCTTTGACATATTCTTTGTCTCATCGAAATTGAAGTGGTGTCTAAGCTCCGACCACGCGTGTTCGGCTATGGTACAAAATTGTTTATTTCCCGTAGTTCTGCTCTATCTTCTGTATTCGACTGATCTTCCTGCGTACGAAATTCATAGGGAACACTTTTCACGGGAAATTCAATACTGATACGCTAATTAATGCTGGAATGGCATCTTTCTTCTTTTGAATGATATCTTCCAATTTCCACGTTGTGATTTCGATGTCCTCTTCTAATCATTTCTGTTATTCCGGAAACAACGAGTTTTTTATTTACGAAAAAAGTTGAGCAAACACGAATTCCACCTTCTTTTTTCCTCATTTGTGAGGTTGTCTCTAGTTGAAGTAAATGATTAACTTCCAAATGTTTGTGAATCACTATATTCATACATTTAGTGGACATACTTTTTTCGCATAATACATTAAAATTTCAGAATCATTATAATTTTTTGATTTACGAAAAAAGTTACGAGGCTAAGGGGATGTCATTGTATTATTTTGAAACCAGCAGAGGGATGCTCGAGGCGAGAGCACGAAGACATTTCGCCAACACCAACTACTTGGAACGGTAACATGTATTGTCTCGAGTCGATTATCTTCTTTTCGTTTAAGTTGAACGAGAGCCACCGACATTTCCTTTTATGAAAAGCTTTGCCACGTTTTCTCAAGAATTCACACTCGACTTTAAAATTCATATATTTCTCGAGACTCCCGAAGCTTAATCCTAGCTTTCAGGCTTTCAAAAATCAATGAATTGGACATATTTAGGGTATAAGAATGTTTTAAATCTGCGGAAGTTGACCTATCGAGCAAAATCAATCAAAGGTAGAACTGCTATTTTGACTGTCAAAGGATAAAAAAGATTCCGCTGTTTTCTATGCATTAATCATATTTTTCTTCACTCATACGACTGTAGTAGCCACATTTGTTACTACTTTTTACTTTTGAAAACCAATGGAATTATGTTGACGAATAAATAAAGTCTAAGACGACGTAGGGCATGTATCTATTAAGTTCCTATGACATTTCTTGCGAACGCTTAAAATTCATGTTTGGGCTGACTCTTGCTCGAAGCATCACGTGATGCAAAATGTCCGTGCACTTTTTTGCTGCTGATGATGTACAACCTACATCTACATCAATACCCTGCAAGCCACCACAAAGGTGTGTGGCAGGGGGTGCAGCACCGGGAGGAAAGGGTAAGGGATGAGGGGGTTAGGGTTTTTCAAATGGATGGGGAAAGGTGAGGGGAACCTGCAAAAAAAATATATAAATATAATCGTATAACCATGCGCAGTCGCTACCTTGTAGTTTAATACTTATTATGTCGAGCCGGCTCCTGGGGGATTTCGATTACAAGCATTCTGGTCTCTTATTGATCTTGGGAAAAAATGACCATTTAAACCTGTCAGTCTTGCAGTCTACTTCTCTAATCTTATATTTGTGATCCCTCCGCCCGTAATACGTTGGGGTTCGTATAATTCAGCGCAACCTAATACAAGACCCACCAAATAAAGACAAATTTAATTTAAAAATCTTGGATATCTTGGTCTCAAAATAGAATGTTTTATATGGAAAACTAAGAACAGAGTTACCATAAACAATTATGAAGATGGGGATGAAATATCCGATTTTATTGAAAATGGAGGGATTCCAGCGATTTTCGATGCATTCACTCAAATTGAAGGTGCCTAAAATAAGAAAATATATCGTAATATTTAATTTAACCCTCTCTAATTAGAGTTAGTTTTGATCTTCTTCACTGACATTACTTTTTTAATTCTGAAATCTTTTGAGAGGATTTATGGATCGGCGAAGCTAACATCAGGGAGCGATGAGTTTCCAGTGCCAATGATCCAAAAAATGAGCCAAATTTGAGATTCCCTTGCAGCTGAGGAAACGTGTTCAAGAGTGCGCGTACTCGCAAAGGCAGTTGGCCTTCCTATACATTCGTAAGCTGAGACTCATATGCAACATTAAGACTTAAGGTATGCCTTTAAGTCATATTAATTAGAGATAGCCGTCCACGGTTAAGTAACGGCAGTAGGTTTCTCATTATTTCTTCAAGGAAATCTCTTTCTGAAGCTATCTTTTTCATGTGCTTTGACGATAGAGAGATCATACGATTACCGAGAAATATCCGGCATATTATCTCAATCTATAATCACGCTTGCAATTTCCTATTAAATTAATATTTGTAAGAGATTTTAAGATCTCAGAGAGAGTGCAAATTGTCAGAATTGATCAAATATCACGATCTAAAATTCATCGTTTGTTAAATGCTTTCTACTCCTAGTTTAATGAGTAAAAAACCTCAATATTTACATAATTGATAAGTAATTTTATATTGTATTCTAACATCGTTCATAAATTATTTTTATTTAATTCAAAGATTACGTGCTTGACCATTTTATATTATTCAGGATCGTTTAATTTTTTTATAAATTGATACTATGGATAGGCCTATGAATTTTTTTATGTTTAAGTAAGACAATGGAAAACGCTTCCGAATCCCTTCCTTGTCTTGGTGACAATGAAAGGCTGGAGATGAGCGCAAGAAGTCAACTTTACACTTGCAATGAACTATTTGCGGCAGTCAAACGTTTGGAAAAGTTTGGAAATTCGTGTCGAATGTGAATTACGTCTTTTGCGTACAACATTTAAAGCCCGGTACTTGCTAACTCCTAACTATTATGTACAACAGAGAACAGTAAACTTCCAGAGTTTGTTTACAATCGGGAACAAGAAAACTTAAATACGTGCCACTCATTCAAACCACAGAGAACGCAAAAAACAGCGGCGAATGCTTTCCAAGTCGACAAAAACCGGTTTTAGTGATTTCAACGTCATCGGATAGCGTATGATTAACATGGGAGAGAAAGAGTCACAACAAACCATTTAATTAACTTCAACATACACATTTCCTGCCATATTATCAGCTGTGTATACTCTCTGCTCTTTATTTGTTCACTATTCTTTGACATAATTCTCCCGTTCGAGAAAATCATCTAACACTTGAATGTTAAAACCGGTTGCAAAAGGAAAAAGAAGCCTCAAACGCGAAAGAAAAACACATACGTGTTCTCCCCACTTTTCTCATCCAAATATTGTTTGTTTTCCGCCATTTACTAATTTCCACAAGCGATCTTATCTCTTCGAATACAAATCTGAAGACCAATTACAAGAGAGGCAGAAGGTTTTTGTCTCTGGAAAGAAAAACTCAAATTTCGCGGAGTTCATCCCACGATAGATGTATAGTATTTCCGCGACGATGACTATGCATGCAATCAATTTACGATACTTTGACCTATTCTCCTGGATTTTATAAAAGAAAGAGTAAGAGACAAAGAATCGACACTTTTTTATTACAGGCGGTGACGGAGACGGCACAGCAAGTAACTTTACAGTCATTTTGCGAGCACCGAGACGACTATGCTTCTATTTAGTGAATTCAGTACGAATGCAAAATGGAATGAAACGTTTTTCACTTTCAAACGTCTTTATTTGCACATCTAAGTAGTATCCTTGCACGGAAGATGGGCCATTAAAATGGCAAAAAATTCTGCTATCAGACGTGGTAATTGTACGATCACTGAGCCATTTATTGCTCCAGATAAGACAGTTAGGTGTTGGAATTAAAGAGGTCGGAGAGGAACTCGAAGTTCTGTTTATTCGATACTTCTGAATGGATTCCACTGGCCCCACCGTTTGGAGTCTTACCTCAGAGACTACAGGTATCTCTCTCGAGCAGGGAAACTGAAAAAAGCTGAAAGACATAGGTTAAATAATCAAATATAAAGGGAGTTAGCTATTTTAATATGAAATTAGTACAGCCAATAGCTGTTGAGCAGATTCAAAGTTCTGGTTTTCCATTTAGCTACATGTCGTTGAACTCAGCAATCATAATGAATCTAACCCATCACATCACCGTTATGAGAATTAAATTCGAAATGAATCCCATGAATTCTCGGATTATTCTGCATCATTTGAAAGTGAATCTACACTTAGCGTCATGCTAGTAATGAATCCGAAGGCTAGTTTTATAGGCAAGGGTAGAGTCACTTCGTACTAAGCTTTATGATGAGTGAGTTTCGCTGTCCGAGCAGCGGGGGAGTTCCTTTCCTTGTGTCGCATTCATTTTGTGCAGGAAGGGTTGGGCCCCGAAAATTTAACTAAAATTAACAAAAATATAGCAGGTAATGTAGCAATAAATATTCATGCGGAAGTTGATTAATCACAATTTGGGTGGGGTCAATTACACTTGCGGGGCAGCATTCCCAGTGGGTAAGCGGAGTTAGCTAACCTCGGCTTAAATACGAGGATTTCGATCGGCCAGGAAGCTCAGAGAACGCCGGTTCCAATCAGGCCTAAGGCATGAATATTGCATTTTTTCAAAGGGTTAATTACATGTAATCGATGGTGTGACATACCCGGCGCAGCACTTACAAACTGAAATCCGTTATCAATGTCGGTGCAGTCAAGTGAAAGGGAAGTAGTGATCACCATAAAAGTAGTAGGCCCTACGATACAGAGTATTGATTGTGTTACTGAAATACTTCAAAATACATTGATTTAGCTGCAAGTGTTCTGAGGTGGTAATAGTTGTTCGAGGGGTACTATTGGGAGTGACGTTCGATGTCATTTGGACCCATAGGGATAGGAAGGGGTAGGATATTCGGGCAATGGCGGAAGGGTTTGTGGACTGTATGAGTTTGTGGGTTTTGTACGCGGTTTTTTTCCTTAATTACGGGTGGTACCCTAACACCCCCCGCCACACGCCCTTGCGGCGGATTGCGGGTTATTAAGTAGATGTAGATGTAGAAGGGTGTAGAAACCTGGGGTAGAAATTAGCCCACTCTTTGCGAAAGACGCCAAGGGGCCCACAGTTTGAAGTCCCGTTAGGTGTACTCCACTATACGATAGGTGTATTCCACTTGCATAGATCTCCATAGCAACGCGAGTGGATTTCGGAATATCACTGAAAATATCATGCCCTCCTCGGGATGCGAATCCGTAAAAAGAAACAACAGGGTGGGAAGCCATTACATTTATCACCGCACCATCGATAGCCCCGTGTACCGACGCATTGGGGTTAATTTTACATGTGGATAAATGTAAACTGAATGACAGAGGAATCATTACCAAAAAAATACGAAGATCCTTCCAAATTTAAAATGGTTTCATTGGTTTATTTTCGGTCACGAGTCGTTCATTTGGAGTGTAAGTTCTAAGGACCTCAGTGCCACCGGCAATCACGTCTCCCTCGGTGCTGGGAATGGAATCAGACCTCAGGCCACGGTCACCATGCGGCGGGTGACATGATGTGCCGATATTCTCCACACCCCTCTCCTCTCAATCACCTCGGAACACTTCCAAGGGCCCCCGAACACTTGAAGACCGTTTGCAGCTCTCCCTCGGCCCACTCACTTTACCAATCGGCACCAATCTCGCCGCCACCCTCCCTTCGCCCCCCCCGCCCCCCGCGGCCGCCCTAATAAGGGCCTCTCCCCCGCCTCGGCGGCCCCTCCGCCCTATCTCTCAATTCCTCCTCCACGCTCACTCTATTAATTCGCTCCTACGCCCCGCGGACGGAGACGTAATTCACGCTCCTTTGCGTAATCACAAGAGCGATAAAAATTCGAATCTTTCGAGTTCACTATTTCCTTTATTTAATTTTATGTTCAGTCGGGGAAGATCCAGCCCGATCTCTGAAAGGGCCTTCATCTTTTCCTTCGTCCGTGCTTCGCCAGGGACATTTCCAAGTATTTTAAACGGGAAATTAAGCCAATGGTTTGACTTCTATGTGGACGAAATTAAGTTATTTTTTAAAAAAATACTTATTTTTAACTGTATCAAAATATGTCCTCGGATGCATCACGCGAGTATATGTGAAACTCGTTCATAATCACGTAAATTGAAGAAATACGAAGAATTACATTAAGAACTTTTGTGCGTCGAAAGCAGACATTTATTTACAAGAAAATTTATGAGTTATTAATGCGGTTACACAAAATATCTATGTCTATATAGTATATCCCTCCCCGGACTACAACCTTGACGTGGTGGAAGGGCTTGTGCGTTCCGATGACCCCTAGATCTGAGCTGACGGGAGTAATAATAATTGCTCCTGGTAGGGTCACCCATGCCAGATAGGTCGAAGGTTAGGAGCCAGACGAAAGGTAGTCCACGCAGCGTCTGTTCTTCAGTGTGGCGGCTGCAATGGCGTCTGACCCCAGTGGGGCGGCCAGTAAGTGATGGTGTCACGTTAAAAACACTATTGAGGAAGGCAACGGGAAACCACCTCAATTATCATTCACAAGATTAACATGATGGATTATACAGAGATTTTGAGTCCTGGCAACTACGGGACTCGGCCCAATCGGCCGTGTGTGGTACCCGGCAGGGGAGGAGGCAAGGCTTCCGCGGTCGTCATCCCACGAAACACTTGCAAGGGAAAACCAGCAGCAGCAGGACAGAAGACGCAGGAGAAGAAGACCACATTAGTTAGAATAGGAACTTGGAATGTTAGGACGATGATGAGGACAGGGAAATTGGAGAATGTTAAGCGAGAGATGGAAAGGGGAAATATAGATATTTTAGGTCTATGCGAGGTGAGATGGAAGGATAGCGGGGATTACTGGAGTGATCAGTATAGAATAATATACAGCGGCGGGGAAAGGAGCTAACGAGGGGTTGCCATAGTATTAAATGAAGAGGTAAGAAGAAGCGTAGTCAACATAGAGCCGGTAACGGAGAAAGTAGTTGAGTTCTGCAGGAGACAGGGGCTAGTCATCACCAACACTTGGTTTAGACACCACAAAAGACGCAGGTATACATGGAAAATGCCAGGAGACTCAGAAAGGTATCAGCTAGTTTATATCCTGGTTAGACACAGGTTTAGGAATAGTGTGATAAATTCCCACAGCTTCCCGGGAGCGGATGCGGACTCTGACCACAATTTAGTTGTAATGAAATGTAGCGTCCGTTTCAAAAAGATAAGACAGGGGCGGCGAGTTAGAAAATGGAATGTAGAAGCATTGAATGGTTTGAAAAGGAAGGAGTACCAACAGGCGGTAGAGGGTCTCATGGGGGATGGTAAAGAGCTAAGTGCTATCGAAGAAAAATGGTAAAGTATCAAGAAAGGGTTGTCTAAAGCCGCAAAAGACACTATTGGAACCGTTAATTCGAAAAGGACTAGGAAACCATGGATCACGGATGAGATGATTACAAAAATGGATGAGTAGAGAAATGGAAAAATGTAAATACAGAGTTATGCAAAATGAAGTACAAAGAATTAAACAATAAATTGAGGCGGGCATCAAATAAAGCAAAAGAAGCATGGTGGAAGACGCAGTGCGAGGATACGGAAAATCTGCAGAGGAAGGGTGAAATCGGTGCGCTGTACAGCAAAGTTAAATCGTTATCGGGAAGTAAGAAAGGAAGAGCTATGCTAACAGTTAGAGATAAGGTGGGTAAGGTAATAGTTGACGCAGGAAAGATCCAAGAGAAATGGAATGAATATATAGAAGAACTATATTGTAACGAACTTAGACCAACAAAGTTAGACATAGAAAATGAGCATGACGTAGAGGAAGATAGCTTAGGTCCAGGCATACTAGAAGATGAGATAGAAAGGGCATTAAGGGAGATGAAACTAAATAAGGCCGTGGGGGGTGGATAACATTCCCGCGGAACTATTAAAATGCTTAGGACAATGTGGAAGTAAGAGGCTATATGGGCTGATGGGGTAGTATTTATGAGGAAGGAATCTGGCCGGAAGACTTTGTGAGATCAGTTTTAGTTCCTATTCCGAAAAAGGTAAAGGCTACACCATGTGAGGACTACAGGACGATAAGTTTGATATCCGACGCAGCTAAAGTAGTTCTCAGGATCATAAACAAAAGGATAGAGAGTAGGGCAAATGATTACTTAGGGGATGATCAGTTTGGGTTTAGGAAGGGGAGAGGTACGCGAGATGCCATTGCAGTAATGAGATTATTAATCGAGAGGAATATGGAATACAAACAGGAGGTATTTGCCTGTTTCGTAGATTTCGAAAAGGCTTTTGATAGAGTGAACTGGGAAAAACTAATGAGTATATTGTACAAAATAGGAATAGATTGGAGGGAAAGGAGGCTAATCCGCAACCTGTACATGTCGCAGACTGCTCAGGTGCGGTTGGGGAACGGGGAGTCCGGTTGGGCAGTGTTAGGAAGAGGTGTAAGGCAGGTTTGCCCATTATCACCGTTGCTGTTCAACCTGTATGTAGAAGAAATGATTAAAGAGGCATGGGAAGAACTGGAGGTAGGAATGAAAGTGGGCGGGGAATTCGTAAAATCAGTTAGGTTTGCTGATGACCAAGCTTTAGTTTGTCAGTCAGCCAAGGGGTTGCAAGCATTGCTTAGTGAATTGGAAATTCAGTGCGACAGGTATGGGATGAGAATCAATATTAATAAAACAAAGGTTATGCGATTTTCTAGAAAGAAAAAGGCCAAGCTTAACATTAAAATAGGAGGGCAAAAACTAGAGCAGGTAGAGCAGTTTACGTATCTCGGTAGTGTTTTGGACCAACACGGTCAAAGTACTAAGGACGTAAGGAGAAGAATTGCGTTAGGCAAAGAGGCTTTCAAAAGGAGGAGGTAGTTGATGACGGGGACGTTGAGTAAAGATGTTAAGAAAAGACTCGTAAAAACTTTGACATGGAGCATAGCTATGAACGGCGGTCATTGAAGCAGGAGGATAGATGTAGGCTGGAGGCTTTTGAGATGTGGGTGTGGAGAAGAATGGAGAAGGTGAAATGGACCGAGAAGAAAACAAATGAGGAATTATTTGGAATGGTGGGCGACGAGAGGGGTTTGTTGGGAGAAATCCTATGGAGGCAGGAAAAGTGGTTGAAGGAGCTATTGACCGGCAGCGAGATGTTAAAGACTGTGATTGAGGGGAGAATGTTAGGCCAACGAGGAAAGTGAAGAAACAGTATAGGGATGCTGGATAGGATGAAGGGAAGAAGAAAGTACTCAGAGCTGAAGAGAGACCTGATGTAGAGTAGGATGTTGTGTTTTTCTAGGGGTCACAAATTATTTAATTAGTAATTATGTCCATCCAAAAACCCACCTTAACCGGTAGATTACCTAATAATAATAATAATATATAAATATATATATATATATATATATATATATATATATGCATATACAAGTGTAGGTCGCGGTAGTCCAGGAGTAGAGCGTTGGACTACTGACCGGAGGGTCCCTGGTTCGATTCCCGGACAAGGCACTCTGGGCAAACCCCTAACCGGAAGTTCTTATCTACCATTATCAACCGGAAACCCTTCCTCACTCCAATTCAACACAGAATTATAACGTCGACGAAAACCTCGATTCCACGTCATGGTAAACCGTTCCCACTTATAATCCCAAACAGACCCACGACGTAAATCAAAATATATACAGCATGGAATTCTCTCAAGCCTTAAATTAATAACTATAAAAACAGACACGAATTATATATATATATATATATATATATATATATATATATATATATATATATATATATATATATATATATAATTTGTAATATATAAACGGAATAATAGGTTGTTATTAATTTATAGAGCAAATGTGAAAAATAAACATGTTTGCAAATGGAAGCAGATTGATGAATGAGCAAAAACTTTAAACGCGGCATCCATAATATTCCAAATTAAAAAATTACCGCGAAATTCAAAAGTGGGATTTAATTTTCCTCCACTTGTTTAATTTTCTTTTTCCTCCTCCTAATATCAACAATAAACAACTCTTTCCCTGATATTATCATTTTAATTTAAAGTGTGTAGCATGGACTTGTTTCACCAAAGTGTCTGGCTTTAATCTCTTTTTCACTTCAAGGTCTTCTTGCTTCTCGCTTTGGGTCTCACATAAAATATTTTACAGTAAATGCAGCATAAGTGCATTTCCTGTTTTTTTTAAATCCAGATTCCAGTTCATTTAAAGATATCTATCTGAAAAAATGAATTGAATGTTGCGTAAAACGGATCAGATTCGGTTCGCGGTTCATGATGAATCATCTTGAGTTAATCGTGCGGGTTGTATAGAGTAAAAAGTAAGAATGTAAAACAAATGTTCAAACAATTACCAATTTAAGCACGCGACGTCTGCCATGGTCGCCGACCCCGGTGGCGGCGGGGTAACGTCCTCGCCTGCCATTCCAAGGGTCGCGGGTTCGATTCCCGCCTGGGTGAGTTTTCCTCCACCTAGGGCTTGGGTGTTTGTAAATGTGATCATTGTTATCGTTGTTAATAGTTCGATGTAAAGGCCAGAATGTGCTGTTTTCGGACTTATACTGAATAAATAAATAAATAAAATAAATAAATGGACTTCTGTTGAACGGATACAAAGGCGCCCTAATTGCTCATTGTACAAGAGTTTCAAGGGCGCAATGGGAATTCAGTTTAGCAGAATTATTAATTTTTACTGTTTCAGGGGTTTTGACTTGATATTGCCAATAGCTGGTAATTGGCACCTAGGCGCTACTAATAGGCATATCTCGGGCGTGGGCTTGGCTGGAAACTCCATCTCGGAGGTTTCCGATACTTAAATGCGAGGTTCGTTCAAAAACTCCTTATAAAATCCGAAAGGTGACACCTTTGGTATCGGAAAAAAAATTGCATTTAGTAAGCCTTATCTCTTAACTTGATTGCTGTTAACGTTTCGCCCATATCCATCACGTGGTTTCATTTGCATAGTCGATTGAAGCAGCAAACTTTTATTTATTTAGAAAAATTGGGAAAAAAAGAGTTCTGTGCGGTGGCTAATAACTTCAGTTTAAAAGACTTAATATAGAAATAGATTAAAACCGATTTCGATGAAGTTCATGGCCAATCTGCTCTTGTGATTGCAAATATTTTCAATTCGGAAAATGATGGTAAACGTGGCCGCACATCGAAAAATTATGATCATCATTCAGGTCTTCAGTGGAAGTCACTTTCTTCCAAATGATTGACGAAATACGGGATATGGTATCGTGTGATCGACAAATGAATGTTCGTGAACTTTGGGCTACTTTTTGGACGGCTTAAAAGAATTGGAGAAACGCGAGGTGAAGAGTATCGAGATAAATGGAGTTTATGTTGGAGAAAAAAATCTACCCGAAATAATTTATTTCCCATTGTTTTCTAAGGATTTATTGAACTGCTACGAAGGTATATACGAGGAAGTATTGGAAACTATGTGAGGTGTATTAAAGAAAGCTATGAAACAGTGAAAACTTATATTGTTAGAGTTGAGGAAATGCCTCTCATACATCTACATCTACATCAATACCCTGCAAGCCACCATAAAGGTGTGTGGCAGGGGGTGCAGCACCAGGAGGAAAGGGTAAGGGATGAGGGGATTAGGGTTTTTCAAATGGATGGGGAAAGGTAAGGGGAACCTGCAAAAAAAAAAAATATATATATATATAAATATAAATATAAGCGTATTAGTACTAATAGTAATCAATATGTTGATAGCATTTAAAATGTTTTCAACGCATTTAATAAGGAGATAAATCTTTCATCGGTTGATAAAGGCTTGGAGAAAGGTCTTTCAGTTCATTTTTCCAATGGTCGCGCGTCTTATCGAGAAGGAGGTAGTGATGTTGATGGTAAACTCATCATGGCAGTATCTAGCCATTGTTTTCAAGGCAGACTGAGTTTCGGCACCGGGAGAGATGTTATTGTAGCGATAACAGACAGAACAACAACCAGATTTGTGACATCGGAGAGTGGACCAGCTATGTCCCTCTGGCATCCAGGTTTTTCAGTCGAAAATAGTTGATGGTGTGAAATATTACAGATAACAGTGACATTCACTGGATGTTCTGCCGTTCTTTCTCGGGCAGGAAAAGTCTAAAAAACCTAATTTTACCACATTTCTGGAAATATCATATATTTCAATAATTTTTTCATACTATTAGGTCTTTGAATACTTGTTTTTCCTCGCTTAGACATGCTCTTTCATTCTCGAGACTTGTCATATGCCTCGTCTTGGAGAGCCCCTTTCAGTAGTAGTAGTAGTAGTAGTAGTTTTGAGGGGAGGCGACCGACAGCTAAGGTCATTTGCGCCATAGGGGAAGGACAGGAAAGGATGAAGGGTGGAGAGAAACCCGGCGTCGGCATTAGCCTACTCTTTACGAAAGGCGCCAAGGGGTCCGCGGCTTAACGTCCCATCCGACGGACGGCGTACTCACTCAAAGTGCCCTCCACAAAGCACCTCAAGTAGGGATCGAGATACCTCTGAAAAATATTCAACACCGCCGGGATTTGAACCCGTGCCCTCAGGGTGGGAAGCCAGTACGTTAGCCCCCGCACCATCTCGATCCCCGCCCCTTTCAGCCCCATTCACCCATGACTCTCTCGGCCTAATCCATTTCAGCCTTATTGTTACTATTCTCTCGTATATCTGCTTGGTGATTCGACCCCCTCCCCCAATCTATTATTTCGATTAACTAATCCAGTGAAGTGTACTTTCCTCACACTCGTCCATTACGAACCGCGGTAGCTTAAAATACCGAAGCTCCAAGCCAAAAAAAAAATGGAAAGAATGCACTGTTATACACAAACCATTTTTGCTGCCTTGAACCATATTTATTTATTGAAGAGCACACAATTTTTTAAAATTCAATCTCTATATTTGAAAGTTAAGGTAATTTGAAGGTTTATTGAGTTGCTCTCTCTGAAGATGAATGTCGTCACAAAACGACTATGCTTTAAGAAATTTCCCAGGTCACCTCCGCCACGATGACATCTGCTATTAGACAAAGCCTCCACACATTTTCAGCGAGATGGTATTGTAAACTGACAAAGCACTCCCCAGTAGATGATCAGCCACCGAAAATGGTCGCGCAAAAGTTGGTGCAATCACCGTCAGAGTTGTCGTTCGTAGCAGAAGAGAGGCCACGTTCAACCCTTACTTGGGGAATGGTATCGGACGGCATCAGGACTGAGCCGGCAGGTGGAAGAAGAAGTGAATGCTCCCATGCGCACCTCGAGTAAGAGAGCACGCGGCGTTCTGCCAAGTTTTGAGTTACCAAAGTGATAGATTACAGCATTTGTGGAAACATACAAAGCTGTCACGATCGTTAGGTCGGCGACAAAGGTGGGACATATACTCTAGTGACTGAGCATAAATCCGGGAGGGTTTGGACACCAGCGAATTGACATTCACTCGAGTTCAGGAACGGATGAGTAGAGTTTTATTCGGCACAATACATTGGCACACAACTCCCGACATTCGCTCGGCCCTGGCAACGTTTCTCCGCGACGTCTCTGAATTAAATCCCCAGGTTCAGTAGTCCGGGATCTAAGTATACTACTTTGTTCAATAAATACGCGAACTGAGACCACAAAAACTTTATTTCGCAAAATTAAGTCCAAATCGATTTTCTCCCCTTCGAAGTACTTTCCATTCTTTGTTGCTATGAACTCATTCCATTTTCTTTTCCACTGTTTATGAAGTACTCTTGGAAGTTCTCGGCAGTTAGGCTTTTTAGTTGTCTCGTCGTTTCTTGCTATATTGTGTCCACATCTTCCCAGTGATGTCCCCTCATCACAGTATTGCATTTTGGGAATAGGAAAAAGTCGCAGTGGGCGAGATCTGGCGAATAAGGAGGATGATCAAGGATGGTGATTAAATGTTTTGCCAGTAACTGGAGAACAATGAATGCTGAATGTGCAGGTGCATTGTCATGGTGAAGGATCCATCCATCGTGTTCGGTTAAAATAGTGTGCACTGTTGATTTTCCTAAATCCAGTTCATCAGCTATCGTTCGGACTGTTTGTCGACGATCGGTAAAGACAAGGGACCCACGCACACGATCAATGTTGTCGTCATCACAGTTGGTTGAAGGTCGTCTCGGCCTTGCATCATCCGCGGCGTCTTTTCGGCCATCTTTAAAACGCTTAATCCACTTGAAAGCGGATATTTTCTTCCGAGCATAATCACTGGAAATAGCTGTCAACATTTCAGTAATTTCTTGATAACTTTTACCGCACTTCACCAAAGCACTCGATGTTGATTCGTTGCTCCGTGATTTCGTCAATTTCCATTTTCGATTGACAGTAAAAAGAAGGACAACAGAAATTAACAAGAGTGACACCGCCAAGCGCAGACGGCTCATTGGGTCTCAGGCAACTAGCGCCGCTGGTGGGCAGGGGTCGTCTTTAGTCCGCGTCATAGCCGCCATATTGCACCAGTTCGCGTGTTTTTTGGGCAGACCACGAACGTGGACTCGTTTCTGGAGTGCCATGTCGTCTTGGGTCGGCGCGCTCACGTTTGTAATAGGGGCAAGTGTTTCCCAACGACTAGTTGACATAGCGGATAGCGAGACCTCCAAACAACATAAAGCAAGTCACTCACCTGCACAATTCCTACGGGAAACAATGACAAGAAAAACTATTGTCGGCATTCTACGAGGCAAAAAAAACGCGATGCACAATGTGGGCGAAGTTCAACCTCAGAGTTCAACGGATTGGATGACCTGTCGATTATTTTACTGTGGTTCTGTATCAGCTTGTGCAGTATAGTAAATTTGATAGTCCGAAAGAAAAATTACTCGAGAGAGACATTATGAAATTAGTGCGTAGTAGTTCAGTAGGGTGAGCGCCAAATAACTGTCAAAGGCGTTGCAAATGACCCCGGAGTTAACGTTGGGCAGGGCGGCGGGCAAGATGGGTGGAAGACATTGGCCGGTGGCAGATGGTGGGCGGGGGATGCTCAAACGACAGGTCTCCATCGTCAAGAATAGAGGTGCAGACAGTGCAACGCCGTAGAAAGAACAAAGAGACGAAAAGCGAAGATGGGGTTAGACCCAAACAGCCATCAAAGTCCTATGGAAGGCATCCCAGGTACGCTTCGGCGTGCATTCTCGCCGTGTCCAGCATCCAATCCAACGTGGCATAATGAATGCGTGTATTGTCACCAGACGAAAGCCATTGGGGCAGGCAAACTCGGCACCACAACAAAAAAATCAATTGAAATATCCAAACTAAGCTGCTTTATACGATGATAATCAAAACAAACACAAGGCAACGCCAACACATACAGGGTCACACCCAAAAGTGGTAGGACTGATTTTCTCTGGCGCAAACGGAGCGGTGGAGGGGGGTCTGCCTGGTAGGATAAGGTGGAGGAGGCTCTTAGCAACAGACCGACACCAACCTCAGTCGCCTGCGGGCTGTCGTTGAGTGAGGACACCGATTTTAGTGAAGCAAGTTTTTTGTCCGCGTCGAAAAACAAAATGAATCTGAATTTAGAGCAACATTATTCCGAGAAGTTTTGAGCGAAACTCGGGAAGACGGCAACTGAGACCTCGATACGATCAAGCAGGCTTATGGGGACACTGCCTTAAGCCGTTCCACAGTATTTGAGTGGCACAAGTTGTTTAAAGAGGGTAGGGAGCTCGTTGAAGACGACCATCGCTCCGGACGGCCGTCGACGGCAAGAACCGACACAAATGTGGACAGAGTGAGGACACTGCTGAACACAGACCGACGCTTAACCAGTGAAGAAATTGCAGACCAGTTGGGTCTGTCTGCATCCAACGTCCAACGCATTATTTCACTGGATTTGGCCATGCGCAAGGTGTGCGCCAAGATGGTGCCGAAAATGGGAGCCATGGCGCGCTCGTCGTCAGACAGCTCCTGGCCAAATACGGCGCTGCCACGTTGCCGCACCCGCCCTATTCTCCCGATCTGGCACCACCGGACTTCTTCTTCTTCCCCCTGATGAAAAGACAGCTCAAGGGACGACGTTTTGACTCGATAAAGGCCGTTCAAGAGGCTTCGACGAGGGTCATCAATGGCACCCCCAAAGAGAATTTCCAGCGGGCGTACGGGGAATGAGAGCACCGTTATACTAAGTGTGTAGCAGCTCAAGGAGCATACTTTGAAGATTATTAAGTCGATGTAAGTATATCGTCAATAAAATTCTTGTAATAAAATCAGTCCTACCACTTTTGGGTGCGACCTTGTATGACCCAGCATCAGAACATATGAACAACGCACACCGTCCAGCATCACATCCCGTCCAAAGTCACGCACTGTCCAAGTTCATACCCCGTCCATTAACACGCACCGACAAAAATCATGCGCTTTCGCAGCCCAACTGCCCACCGTCCAAACCAATTTGCATTTGCACAGAGCCATTGTAACATTTAATACCCAATTCTTTGTCCTCCCTTGCACCTTTTCTTAAAATCCTAACGTTTGATGGAAAGGGCTCAAGCAACTCTCCATGCAGATGATTCCATTCAACGACACTCCTATGTAAAAATGAAAATTTTATTATTGTTATTATAATTATCTATCTTTTTGTGTATTTATTTTTAAATCAATACTGCGGTCGCTTTCGCCCTTGAAACTTGGTTTTTCTCTTTTCTTCCCTATATCTTCACACGCTTCGAATGTTTCGCTTTTGTTAGGATTGTACCTAACCTACTCCTATTTTGTGAACTCTCCCACGTCAGAGTACCCAACATGTCGCTACCTCTCTGTCTTCCGTTGCACGTTTTATATACTTTTGATATCTGCCACCTCCAACGAGCATCAGACTTGATTAGAGTGTTCAAGGCTAAGCCGAATGAGGACCCGATAAGCACTTTCTTTCGTCGCTACGCTACTTCCTTCCAAATTTCTCATAACCCCATTCAGTATTTTGAATATCTTGCGCATCAAACTATCCACTTGAACTCCCCACCAAAGATACCTGGTTAGGTGAACGACTAAATATTTGAAATCACTGCTAATTGGGATTTCATCTTCGAAAAGAGTGATTACATATTCTGATGTGCGACCTATTTATAGGAAAAAGTTATAAACGTACTCCTATACATACGTTGATGCCCATACTATTTTTTATACTGAGAAAGAGATTAAATTCAAATAGTAAGCAGCTGCTGGCGTAATGGCAATCGACGATTTTCAGCAAGCATAGTCGTACTATTGTGTTGAAATCCATATACAGGTACCTGTACAACTGACTGGCAGGCTTGGAGCGTGGGCTTTGTCCAGTATAAGGTTTGCGGTGAGCGGATATCTCGTGGAACAGTGAGGACTGTATAGAAGATGCCATATAGATGGAATGAGCTTTTTCTGAACCACCCACGATATAAGTTTTGGGCACGATCACAAGGTAGGCATGGGTTAAGGTTGTAACGCCATCGTCGTGAGCAATAAATGAATCCCATGCGTCAAGACCTCCGACTACCAGCGAAACCACACCAGATCCCGTTGCGTGACGGGGCCAAGATTTATTGCAATCTCCATTCCCAGAAAGAACCCCTTTCTACTGCCTAAAGGGATCAAGATGGAGCCGAGGCGAATGCAGACGGACGGCATGACATCCACGCATCAACGGACAGCCATGTGCCACGGGTCGTGTTCCGGAAGTCGAGCAGCTTCGCGGGAACCATGGATACCACGCAATGAAACACGAAATTGCGGCGGAAGCAAGCGATAGCGACTGTGTCGAAGTGTCACCGCAGTAACTCACGGTAGAAGAGTATTTTACAAATCATAAGTTCGCCGGCCATAACTCCGTCTATTAAATTTAATTTTCGCCGTCTGATGATGGGGTTAACTTCAGCGGGTGGGCTATGCCGGAAGAGAATGTCGGGGAAGATGTACAAGCTTCATTTAACGTCTTCTGGCAAGGATATAAGAAATTGGGATTCATTGGTCGCATTTTCGGCAGAAGTGACTCCAATGTCGAGGACCGTTGTTACCACGCTCTTGTGAGGCCTCATTTAGAATACGCATGTATGCGTATGAGATCCGAGTGAAAAAGGCTTCATTCGGGAAATTGAGAAGGTTCAACGCCAGGCAGCCCGTTTCGTTAAAAACTCGCATGATAAAACGAAAAGCGTCACTGAAATTCTTATAGATTTGGATGGGAATCATTAGAAGAAAGACTATTCAATGCAAGATTGAAATCACTAAATAAATTCAGATCCGCATGTTTCAGCACCGAGGTCTCGCAAATTATTCGCACTCCTACATACATTGGTCGCTTGGATCATGCATATAAAATTCGGGAAATAGATGCCAGAACTAGGCGACTCAAGGACTCCTTCTTCCCACGGACAATACGGGATAGCAACTGCAGGGTTATAGATAGCAAACATTCCACTTGCTCCACCTCAGCGTCCAGGGAATAATTAGTTCTACTCCATAGCATGCACTTTCGCTAGCCTCGTGTGTTTTGCTGTCAAAACCCTTTCTTTCTGCATGACCTCATTAGAATGTCTTTAAATAATGTACGAGTAGTCCTATTTACTGTATAGTTTGTTCTGTCTTCTATTTTTTTAACATTTCCCTTCCATCCCCCGTTTCTCTCTGTGGGGTGACCCTCCCGCTACCTGCAGCGTGGGGTCACATTCCCTAACGGTGTCCTTGGGGAGGAGACCGTTGTATGTTGCAAGCCCATGGGGTAGTGGAAATTCGCTTCATACTTGTTAAATTGCTTGCACGTTTTTGGATAATTTTTTTACTGCACCCTAAGATGCAATTGTTTGTCAGTTAATAGTATATGTATTAGCGTGCGTGTAAAATGAAAGGATTTTAGCATGAATATATACACCACTCTGGGTGCAGGTTTGCATGGATTTTTTGATTTTGCATATGATTTTGTTCCCTTTTACAGGTGGTGACCTAACAACCCCCGCCACAAGTCCTTACCGTGGATTGCTAGGTATTATGTAGACGTAGATGTAGTTTTTGGAGGGCCCAGGAAGAGCACGATGAAAGGCTAAACGTGGCACTCAGAAGATTCCGAGCCGCGGGGATAAGACTCCATTAAAATAAATGAAAAGGAAAGCCTAAGGAAGGTAGATTCTTAGGACGCCCATCTCAGCAGAGAAAGGCAAAGTCATAGCCTTGGAAGAAGAAAGCCCGACAAGAAATGAATATGCCGTTCGCCGTGGGAGAATTGCCGCTAATTTTGGTTCGTCACATTCATGGGAAGCGTGAGCCGTCATCAAGCAGTCACAAGAGGATGGATGAGTAAGGTTAGTCTACGCAACTCGGACTCTCACGGAAAAAGAGAAACTTTATGCACAGATCACAAAGAGATCTCTGACACTAACTTAGGCATGCGAGAAATTTGCAAATTATGTGGCTGGGACGTAATGCCGGTAGCGAGCGTATCATAAAATATCGGTGGCGTTAATGGAGCGTGGCCCACGAAGCCCCGTTTGTACCCCGAATTAGTGATGCCAGACACCTAACGTAAAAGCCATAGTTGATAGCCAGCTACAACATCTGTTGCACAGTGTAGTATGACTTAACCAGAGGTTCTTTTTGGGCTAGATGTGACACAACCCGCCTTATACTGTTTTCGCGGTTTCGATATTATTGTAAATTCTTCCCGATGAGGACGTGGCGACAAGTCGTCATGAACTCGCGTTACAGTGAACGTGTTATGTTGATTTGATAATTAACGGAAGCCTTTGTCTCTATTAGGACTGTATATTTAATCTCACGGAGCCTAGAGAAAATTCACAAAAGAACCAATGACATTTATATGTCGTCGTTCCCATTCCATTACGGACTAATTCGCGGGGATCGGGGCGGTGTATCCCGATCCCTACTTGAGGTGCTTTGTGGAGGGTACTTTGAGTGAGTACGACATCCGACGGGTGAGACGTTAAACTGCGGACCCCTTGTCGCCTTTCGGCAATGGTGTAGGTAAATGCCGACGCCGGGTTTCTCTCAACCCTTCATACTTTTCTGTCTATCCCTAATGGCGCAAATTAACCTCAGCTGTGGGTCGTCTCCCATAAAAACTACTCCTACTATGAAACTACTTTGAAAAATGATTGCCTACAAACATTGAATCGAAAGAGTAAAAGAAAATTCACGTTTAAATGAAATGTTTTTCAAAAGTAGAGCAACGTGCGAATAGAGACAAATAAAATTCGAAAGCTTTAAACAGTCAACTATATTTTCGTCCTGGTCCAATATTTTGGCTACAGTAACTCATATTTTAATGAGTGAATGCAAATCGTCCCGCACGTAAAAATTTCGTTTTTTCCATTTAAAAGTCACTGAAAAAAAGAGTGTTCATCTATGCATGAAGCAGATTTTCACGAACGCGGTGGCTTTGTCTTTCGTAAAAGTTTTGGAGCGAGAGTGAAACAAGTAAAGAAGGACATTTTTAGTTTTACACATTAGCAAAGCCACGAAACTGTACTTAGCCTGCAATTATAAAAGTTACACTATTACTTTTAATATAATTTAATCTTAAACTGGTGGATGATAATCGATAGCCAACGTAGTTACAGTTACGCGAAATACTGAAAATGTGATGTACTCGTAGCTATGAATTTCATTTAATTTTATTTGAGACGTCGTTTTCTAAAGACATGGAATAAAGGCATAAATTTTAAAGTGGAGGACTTGAATAAATTAATCATTCCTAGAACCTCCATCATGTATGTTTTATATCCCGGTATGAACATTTTCCACAATGGTTCACGGATGAGCTGTGGTTTTCGAGCCAGCGGATTCCAGGGCCACGGCTGTTCTCTGGCCAGCAGAATATGCAACGGTGTAACAAAAAGTGGTGCAACGGATTTAACTGCGCAGCCACGACTCAAGCCCTGACAAAAGGCATGGTGCAAAAAGCCGAACGTAATGCAACCGGCCCTAAGCGAACTACCCGCATGGCCATGGGGGATTGTGCCAATTGAGTTCAGCAAGGGGCACGCACCGGGGGAAGTAATGCGCCTGACCGGGGGCACCGCTCGGGGAGATATCGACACTTAGTTAAAAAGGAGTGCCCGTAATTCGTAGATGCAGTTCTTTCACCAATTCTGATGCCGGGCGAGTGACAACGCGCGCAGTTAGCAGCAATTAGCTGAAAGCCGTCCGAAAGAAGGTTCGCAGTGCGTCAACGAAGGGCGATCCAAGTCTAAAGAAGCCGAAATTCCAGAGCTCCGCGAGGGAATTTTGGAACACTAACTTGAGGGTGGTCGGAAGATTGCTCCTGGGTGGAAGCCTACCGGCCGGAAGTCTCCGTCATGGCAGTGTCAGTTACAAAAAAGGTTAAGGATACATCATGCGAGGGCTACGGAATAAAGAGTTTGATAAATTCCAAAGAAACTGCGGGAGATGCCGCAACAGTAACTTTTAACGGAGTCATCCGCTAATGTGCATTTTAATGCAACAATTTCAGAGCGTAAAAATCATTCGCCTTGACTGGGACTCGAACCCAGATCCCTCAATATCCGGTCGAGTGCTTTAGCCACTTAAGCTACCGAGGCGTCCTCTTAAACTCTGAAATTTTGGGGCTTTTAAAGGAACTAGATGTTATGACGAAATACCGTACATACAATGTCACATGCATTCGTAGTCGTGCGCGAGGCGCCACTGTCCACGAGGTTAAAAGCCAACTTTAAACACGTATGGTGTTTTCCCTTTGACAAATTCCAAAGAAACTGCGGGAGATGCCGCAACAGTAACTTTTAACGGAGTCATCCGCTAATGTGCATTTTAATGCAACAATTTCAGAGCGTAAAAATCATTCGCCTTGACTGGGACTCGAACCCAGATCCCTCAATATCCGGTCGAGTGCTTTAGCCACTTAAGCTACCGAGGCGTCCTCTTAAACTCTGAAATTTTGGGGCTTTTAAAGGAACTAGATGTTATGACGAAATACCGTACATACAATGTCACATGCATTCGTAGTCGTGCGCGAGGCGCCACTGTCCACGAGGTTAAAAGCCAACTTTAAACACGTATGGTGTTTTCCCTTTGACAAATTCCAAAGAAACTGCGGGAGATGCCGCAACAGTAACTTTTAACGGAGTCATCCGCTAATGTGCATTTTAATGCAACAATTTCAGAGCGTAAAAATCATTCGCCTTGACTGGGACTCGAACCCAGATCCCTCAATATCCGGTCGAGTGCTTTAGCCACTTAAGCTACCGAGGCGTCCTCTTAAACTCTGAAATTTTGGGGCTTTTAAAGGAACTAGATGTTATGACGAAATACCGTACATACAATGTCACATGCATTCGTAGTCGTGCGCGAGGCGCCACTGTCCACGAGGTTAAAAGCCAACTTTAAACACGTATGGTGTTTTCCCTTTGACAAATTCCAAAGAAACTGCGGGAGATGCCGCAACAGTAACTTTTAACGGAGTCATCCGCTAATGTGCATTTTAATGCAACAATTTCAGAGCGTAAAAATCATTCGCCTTGACTGGGACTCGAACCCAGATCCCTCAATATCCGGTCGAGTGCTTTAGCCACTTAAGCTACCGAGGCGTCCTCTTAAACTCTGAAATTTTGGGGCTTTTAAAGGAACTAGATGTTATGACGAAATACCGTACATACAATGTCACATGCATTCGTAGTCGTGCGCGAGGCGCCACTGTCCACGAGGTTAAAAGCCAACTTTAAACACGTATGGTGTTTTCCCTTTGACAAATTCCAAAGAAACTGCGGGAGATGCCGCAACAGTAACTTTTAACGGAGTCATCCGCTAATGTGCATTTTAATGCAACAATTTCAGAGCGTAAAAATCATTCGCCTTGACTGGGACTCGAACCCAGATCCCTCAATATCCGGTCGAGTGCTTTAGCCACTTAAGCTACCGAGGCGTCCTCTTAAACTCTGAAATTTTGGGGCTTTTAAAGGAACTAGATGTTATGACGAAATACCGTACATACAATGTCACATGCATTCGTAGTCGTGCGCGAGGCGCCACTGTCCACGAGGTTAAAAGCCAACTTTAAACACGTATGGTGTTTTCCCTTTGACAAATTCCAAAGAAACTGCGGGAGATGCCGCAACAGTAACTTTTAACGGAGTCATCCGCTAATGTGCATTTTAATGCAACAATTTCAGAGCGTAAAAATCATTCGCCTTGACTGGGACTCGAACCCAGATCCCTCAATATCCGGTCGAGTGCTTTAGCCACTTAAGCTACCGAGGCGTCCTCTTAAACTCTGAAATTTTGGGGCTTTTAAAGGAACTAGATGTTATGACGAAATACCGTACATACAATGTCACATGCATTCGTAGTCGTGCGCGAGGCGCCACTGTCCACGAGGTTAAAAGCCAACTTTAAACACGTATGGTGTTTTCCCTTTGACAAATTCCAAAGAAACTGCGGGAGATGCCGCAACAGTAACTTTTAACGGAGTCATCCGCTAATGTGCATTTTAATGCAACAATTTCAGAGCGTAAAAATCATTCGCCTTGACTGGGACTCGAACCCAGATCCCTCAATATCCGGTCGAGTGCTTTAGCCACTTAAGCTACCGAGGCGTCCTCTTAAACTCTGAAATTTTGGGGCTTTTAAAGGAACTAGATGTTATGACGAAATACCGTACATACAATGTCACATGCATTCGTAGTCGTGCGCGAGGCGCCACTGTCCACGAGGTTAAAAGCCAACTTTAAACACGTATGGTGTTTTCCCTTTGACAAATTCCAAAGAAACTGCGGGAGATGCCGCAACAGTAACTTTTAACGGAGTCATCCGCTAATGTGCATTTTAATGCAACAATTTCAGAGCGTAAAAATCATTCGGAATTTGTCAAAGGGAAAACACCATACGTGTTTAAAGTTGGCTTTTAACCTCGTGGACAGTGGCGCCTCGCGCACGACTACGAATGCATGTGACATTGTATGTACGGTATTTCGTCATAACATCTAGTTCCTTTAAAAGCCCCAAAATTTCAGAGTTTAAGAGGACGCCTCGGTAGCTTAAGTGGCTAAAGCACTCGACCGGATATTGAGGGATCTGGGTTCGAGTCCCAGTCAAGGCGAATGATTTTTACGCTCTGAAATTGTTGCATTAAAATGCACATTAGCGGATGACTCCGTTAAAAGTTACTGTTGCGGCATCTCCCGCAGTTTCTTTGGAATTTGTCAAAGGGAAAACACCATACGTGTTTAAAGTTGGCTTTTAACCTCGTGGACAGTGGCGCCTCGCGCACGACTACGAATGCATGTGACATTGTATGTACGGTATTTCGTCATAACATCTAGTTCCTTTAAAAGCCCCAAAATTTCAGAGTTTAAGAGGACGCCTCGGTAGCTTAAGTGGCTAAAGCACTCGACCGGATATTGAGGGATCTGGGTTCGAGTCCCAGTCAAGGCGAATGATTTTTACGCTCTGAAATTGTTGCATTAAAATGCACATTAGCGGATGACTCCGTTAAAAGTTACTGTTGCGGCATCTCCCGCAGTTTCTTTGGAATTTGTCAAAGGGAAAACACCATACGTGTTTAAAGTTGGCTTTTAACCTCGTGGACAGTGGCGCCTCGCGCACGACTACGAATGCATGTGACATTGTATGTACGGTATTTCGTCATAACATCTAGTTCCTTTAAAAGCCCCAAAATTTCAGAGTTTAAGAGGACGCCTCGGTAGCTTAAGTGGCTAAAGCACTCGACCGGATATTGAGGGATCTGGGTTCGAGTCCCAGTCAAGGCGAATGATTTTTACGCTCTGAAATTGTTGCATTAAAGAGTTTGATATTGACGATCAACGAATATATAGAGAAAAAGGTTAATTAGGCGTGGGAATGACTGGAGATAGGAATAAAAGTCGGTGGACCACTCATAAAATGAATCAGGCTTGCAGTTCACCAAGCTCTAGTAGCTCTAAAGGTCAAGTCAGTCAGCCAATAGGGGGTTGTAAGCATTGCTGAGTGAATTGGAAACTCAGTGCGATAGATACATGGTACGGGAAAAAGTGCAAAAAAATAAAGGTTATGAGGTTTTCGAGACAGAGAAAAGCGAAATTAAACATTAAAATAGGAGGGCAAAAACTAGAGTAGGTACGAGTAGAACAGTTCACGTATCCCGGAAGAATTCTAGACCAAAATGATGGCAATTAAGGAACATGGGATAAATAATTGCGTTGGGAGGGAATTGATGAAAAGGTTGAGTAAGGCTGTTACGAAAAGGTTCGTCGAACCCTTGAAATAGGTCGTGGGTTTGTACGCGTAATAACTTATACGTTGGGGGTGCAAGAAGCCTTGCACTCCCAAACCTTCCTCCGCCGCGGAAACCAACCCTCTTTCAACTTGCAGCACTTGTCCTGGAATCTCCGCGATTTATCATAAAAGACGTCAACCCTATCCTCGAAAACCATAATTCTACCATAAACCTTTTTTTAAATGCCCCTCGGTTACTTTCAAACGCCCCGTTAACTTTTTAGATCTCCTCAAATCAACCAATCCACTCCTTAAATCCCCACCCCGTCCAAAAACCACTCCCATGCCCTGTATAAACTTGATGCAAGAGATACCCTATTTTCAAAACCCGAATCCCATTCCTTTCCCGCCAGCTATTTAATTCTCTCTCACCAATTCACTATTCCTCATGTACCTCCAACAATGTAGCTTACTTTCTGAAGTGCAAATTATGCCATGCCTTTTGTATTGGACAGCCATCAATATTAGAATCAATAACCACCGGACCTAATGTAAAAATTCTTCCCTGATTGGGAAGCTCCCAATCCTCAAACACGCCTCCAAAAAAAAACAATCCCTTTGGTAAATGCTATAGTGTATCCATTTCTGCATCCCCACTACCTTCTGACCCTCCACTCAAACTCAAAACAATAGAGCAGACGTTTAACTGGATCCTAGATTCCTGGAATCACCCAGGTATTGATATTAGACATTAATTACCCCAATCTTCGCATATCTTCATCCCCCTTCCGCTCCGAAAACCTTCCATATTATTCCAAAACTTCTGAAAATCCTCCCTCCAACTCTTCCTCCCCACCTTCTCCTTCCCTTCAGCGCCTCCAGCACATTCTTTCCCGCATTTCCTAACCTTTCTTCCTCAATAAAGGCGGCTTGGACCATCAAAAATGCGAAAACTAGTGATTTTCTTTTTTGTGTGTTTCTGTGTTTTGTGTGCTTGTCCGCTAGTGCTAACTTCATATTAATTATTCACATATATAAAAATATATATGTGTATATACTACCTTGATCAAAAATTTCCCGGAATTTATTCATAAAATTAAAAATACAAGTTTATTCATCTAAATCTATATTGTCCCCTTCAAAGTAATCCCCATCGACTGCAACACACTTATGCCAGCGCTTGATCCAATCCTCGAAACATTTTTTATATTCGGTTTTCGGTATGTCCATCAGTGCTTCCTGCGATTTTTCCATTACTTCCTCTCGGCTGCTAAAACGCGTTCCCCGTAATGGTTTTTTAACTCGATTGAACAGAAAGAAGTCACAGGGAGCCAAATCAGGTGAATTCGGTGGCTGTTGGATGGTATTTGTTGCATTTTTCGTCAAAAAATTACGAATAATGATAGCACTGTGCGACGGTGCGTTATCATGGTGCAAAATCCACGAGTTTTCTGCCCACATTTCTGGTCTCTTTCGGCGAATTGCTTCACGCAAACGTCTCATACCGCCCAAATAATACTCTTTGTTTACTGTCTGGCCTTCTGGCAAAAATTCATGATGCACTACACCGTTGTAATCCATGAAAACCGTGAAAATCCATGAAAAAAACATTGCCTTCTTCTTTGACTGAAAACGACGTGGTTTTTTTGGTCTCGGCTCATTTGGTGATCGCCATTCACTTGCCTGATGTCTGGATTGCGTGTCGTACTCATAAACCCACGTCTCGTCTCCAGTAATGATCCTTTTGATGAATGTGGGATCGGATTCAGCCTCGCAAATCATGTCTTTTGCGACGTCAACACGGTCTCTTTTTTGCATGAAATTGAGGTCTTTTGGCACCAACTTTGCTGCTACACGACGGAAACCCAAATCATTAACCACAATGTCTTGGGCGGATCCATAGGCAATGTTCAAGTCCTCCGCTATTTCTCTGATGGTTAATTTGCGGTTATTGACCAACATTTCTTTTACTTTATCAATTTTTTCACCGACTTTCGATGTCGATGGTCTGCCACTGCGTTCATCATCTACGATTGACTCACGACCACTTCTGAACCGCTCGTGCCACTGGTAAACGACCGTTTTTTTTAGAGAATCGTTGCCGAAACACTTTTCCAACATTTCCAACGTCCGTGCGCCACTAAATCCGTTTTTTACGCAAAATTTAATACAAGTTCGTTGTTGCAAATTTAAATCCATTTCTGCAATTGTAAAAAAATCGCCAACACACACAGAGATAGATGTACTCTTGGCTACGTAACTTTTGCAAATGTCAAGTTATGACACTAAGATTTAAAGGGAATATCAACAACAGATGTACCAATTTAACAAAAAAAAACAGAACTCAAATCGGAACGATGGGAGCGCCACACGGTGGTTATTCCGCGAACATTTTGATCAAGGTAGTATATATATATATATATATATATATATATATAAAACCTTTTGAAAGTCTCACGGACGTGAATAATAATGTATAACACTTAGCACTAGTGGACACAGACAAAAACACAGAAACACACAAAAAAGAGACTCACTATTTTGTATATACATATATACTATATATATATACATATACATATATATATGTATAAATATATATCATATATATGGGCGGCACAATAGAAAAGAAATAAAATAGTAACACTAAAAAGGACACCAACATTTAAGATTGTTTAAGTTTTCGGCCTTCTCCGAGGCCTTGTTCAAGTAAGACTCATATATATATATATATATATATATATATATATATTTATATTTATATATAAAATCAGGGCGAGAGCGAGTGAATTACTTCCCGAAAACTCCTATGTGGACATTAACCCACTGATGGATAGCAGAGGGTATTTTGGTAGTGCTCTCATCTGGTACCTTGCCTTTATCCCTTAATCAGGGCCATTGAAAAAAGAGAGACAGTTTGCGCAGGAACGGATGCTCCAACTCTGGCGACGCTGGGATTTTTTTCAGGGAATATGAATGATTCTTTTTCGTTTTGTCCTTGGCATCTGAGGCTTTTCGAACTATATTTCCCAGGCGGTCGTTTTAATTCAACTATCGTCAAGGACTCGAAATCATACATTGACGTTAAAATCGTTCTCTATCGAACTTTAGTCGTTCCTTTTTCATCCTCGGAGTATGCTCAAATTTCCAACAAAAGATATACAGTCAATTTCCTTCCTAATGGGCAATAAAACCTCGATGATCATGATAATTTGAATCCGTTCATCAATCAACGTCGGACTGAAATCACCAATCGAGTGAAGAAGTCATCGGCAATCAACGGCTGCCTCTCATTGGTGGAACCGGCAATAAATGTGACATCAGGAACGATTTCCCTCAGCCTGCACCACAGCGCGGAATAACTGTCGAATGCATACAAAGTAATCACACATTTGGTTTAAATATTCGTCTTCTCTGTTGGCTCTTTAGTCGTTACAATGCCGCGAATTTAACCTCTCCTTCGGTATTATTTTCAATGTTCGGTGGAAATTTAATGGAAAGCCCGATTGAAAATGTTGACCATCAAATTCTTACCCTACTGTGATGCGTTAACTTTTTTGAAATTTCAATGAAACATGAACAGATCTAACAAAATATATATTCATAAACTAATATTTAAAGAAGATAAAAATCAATTAATGTGATACTAAATACCACGTACAATTGTGATATAAATGATTTGATTAAATTAACACATTTTAATTCGCACCTTTTCTTAAATTTTCTGCAAAACAAATGATCTCGATGCCAATGACAGAGTTACCAAATAACACTTTCGTTCAATCTTGAATATATGAAAACCTTTCGCTCTAATCTTCAATAGCAATGCATATCACCCATATCCAAAACATCCCATTAGAGTGGGTGTGAAACTAAGTTGAAAGTGACGGTTTCCGGATTTACTTCATGAACCGCGAAAGTCATAGCCAAACGAAACACTGTCGTGGTTTAAAGTTTAACTTAATATGGTTAACTGTAACTTATTGAGGCATAGAATTTAACTTACGACTAATGTTACATGACTGTTGGAAGTTTAAAAGCCTTTTTCTTTCGTACGATATACGCCTGTGTCTGGGCCTTCGAAGTTTTTATGACTGTCTGTGAAGTGTCGGCAGCCTATAGCATTTGAATATCCATGAACGGTTAATTACTATGACAATAGCCTATTTCAGTTCCCACAGGAAGTCACACCCCAATTCGAAAATAGGAGTCAACGCGGCTCGATCGCTGGGTCCACAGAGGTGGTTCGATTCCTATTTCTGCCCAAACGAACGTCAATAGTCCATCGATCCTGTTGACTTATTCCCAGCTAATTTCAACACTTTCATATTGATGAAAAAACATATGAATTTATTAAATATCTAATTATGAAACGCAAACGAAAGGACTGAATAACGGTCGACCACACGCTGAAATTGTATTAATTTTTCATTCGCACATTCCCAAACCGCGTTTTAAGGCATTCAAAGACTCAGTCAGTTGCTCAGAATCTGCGTAGGAAACTAGGAGGTCTTACTACGCTGGCAAATATTTGCAAGATAAATGAACAATTAAAGAAATCTGTTGGCTGGTGAACTTACCATGGAAAACATAGCCATGTATTTTGAGTAGCTGACTTTTCTCACCGTTTAATGTCAACTTTAGAAGCGGTATCTCTTGTAAAATTAATGCCATCGTGATTTCTTCATCTTCATCATACAATTTTAAATTTAAAGCATAGTTAGGCTTCTTGATCTCTACAACAGTTTACTTATTAAGGTTCTCAGAGGGAATGTGTGGTGAGGGAAGTGAGGGAGGCAGTATATGTGTGCGAAACAACCGCTAAGAGAAAGTAAGGAACGACTTAATTGAACGCCGAATCCCATTGGAAGTTTGACCTGCTAATATAGAATGCAAGGAAGACCAGGAAAGGGAATGCAGTAAGGAAGGCGTCCGTCATAGTCAGTTGTCCGTAATCAACGGTTTAAAGAAAGCCCTACGAATAAGAAAAATGGAGGTGAGTATGGACATTATGAAAACAGCGATGGAGTGAAGAAGATATGCTTGGTTCGAAACGATTTGTTGGTCGAAAATTTTACTTCATTAAATTCCCATGGGGTCATTACCATCAGCCGATATTCAGGATCTGCCAATACGCATCTTCAAATCAGAATGTGCTCAAACAAAATTTCGGATCACTTCACGGAGAAGGAAGTACAGGTTTCCTAATTACCATTAAGATCGATATAGTTCAATCTACGGTTTATATTATTTGAATTATCTGATTTAGTGGAGTCCAGATTATTTCACAATTCGTAAAAATTACACTGTTATCTTATTGATGAACTTATATACACTCAAACAAAATGTCTATTCCAATGCAACAATTTCAGAGCGTAAAAATCATTCGCCTTGACTGGGACTCGAACCCAGATCCCTCAATATCCGGTCGAATGCTTTAGCCACTTAAGCTACCGAGGCGTCGTCTTAAACTCTGAAATTTGAAAAATTAAACTCTTAAACTCTGAAACCGGATATTGAGGGATTGGGTTCGAGTCCCAGTCAAGGCGAATTATTTTTACGCTCTCAAATTGTTGCATTGAAATGCACATTAGCGGATGACTCCGTTAAAAATTACTGTTGCGGCATCTCCCGCAGTTTCTTTGGAATTTGAAAATGTCTATTATTATATAAAAAAAATGTGATAATCTTTTTTGTTTTAACGTTACAACTCAATCTTTCCTTTTGGTATATCCTCGTAAAACTGTTGACATAATTCTTAAAAATAAATTTTCTGAGATCAAAGGAAAAAGTTCTCTGAAAATAATTCTTCATAAAGAACTAATGTTGAAGTCAACGTTGTTTTCTTTGACCATCTCGAGAAAATATTAATTTAAATTCCACGGAAATATAAACACCAAACTCTAAGCAGGAGCGTGACAAAACTTCACCATTAATGAAGCTATTATCGCCACACGAAATGATTACACAGACACTATATATTTTTGGGTTCTCCGAATTTTGCAAATTCTAATGTGTTAAAGGTAAGTTCGCCGCATTTCGGTCAGTCAGTGGAGGGATTTATCTCGCATTAAAACGTCTCGAAAGGTTGTCTTGAAATAAGATGGCTTCATAATGACCAGTTGAACATAATCGAATGGCAATGGAGAGACAAGTTACTCTCCCGGAGTCGTCCGATGATGTGAACCGTAATACAGGAATTTCGCAGTGCGATTAGCACTCGTCCTGACAGATTGAGAGAACCGGTCTCCGAATGCCACTCATGTTGAACGGGGTAGGAAACTTGTTTTTGGCGTAGCATGGTGGGACTGATACACGATGAAATATACGCAACACTTTGTAAATCCTATTAACATGATTTTATTGCAAAAATGAAGTTTCGTAGTTGCTTTGGAAAACCCCTGGTGTATTATATTGCATAAAGAAATTTTACGCATTGAAATCTGAACCACGTGATATATATATATATATATATTATATATATATAAAATTATATATATATAAAATTATATATATATGAATATAATTATATATATATATATATATATATATATATATATATATATATATAACAGGATTAATAATTCTTGGGTAGCTGCTGTAAAACGGAACGATGTTTTCACTGAACTTCTGTATTTTCTCATGATAACTGTCTGTAAAATGGCAACTGTGTCATACATTTACATTAAAAAGCATATTTTATCGATAATAATTGTTTCAATCAGAATTTCCTCCCAGTGGTACCTGGAGATTCATTCGAATATAGAGACTATAGACCAGAATGAATAAAAATGACAGAAGGTCAACTATATTTTCCATATAAAATATTCGGTCAATTAAACAAACGCTTCCTCAAGGAAAGGCCAACTGATGACTGTGAAAGTATTGTTTCCGTTAGGAGAGTGCCCAATAATAGATTCAGTTAAAGTGCGTCTCCGAGTTTCCTTCCCTGAGGCAAGTGAACTGATAATTCTGCGGTGACAAACACGTCCTGTCTAGAAAATCTCACTTAATATCGCGCAGAGCTCATGAGTCAATAATCCAAATTTCAAAATGCATTTTCCCTTTTTTAGTCTCGCCCACACTGATATTTAAAACGTCCCTATGCATGACACAAATTTAGAGCCCGTGATCTTTGAATGACCAGATGAAAAAAATAAATCAGCGGGTTTTCACACGTGTAGTTACTATAGTGACACTTTAAATGCATACCTTTATTCGGCGAATACTAAATTTCGTCAAGATATTTTCCAGTTGTTCATAGCTAACGAGATTCGCAATGTATTAATAAAAAATGTTTTTTTTATTATTTAAATGTCTTTTTCTATGTGACATACCTGTAGAACCTTATTTGTGTATGTATAACTTACTATGTGAACAATTGTACTGGTACAAAAATCGTATATTTTCTAAGTTGGCATTTTCAAGTTTATATTCGGTTTGCCACGAGTTTGCGTGGACATACGAGGTATGTTCAGAAAGTATCACGACTTTTGTGTTTTTCAAATATTATTTATTTATTCATGAATATCTATTTTGTTCCCTTCAAAGTAATCCCCATTAGATATTATACACTTGTGCCAACGTTTTCCCCAATCATCGAAGCACTTCAAAAAATCATTTTTTGTGACCTTGTTCAGCTCCTCCTTCGATGCAGTTTTTATCTCGTCAATCGCAGCGTAGCGTCGTCCTTTCATGGGCCTCTTCCGTTTCGGGGACAAGACAAGTCACTGGGGAATACGGTGGCTGCGGCAACATTAGTATGTTGTTTTTGGCCGAGCGCACAAGTAGCAATGTGTGAGCAGGGGCGTTGTCATGGTGCAAATGCCAATTTTCGCTCTTCCACAAATCCGGGCGTTTGTCGCGGATTGCTTCGCGCCAATTGCGCATAACTTTCAGGTAATATTCCTTATTTACCGTTTTACCAACTCAGTAGCAAGAACTCATGATTCACCCCGCCCCTGCAATCGAAGAATACTGCAAGCAAAACTTTCACACTCGACCGAACTTGGCGCGCTTTTTTCGGTCTAGGCTCGTGCTGCAGCTACCATTAGGATGATTGAGGTTTAGTTTCCACGTCATAACCATAAACCCATGATTCGTCGCCAGCTATGATCCTCTGCAGCAAATCTGGGTCGTCGCGGACAGAGTCATAAGCAATGTTAATGCATTGCTGTTTTTGGTCGAAATTGAGAAATTTCGATGCGAATTTCGCGGCGACCCGTGTCATGCGCAAATCATTGGTAAAAATCGAATGACACGAGCCAATCGATATGTTTAGGTATTCAGCAACTTCTCAAACGGTGATTTGACGATTACTATTTTCTTCACTTCATCAATGTGTTCGTCTGTTGACGTGCTCGGGCGTCCGGCACGCTCTTCGTCCTTCACATCTTCTCGGCCATCTGAGAATATTTTGTATCACCGATAAACGTTGCTTCGGTCCAAGGTATCTTCTCCATATTCCACAGTAAGCATTCGGAATGCGTTCGCGCACTTAATCTCGTTTTTCATATGAAATTTGATACAGATTCTTTGATCCATTTTTTGGAACAGGAAAAAATCGAAGGCAAGCCAAAACACGTCCGAGCAAAACAGCTGTCAACAATTAACTGAAAATTCAAAATGGCCGAACTTTTCGGCACGAGGGAGAGGCATAAGTACCAACATAACGCCACAAAAATGGAAAATCAAATATACGAAACCAGGGAAAATTCAAAATTTGCGACACTTTTTGAACAGACTTCGTATCACCAAGTAAAATGTTATCTCCCCGGATAAAGCTGGACGGTGTTCGTGAGCGTCATTAGCTGAGGTGTTTCCCTATTTTCTGTCTGTCATCATGTTTCAAGACGACTGATCCAACGGTTTTTTACACAAGAACTTTGACAAAGAGTTTCTGCTGACGAGCTCAACAAAAATTAAGTTTCTGCCCGGTTTTCTCCCTCGTGAGGAACCTCCTACGACGAAATAGCCCCGCAGATAGATCCATCGACTAGGAAGATGTTCCATCATCGCCATCACAAAAATCAACCCGACGGATGGCTTTGATGAGTTGATTTCACCCCGAACCAAGCCCCCTGGCGTGTGAATTCCTAACATTCAGACAAACAAGGGAGGTCAGTTCCTTTCAGTGGGTCACCCTTTGATTTCAAACGAATTTCTAGAAACTAAAAAAAAAACGCTCTGTATCCGAAACGCGACTGTAAACCCAAGCAGGATTTCGCCTGAAGCAGTCTAATTGCATCTCACGGGAGTTGAACCCGCGATCCTCTGGTCGGTCTCCTTGACTACATAATTAGGGCAGTAATGTGGTCAAGCCGCCAAACGGACGCATATTATGATGATTGTCCGATACAAACAAGTCAGAACTCTAGCACCGCGGACAAGAGAACTCCCCAAGTGATCTCAGTCGAGGCCCACCTCTAGTTTCTAGAGTGCCCATATGCCTCTCTGGTTTTAGATGAGGATTACACAACAAAATTAAAGAATCCATATAGAGAGTATAGGGACTTGAAGAGAGAAATTAAAGACTGATATTGGATGATATCACAACATTTTTGCTGGGAATCGCATGAGAAAGGAAGTTGAGAGTAATCATTAATGCCAAGTCGCTCATAAGCCAATAACGCCAAATTGCGTTTCTCAATGAATAATGGTGTTAGTAGAATTGAACAGGATTTGTCGTATGCAAATAATTATTATGTAGACTTCATTAATATTCAACACACTGGTCAAAGCAATACTGTCGTTAGTACCAATATTTCAAGCAGTGATGCTAATGTTAGAAAGTCTCAATAGAGTAGTGATTCATGGAATTCATCAGAAAAAGGCTTTTTTGATACTCTATAAATTTCAATGCTAATTGTTTTTTTCCCTCGTCTACCAGATACTTTTTGTTCTGCAGAGGAGAAATATAAGAGTGTAGTTGCTCGATTTCATCATTGGCACAACCCTCGGAGCGTTTTCTGCAATAAAAAATTAGCAGGGTCAATGCGAAATATCAAATTTTAAAATCTTAGTAGGAGAATTTTTCGCCACTTCTTCAATATCCATTCCACCTTCCGAAGAAAATGTAAATACTGGTCATGCTTTTCAGTAAGAGACTCAAGTCGCTTGGTGGCTCACTCTGACTTTCTTTCAAAATACTCCGCCTTTGCCCTAATACCTTCATTCAAATCTTTAAGTTTTTTACCTCAGGTTTTTGCACGCTGAGTTCCTGAATTTCTTTTCCGCCAACTCGTGGATGAGTGAGTGAAGACGACGACTCAGGAAATGAGAAGGAACCCCTCGCCAATAGCAAAGCCCCCTCGCTAAGTCCCACCACCGATTCGCGGGATTCTCACCCCGACACATCCGCTCCATCCACCCCCCCAAACCTCCGCCACAACCCTCTCGTCTTTCCTTCGCGTGTCCTGCGCGCGCGCGCCGGGCGTGTCGTCCGGGTCCGTTGGATGTCTTTGGTACGGTCATTTTCGACGCGAAAACGCATTACACATATTAGATCGCCATATTAGTGAGGGCATACGAATGACACGTGGCTTCCCACATGGTCCTATTCACATGTTTTAATAGATACGGATGATATTGTTAATTTTTCAGTTGGGAATACTTCATCGGGTCGCCTGGAAAAGGGCGAAAGGGCTGAATTAGGGGAGCGTAGGGATGGAAGTTCTCGAGAGAAGGTTCGTTCGGCGCAAATTGTTTTTCAAAAACTTTCGTATTTAAGAAAATATTTTTTCACAATTTCAGAGTGTAAAAATCATGCACCCTGACGGGGATTCGAACCCTGATCTCTCGATGCCCGGCCTCTAATGCCCCCAAAATTTTGCATGCACGGAGGACGCCTCGAGAGTTTAACTGGCTAAAACACTATATATATATATATATATATATATATATATATATATATATATATATATATATATATATATATATATATATATATATTCATAGTATTTGCATTATATATACATGTATAACTGACAAGTAAGTGGCTACAAATACATCGTTATTTAAATGCGTGTGTATGTATGTATTCACCTTCATTTAATGAAAAATGTTCCCCAAATCACCTTTCTCAAATTCGTACTTTTCAAATTTTAATTAATTCATTAAAAGACAAATAATTACATTTTTAGCTTCTGGTCAAAATATTTCGCATTCATGAAAGATCAAAATTGTTATGTTATCTCATTATCTTACCCGCTAAAATAGTAGTGCACTATGAAGAAGATAAATAAAATTATCATATGACAGTGCCTGTACATAAAAGATATGTAATTAATGAGAAGATATATATATATATATATATATATATATATATATATATATATATATATATATATGTTTTCGTAGACGTAACACGGAAGTGCCGAATAGTACAATACACAGTAACACACAATATAGAAACACAAAAAAAGAACACTCACACGTATTTTCTTGATATTTCGACGGAAACAATCCGTCTTCCTCTGAAGATTCAAGCATTACTTCTATATCTTCAGAGGAAGACGGATTGTTTCCGTCGAAATATCAAGAAAATACGTGTGACTGTTCTTTTTTTGTGTTTCTATATTGTGTGTTACTGTGTATTGTACTATATATATATATATATATATATATATATATATATATATATATATATATATATATATATATATATATATATATATAGATGTTTCGTCGAAGTAACACGGACGTGTTGAATAAAAAACTTAAACAGCAACAAGCAATATAAGAACATATAAAAATAACACTCACACGTTATTTCTTAATAATTTCGACGGAATTTAGCTCCGTCTTCTTCAGAAGAAACAGTAGTACTCATAGTAGTAGTATATATGTGTGTGTATATATATGTTTATTTATTTCTTCGAAATAGAAAGCTCTTCGGCGACGCACAAGTATATAAAAACGCAGATGTAGATTTAAAAACATATAAATACACAGAAACGACACTCACATTTGTAGTTTTGACAAGTTGACGGCACGCAAACCGTTCCACGGATCGAAAGGAGACACGGTGCACCATCTAGCGACACATCTGACGACTAAAACGAGGGGTGTTGCGTTTGTTTACGTCGAGTCGTTACACAGCAGCAGCGGTACGTGTCATAACCTGTTCGTCGCCGCGTGCAACGACAGCAATGAAGGAGCTAGAGGAACAGCGTGTGTGCGTGAAATTTTGTTTCAAACTTGGCAAAAGACCTACGGAGACATTTGGATTGATTCAGCATGCCTTTGTTAATGAAGCTCTGAGTCGAAGCCAGTGTTTTGAGTGGCACAGTCGTCTTAAATCGGGCAGAACTTCGACAGATTAAGATTCGCGAACGGGGCGGCCTCCCACTTCTACAGACCCCAACCATGTCAATTTGGTGCGGGCAAATCGCTGTTTAACCATTAGGGGAGATAGCCGAGGAAGTGAACATTAGTTTTGGATCCTGTCAGACAATTTTGACAGACATTTTGGGCCTGACCCGCATCGCGTTAAAATTCGTCCCGCTGTTGCTGACTGATGAACAAAGACAAAAACGTGTGGACATTAGTAAAATCAGTCTTTTTTTGATCACACCTTTTATGTATATATATATATATATATATATATATATATATACATATACATACATATATATATATATACATATACACATATATTAACATATATATTTGTATATATATATATATATATACATATATACATACATATATTTATATATATATATACATATATACATACATATATTTATATATATATATATATATATATATATATATATATATATATATACATATATACATATATTTGTATACAAATATATCTTCATCAACTGATACATATTTTCTACACCGGAGAAGTTGTTCACCCGAAACTGGAAATCATTACCTGCATTGATTGCTAAGCATTATATTTATTTATTTATTACTTTTATTTGAATTTTAAGAAAAATGATTCTTAAGGAAAAGATTATACTGCCCTCCATCCAGTTTTCTTGTACTGTTTTACGAATTCATAATTTTTCGTACATCCTTAAAAGGCTTTGCTTGCTCGGCATGAGCCGAGAAAGCATTAATCGGAAATTGGAAAGAATCGATCGCATAATGCTTCATAAAGAAGGTTACCACTAGTTAAATTCTATTTATAGGTAATTAAATTCATAATTAAATGTTCCGTTCCTCATACGCAACTGATATTTTTTCTTTCTCTTTCAAAATATGAAGATGTCTGATGCGATATGATAGGTCGTGAAGAATTCTCATTTCGTACGTGGTGCACTCGATTGAATCGGGACCGCCTCACGGACGCCCTCTCGTGGACTGCGTGGGATCTCATCTGAGTCAACAATAACCCAGCGGTTCCTTCTTTCTTCTCGTGTATGTTTTCACATTTTTAGTACCAAACGTTTTTACTCGACGTGATGCCTTCATTTATATTTTCACATGTTCACCCCAGGTGCTAGGAGCATTCCAATGGTGACCTCAATGTTGCAATTAATACGTTCTTCGACTTTGTCGACACAATAGTTGGCATCCGTCAGAAGAAGTTTCTCTTAGACGGACCCGTACATTCCTCCTTCGGTTCCCGTAATTAGTCGATGGTAAGAGTGATTCCAAAGTACCGGGCGAGTTTGGTACTATCAGATTTCATCTCATTTGTTTCACGCGTAGTTTTCTCTTCTCCATCGGTTATGGCCTAAATGTTCAGAGCCTTTTGCATCAGTTATTATGTAAATCGCTGTGATGGCAAAATGTGTGCATGGGGCAAAGGAAGCGGATAAAAAATAGCTGCCGGGCAACTGCTACCAAGGCGTGGAGATAATTCGAGTTGAATCCATTTTCGTAATCGTATCTCCGAGACACAAAATATTAATATTTACGATCCAAATGTATCCGGATAGCACTCTGAGATTTTCGCATCAGCGCTCCGTCGAAAGAGATGCTGATGACTCAATTTTATTGCCCCGACGTAAGAATTGGTCCTCGGGAGTATCGTCTTTTTCCCCGAAACTCCTTTCAATTCCTTGTCTCCCGTCTTGCCCGACCGGTTGGTCCAGGATTTCTCGTGTTATCCTGAGGTCATGGGCGTCTACCCGGAGCGGAATTTGGTCTCGGTCATCGCGAGAACCACAAGGTGTCTAAGTTACCCTGCCTCTTTTATAGAGAAGTGCGCCAAGGTCCTATTCCTCAATCCTGTTTTGATCCAAAACCACTTGGCGTGTATTCCACTTCATCGATTAGGCCTAAATTAGACTCCATGGCCTTCCATGTTCACTAACTCCTGAGTAAACGGAGAATGTTTGGCCATTAACTTGACAACTTGTTCCATACTTATTTTCATCTCCTTTGGCGGAAGAAAAAAAATCATTTTTCGTCAATGACGATCCCGCGGGCGTTTCGACGCAAAAACGAGAAATAAAACCGGAAGCGATTCATTAAAATTTAATAATCAACCGACTGGTTTTGGCGAACTTTAATGATTTCATCCTTATCGTTTCGTATGAAGCTATCCAAACAAAAATCCACGTCTGGCAAAATTGCTATTATTTTAGGGGATAACTACCCATTAAATTACACCCTAGCTCTTGAAATTTGCAAGATAGATTATTAGGGTGGTCTTCAGACTTAAGAAGATCTGGAACTCGGCAGAAATTATCCCACGCTCCAAATCAACACATACTTAAGAATTAACGAAAAATAAGGTGATTTCATTTTCTCAACGCTGTGTTCATTGCTAATTTACAAAATTTAATATTATTAAAGTCTTCCATTAAACTAAAAGTATGACCAAATCGGGACCGAATATTCCTGAATGGTATTCCTAATTGATTAATTAAAGAATATAAATAAGGAAAAGAGGAAAAAATTCAGACTCAAACTCGTAAATAAAGACTCGAAAATATGATATCTAAACCTTAAGATTAACATTTATGAGTAATTTTGTAAATTTTCTTTTCCCTCGACCTCTTCTAGCGAGGCTGTGTCAACCCAAGTTCGAAACAACGACTTTAAGATTGCGTGCGGCGGAGAGGTGGCGGGGTCTAAATACTGCCCACTCGCTATCCCGCGGGAATACTAAGGGGGCGTCGGCATATGCGCTGCGGCATGGGACGGGTCCCTTGATCGCAGCTTCCCACTCGGCGGCCGCATAACCACCGGCACCGGCCTGCCTGCCACCGAGTGCACAAAACATTGCGAAACTGGGTGAAGGGCCCGGCGGGACTCTTAAAGCGCTCCGGGGGCGGCCGCGAAACGGTTCGGCGGATGGGGCGGCCATCCGACGCCCTCCGCAACCCCATCTCCCGTGCCACGGCGATCCATGGCCTCCGATCGAGTGGGAGGGGGGGGGGAAGTTGGCGTGGGGGAGGGTGGTGGGATGGGACGGGCACGACATGCGTGTGTTTTAGCATGTGTGATCGGAGCAGAGCGCCCGCCCGCCCCACCTTCGGCTCCACCGCGACCCTCGGCCCCAACCGCCGCTCTTCCCCTCCCATCTCCCTATTGACTCCTTCGCCTTTACCCCGCCTCCGAACCCTCACCTCCCCCCAAACCCAACGTAAAATCCTCTCTCCTCCCCTCTTCGCCGCTCCTCGGCACCCACGCCTCTAAACCCCCCCCCCACACCCCCTCGATCCTCCCCTCCATCCGGAGAAGCAGTCCAGGCAAAGCTCCCTCGGCTGCCGCTCGGTCCCTTACATTTTTTCCGCACTCCCTTACTCCTACGTGTTCGCGTATGTGCGCGCCTGTTTCGTCTCTCTCTCTCTCATATCACCCACTCTTCTCTCTCCCCCATCGACGGCGGACACGCCGCGCAGAAACACACCGACCGCGGAAAGTGCGAAACCACCACTCGATGCGAGCGACGCCGGACGCAAGAGGGACCGGCGGCGCTGACGGTTGAGGGGACCTGACCGAGGAACGCCTTCGACCGTCCGTCGCCCGGCTGCGGAGAGAGCCTCCCCGTGTGTCCTGCGGTGGTGGTGCTCGAGCCCCTCGCGAGGGTGTTGTGGTGGCAAGTGCGATATCCCCTCCCTCCCCCCTCCCACGGAGACCCTCCGATCGCCCCCCGTCTGCTCACCGGGGCGGCGCCGGCATGCGCTCGCCGAGTTCCCCCGTCTTCCTGGCCCTCGCGGACGTGCTCATCTCCGCGCTGGTCGTGGCCCCTCTCGTGGTGGCCTACTGGCGGGGCACCTGGCAAGTGGTGGACGCCCACCTGGTGCCCCTCGTGGGAGACTCCCTCAGCGGGTGGCTCTCCTTCGCTTTCGGCATCATCGTCCACCTCGTCTTCGCTCTCCTGCAGCCCCTGCTCAATCTGGCGCCCCTGCGCCCCCGCGCCACCTTCCTCGTCCTCTCCCGGGCCTACACAGCCCTCTTCGGCATCGCCTGCGTCAATTGCTGGCGGGGCGTCTGGAAGGTCCTCGACCACGAGCTGGGCATCACGCCGATGGCGGACGCTGCCTCGTTCGCCGGGGCTCTCCTTGCCCTCGCCCTAACGCGCACGCTCAGGAATGTCTCGGCGCCGCCGTTCGTCGTCGCGTTGGACGACGCCGTCAACTACTTCAAGTTCCCGACGGCCTTCCGGACGAGGATCTCTCCAGTGAGTGAGTGGGGCCCCAAGGGGAAGTCCCAAAGCGACACATCCCCCCCCCCTGCATCCTCTTTATAGACGCATGGTATTATTTACGGTTTCCATCGCTGGCCGAGATCACTAGAATCATGTTCCAAAAAGGTGGTGGACCTCCCGCGAAAGATAACATCAACCTAGACCTTTATCCTAGAGACATGCTAGTCTTTTCGCCACGAAATGCCCCACCAGAGCACATCACATTGCATCCTTCCGAGAGAGATTAACTATAAACTATAAAATAACTCTGGATTAACTATAAACTAATCCTGAGAAAAATAGCTTTCATATTCCAAGTGCACCCTACCTTACAAACACTCAATTCAAGTCGACTCGGGCATGCTCCAACACTTAAGTGGACTGGTCCGCACTGATTGCACGGTATGTGATTTCACTTGTCATCGAACAAAACCGCAATACTTACTGACCCCTCTCAGACGAGAGGAGGGATTATCGTTCCCCGAACTCCACCCGCCCGAAGAACAGGAAATCGCCTCTCTTTCAGTGAAGGGAATTGATGAAGGCATGAAGATCGCGTGAATTGCTGCGGACGGATTCACGTCGACGTCAAGGCGTCGACATCACCGCCCAAGATCACCTTCCACAACGACCGAGGCGTTTCCGAAATTCTGTTACCTCCTGGAAAAATCCACACTCGATCTCTTCTCCCCTAATCTTCGCGGTCCGTTCGCTTCGTCGTCGATTGCCGGAAGGATTGGAGCGGTGGGGATCGAAGGGGCGGGGATTTGGGTGGGGGGGGGGGGGGGCTTGGACCCAAACGTTTCCGCTCGGGAGTTCCTCGGGCCTCCGTCACCGCCCGATCACTCTCGCCGTTGTTCCGCGTCGCGTTCCGTCGCCACCGACGGCGTCATGCCGATATAGTGCGGCAAACCGAACACGCACCCCGCCGGAGCAAGTGGCAATTACCTCCCGGCATCCGTGTTATTATTTCCCGCAGTCCTCCGCGAATTTCTCCCCCTGCCCGACCCACCGCCGTTCTCCCGATGGAGGTGGGAGGAGGGACGCGAGAGGGGAAGAGCGGGCGGGATTGAAGGCGAGAGAGCAGCGTCCCCGACTCCGAGCGGCGCGGTTCCCGGGCATCATCCTCCCCCCTGACTAGTGGCGAGCGGGGAAGAGTCGGCACCACTCACGGCCAGACCACCCGCGATCCGACCGGCTGGCGGCCGGGTCGCGTGCTGCCGAACCATGGTTTTGCTTCAATATGGTCTGCGAGTTCGACAAATGAATGCCAAAAGGCCTCCCTCCATTTGCTCGTTTTAATCCACTTAAAGCGCTCGCTATTTGCGCCGGGAACACGGATGATCCGAATATTATGAATATTTGAACGATTTCAAATATTGAGAAACACCACACAAACACACATGCCTTGGGTGAAAATTATTGAGTCGGAACTGGAAAACAAATACCGCGCATTGGTTAGAGATAGTGTTACCATGCCGATGCCCGTGGTAATCGACGAATCAGGGTACGCTTGCTAAACGAAGGGTTCTCAACACTACTCCTAATCTCCCGCGACCTTACCCGAGCTGCGTGATCTTCGGGGTAGGTACCGGATCATCTTGGGAAACCTCAAGAGGTCCGGGAAAAGGAACTAGCCCCACTACCCTATTGCATGAATTTCATAAACCATGCGTCACTGTAATGTGAGCTAACTCTCTACCGTTCTCTTCTCTTCCTATCAAGATGACCTGCGGGTGATTACTGTGGCTAGGTTGATAATAGCACTTTTTTCTAATTTTCTATTCATTCCAGTGTTCTAAAGAAGGTTTATTCGCGCGAACGGCCATGTATGTACTTGTTGCTCGCGTGCCCGGCACCCGGGGCCCTAGGCGGCGGTCACATCTGCTCTGCCCACCAAGGCAGATCAGATTGGTTCTCGTGTCGGCCGGATGCATTTAGCACTGCCCAGGGGCCTTGTCCGCTTGCTTCCGCTTGAAGGCGACGCCAACGCACCCGGCAGACCCAAATCCCCCCAATCACCCTAAGCTTCCGACTCTGCATCTCCCCGCAAGTCCTCCGGCCGCGGTGACATTGACCTCTCCGCGCGCAGTCGATTCCGCTTTAGTTTGACGAATCTGGTATTATGCCAGCAGGTTTTTGTTTGTTTATTGAATTATTATTGCATTGTTACGTATTCTTCCTCCTTATATATTTTTCTTAATGTGTTTGTCATGGAATAGCATTTCCACAGCGAAATTGTAAAAATAATTTACGCATGTATTGTCATAATTGATATTTTTTTGGGCTAAAATCAACGCTAGGACTGAGAACCCTTTTCCCATGCAGACCTATACTCCACATGTTTTGCAAGCTTCATTTATAATAATACTTTTTTCTTATTCTCGAAAAAGAACGTTTAAATATATTTTTAATTCTGTAAAAATGCACAATAATGAACAATTCATCCATTCCGACATCTTTAAACCAAATGTTCAAATGTGTGAATACTTATCAAAAATAATTCAATGGATGGCAATTGGGGAATAACGTTACGAACATTTCATTAAAATTCAAATAATTGTAAAAATTAGATAAAACTTTTAAAAAGCAATACGATGAAAAATTTTGCGGGCAAACGAAAATTACCAACATATCTCTCGAATCAATAATTTAATTTATATTTACACACTGAAGACACAAGTGCAAAGACGTGGCGGCTCAATGGCGACTGATTCTCATCGCGACCTCGGATTACTTGAGGTTGCACAGGATTTTGGAGATGATTAAATGAAAATAAATGAGTGTTCCTCTCTGTGCAAACTCAAAATCAAATAAGTTGAGAGAATAAAGAAGGACTAAAACGGTGATCAATTGAAAAAGTAAGACTTAAGTGTTCTCTTGGGCTTAGACGTCGCGTCATCAAGCAAAAGGTTAAGGTGGCGTAAACGATTCCCGCTCGCGGATGGTTGCCCTGGAAGGAAAACACTTCGAAAACCAAAATATCGGATCGGAAATGGGATCCCATAGATCACTTGAGCGCCCATTGAATTCCCGATGCAAAAGAAAAAAAACCATCCGGTTATCAAAGAGGAATTAACTAAAATTATTATAAACTCACAGTTTCGATAAAATCTTCACATTGTAATGGGTGAATTGATACAAAACCGTGTGATCAACAGAGCAATTTAAAATATAGCATACTTAAATGGAATAACTAATATACTCATCGGATCAAAAGCATTACATTAATAGAAATCAATGACAGCCATAGTTCATGAGGTCTGACTGGTTTCTGTCATCAAATCTCAACTTGATAATAGAAAGAACAAAAGTATGACACGATTGGGAGCTTATCTTATCTCAACTCTAAGAAATGAAGCACGTGAATGTTTTTCCTCGAGTAAATATAGCTGCTGACTATAGGTGCCATGGCCTGGTGCTTTCATCATCTGGTACATTCATAGACCACATACCGATCTTTGACATACAACTGCCACTATGCGGCGACTTCACATGCAAACGTATGTAAAGTCGTAAATTACTCCTGCAGGCGTGGATAGAGGAAAGAATGTAACTACAAAGATTAGAACGTTATACCCGACGATGACTTAGGATGCTATCACACGGAATACGGAATCATTTTTCGCCCGTATATTGTTCGTTTTGCTTCAGTTTCCAGCCATTAACTTCCCGCGCCAGTTTCACTCTCATCGCTACCGGATTTTACCTCGTAATCAGACTAGACTTTCGTTACTGGAGAACTTCAGCCCATCAGTCACTTGGGACCACAGGCAGCGAAATGTCCATGTGTGTGGTCTAATGTCGATGCCCGATTACCCTCCACCATTTCTCCCCTACCGAATAACCTTGCCCTGGCCCTCTCTCTTTTTTGATAGCGTTTACTTCAGCAGGTGTCCCCGTATAACCACTACAATTGCTTGCATTTTGTACGGAATAACTCCTTTGGTAGTTTTTTTCAAATTTTCCTCGTCAACATATATAACGATGATTTCAAATATTCACAACAGTATAACAGTTCATCATCATCATTGGTACATTAAGTCGGACTGAGTGCACTTCGCAAAATAATATTTTCAATTTCTATTGCATGTGTAAAAAATGGTATATTTGATGGCGGAATTTTTTATTGAAAACTGGTTCATAAGCTCCTCAACAAAGGAAAATTCAAACGTAACTTCCAATGACTTTAATTGATGCAGCAATATTATAGGTATATTCATCTGAGGTCGGTGCGTGATAGATCTCGGGTATTTTCTTCTGGCAGGCTTCCATTTGAAGTTTAACTGATGCGCCAATGGACTATCAAAAATTAAAGTTAAGTCATTTCCGGCCAGTTTTTAGTGGCCAGGGTATTTGACGCTGTAATTCCTGATGCACGTGTTGAAGCATATGAAGCGTGTACCCCCAGCGGTGCTGTGCAAATAGAAGCTGGGTCCAACATCGCCATTGGGCTAATGAGTCAACATAATGTTTCTATTGCCACCCTCTGTGCCATCACTGCTTCATTATAAACTCTGCCAGTGTTGAGATTTTTCGATCCTTATTTCAATCTCATGCCAGACAACAACGTGTAAACAGAACCGAATCAAGCTGAAAAAAAGTCCTCAGGATGTCATCACGACTTGTCAAAAGAACTAATTCAAAATTTTGTATTAGATCACTGTATTTTTCTCACTTCCACTTGTGTTGTCGTGTTGATTACCCTTCAGTACGCTGAAGAGGGCTACTTTGTGGCCGAAATACGCGTATTCGTATTCACCTTTCTTATCCTCTCCTTTTTTAACTTTTACCCCTTCTTAACTTGTGGCGCTAGCCAACTAATTTCATTTGTACTTTGTTTAGAAAGGTGAACTGTTTACGGCTATTGGAGTTTTACATTCATTCAATATTACTAGCCGTAAGAGCTCATTTCTATCAATATCAAAAACTCAGTTTGTCGCTCCGAATCCCGCAAAAAAATCGATTTTCACTCGGAAAAAAGTATAAAAAATGCATAAAGCCTAGAGAGATGGTTAAAAGTTGTATTTCTCTTCCTTGATGTTGATTTCCCTGGATTTCCCCTTTAATATTTGGACACCAATTCACAGTGAATGGCATCGTCAACATTTAGATACGTTGGCCATGGGAAGTGAAACCACTACACATTCGGTACCATGGCTAGGGTTATTTAAACTTGGAAATCAACTTTAGAAATAGCATGGTAAAGAAATGCTTGTACTTCCAATTTTCTAGTTTTCCGGGGCAATGGTGACTGACAGATATAATTCCTAAAAAAGTATTTCTATCCGCTCACCTAAGTTCGGAAATAAATGGCGGTCCTGAGTTCTTCAACGATAAAATTTTTTATAACTACAGATTTAAGAAGATTTGATGGATGGGATGTTCTTGGGTCAAGGAAACGATTGAAGAAATTAATGCCTTTGATAAGATAGGATCTTTTAGAGCTATTTACCAAAAAATTCGTTACTCCTTTATCTTGATTCTTGTCCTATCAAGGTGCGGAAAACATCGTCAAATCAATGTATGGGAAAAGGAAAAAATAGTGAGATTGACCTACGAATCGTCCAAGTCGACGATTTTATTACGAATTTGTGAAAGTTAAAAAAAAAATTTTTTTTTTTTAATATTTATGTCGGTCACTGGTAAAAAAAACACTCGGAAAACCATCTGGTTAATTTTTATCTCATGGCATAACGCATTTTTGGGCCGAGGACATATATGTATGTCATAACCGTTATTTAGTTAGGGCCAGGTAAGTAGGTAGCCGGAATGAATATACAATTTTTTTATTCGTATAATTACTAAGCTATTAAATAAGACGGCAGCTACGCTATAAGCGTCGTTTGGCAGGGCCGACTGAGTGCATAAGGGAGCTACACATTGATACATGTTTGAAAAATAATACGTACCTCCGATGCAGAGGACCTCAATTTAGTATCTTCACGACTGATACCGTTTTGTTTTTGTCATCAAAAGAGTTGTTTCATTGTCAGGATCTGATTTAATTAACTCATTAAGATTAATAAAAATGGTTGAAAACTTTAAAGGTCTTTATTTTACTGACTTTTAATCTTTCACGGGGATAATCGAAGTTTCGGCTATTTGGAATATCGCTTTACCTCGATGGCTTTCCAACTGTCAATACCCTATTCTATTAAATATCCCAGAACTTCCAATATATCAACAAATGTCAATTAAAAACCAACAGTGCGATACATATTTTCGGACATTTTTCCAAATTTTTCTATCTGATAATTAAAGCTACTGCTCACAGACATGTCCCGATAAGGATAGAATGCAATGCCCGTTTTGTTATGAAGTGTAAAAACACCCCGATACTAATGGGAGGAAATCCTGTATGGAAAAATCTAATATTTTTTCGTCCAGCCAAATAATTGGCAAATAATTTTTCCTGCAGTACTAAAAGCATTGTCCCTCAGTCGCAAACTCTCAGGTATCATATTAATTGCTGTATGTTCTTAGATGGGATGAGATTTGGGGGTTGAAGCAGATGGATAAGCGCAGAATGGAGGCTCTTGAGATGAGGATGTGGAGGGGATGGAAAGAGAGAGATGGACGAAAAGAAAAATGTCCAGGCATCGCAGGGGGGGGGGGAGATGGTTGAGAAAAATGCGAAGAAGGCAGGGAAGATAGATACAAGGCACAAGGCGTATTTAGAGGCAATTGAGAGTTATTATACCTATTTTAGCCGTCAGGCAACTGTTGATAATAAGCCATCTGTGAATATTTATTTTACATTTCCAGAGTGTAGCCTCAAAAATGAGTGCAATTTTTGAGCCTCAAAAATGAATGCAAGTATGGAAATGAAACACGCCTCTAGAATACAGGGTTCGTCCGGAAAATAAGTGTACTGACTACTGATTTTTTCCCGCCGCTCCAGGCGCGCCCAGCACCGCTCTGACGGGCTGCGATTGGAGGGGGGTATGTTGGCAAGCGACGCTGAAAAAGGCAGTCGGCTCTGAGCTGTGGTGTAGTGAGGAGCTCTGTTAACGCGAACCTCCACGCTTCGACCCACGTCACGGAACGCGATGCTGAAGTTTTTGGAGCAGCGTTATTCCATCAAATTTGCGGTAAAGCTTGGGAAATCGTCTACCGAAAATGTCGGTATGATTAACCAGGCTTACGGGGAGTCAGCCATGTCCCGAAACATGATCTTTCGGTGGCACAAGATGTTCGTGGAGGGCAGAGAAGAGGTCGACGACGAGTCTTCGAGAGGTTCCCGATGATGCCTTCGCGGGAGCGTTCCAGGAATGGGAACGCCGCTGGAACAAGTGTATCGACTCACAAGGGTCCTATTTTGAGGAATATTAGCTTAAGATATGTAAAAGTGTAATAAATTTTTTTTCCTGAGCTCAGTACACTTATTTTCCGGACGAACCCTGTATCTATCATCGTGCATTAGGTTTAGAAATGAGAATTTTTTCAAACAAAACTCGAGACATTGCTCACGCGTCAATATTGAAAAAAAAACTAGTTTTGAAGCCCGCGGCGGAAGGTTAAACTTTGGAGTTGGTTAACTTAAATAAATAATTAAAATTTACAATTTAGTTTACGCAAATAAAAACAATAGTATTTTAAACACTTATTTTTGAAGTTTCATATCATTAAGAGTTTGTTAGTTATTAAAAATTACTGCAATAAACTTTTTTGGAGCCAAGAAGTTTACCGTCACGGGAAAACATCTGTTGCCTTCAGCAGAACCAAATATTATCCAAATATGAGGGACATTTAGGGGCGAGGGTATGCCAGTGGTAGCGTGTTTGCCTGTAGAGTCGCGTGTCGCTGGGTCGATTCTCACGACCAGCTAAAACTTCATATTTGAAAATAAATTGTTTTGGTTTTTCGGATCGAGGCAACCACACATTAACAAGAAAAACCTAATAAAGGTATTTTGGAACGAGGCAAGGAGAAAAATAGACTCCTAATAAATGAGCTACCCATAAGAGAAGCCAGCAGTTTCGCCATTAGGCATTAGACCGAGTGGGTCGGCCCGGAATCAGCTGCCCTAGCGAGAGTGTCATTCACGGTATACACGGCCGCAGTACTGCGACAAAGAAAGCAAAGGGATTAGATTACCGATGATGACGATAATTGTTCAGGTCTAGAATATTTACCGAATTAATGCCAGTGCCCCGCAGTCCACCAATTGGTACTCTTTTGCATGCACCGACCTTCTTAGGCGAGCCTCTTAGGAATTCTGTTATACTTAGAAACTTACTCGTTCGCAGAATACTTTAAAATTTCACAATTTAAAAATTGCATTATTCATTCATGCTAACTGCGGAATATTAAATTTTCAAATGGAGCGTGAATTTAAAAATATTTTAGAGAGAAGAAACAACCCAATGTCCAGGCTGCGCTATTTACTTTTTAATTTAGGTTTTTATCTTCTATGTTCGGGCCGGCGTCGGGAGTAGAATCTCCAAACAACCTTAAAAAATGCGCAGAGGTGGATTTCTGGGAAAATAAATAAATCCTTACTCCCTTAAGCCTATGCGTTGCGTTCGGAGGGATAGAAATAAGGTTGGCGGATTGAGTACGATTTAATTATGAGAATCACACTTTCAATGGACCTAGCATGAGGAGAGCACGTTAGATACATCTGCGGAGCTGTAAAAAAAACGCAGGTCCATCAAACGAAAAAGGGGGAAATATATCAATGGAAGCGGTAAAACGAGGTGCTGTTTCGCTTTGCTTTGACCTCGGCTTGCACTCGCGTCAAGTCTTTCAGCGTCTTTCCGCAGAGAGACTTAAACATTAGAATTAAACACGATGCGAATAAAAACTAACCATTTAATGAAACATCGTGATGAGCGAAAAGGCAGAAATATTATTGCTAATTCCGGGTTTTTTAGGCACCACGTTCAAATTCATTACTTGAACTTTTAGAAAAGTATAAATAATTCGAGTATAACGAGGTGAATAGGTTAGTTGCGGTGGCTAACGTACTGGCTTCCCATCCAGAGGGCCCGGGTTCGATTCCCAGAGACGGCAGATATTTTTCAGTGGTATCCCGATCCCTCTTTGAGATGCTTTGCGGAGAGACCTTTGGGTGAGTACGACGTCCGTCGGATGGGACGTTAAACTGTGTGACCCTTTGTCGCCTGTGTATGACGTTGGCAAATAAAGAGTAACCCTAGCGCCGCATTACATACGCGCTTGGGACTAATGAGGGGAAGTTGACCGCCGATCGATATGTATGGAATCATCATTTTCCCCTTGCTCCACTTGAAACAATAACAGTAGGAAACATAACTTACGAAGAATTGGGCGTCTGTTGAATTCCATTACACCGATCGCAAAGCATTCTTAAGGCTAAATACCAAAACCCCCTGCCACACGCCCTCATGGAGGCTTGCAGGGTGAAATGTGGATGAAGAAATTTCCGAACACCAAATAGCACCTTCCACCTAGAAATATTGGCAGTTTTTTTTCAAACTTAACGCTCAAACAATATTGATAGAAGAGAGCACTTTTAATTTATGCTGTTTGTTGGAAGAAAATGCAGCTTACTACAATCTTTTGTTTCATTTCCTAGAAGTGATTCAACACCCACTGAGGTACAAGCGTTCAAGATGAATCGCTCAAGTGCTTAGACGACTTCTTCTGCGATTGATTCCTCTATTTTTAGCGCATAAGTCAATCCTAGTAAACCACATTTCTTTTCTTTTTGACACGTTGCGTACGGCTGATGAGAATCCTTGTTATTGCCATCCAATTCGTAAGAATTAACTGACGCACCTAAAAGACAAGAATTCTCGTCATCCTCACGCCGCATGTTAATTTAGAGACTAATCGTGTTTAATTACAGAATATAAATGTCCGCAAATATATCGATCAAATACAAAGCACTTAGTTCTTAAAATCACTTCCTAACTCCCTACTGGCAATGGATGAATACGAATTCGGTTGCCAATACATCAGAAGTTCCATTCCGTCTATTTTTTGGGTGAGAATTACAATTTCATGAATCCATTGACCAAATCATGTTGCACCAATCTATACTCCAACGCTCAAGCGTTCTGCTAGACACACAGGAAGGAAGGACAGATTCAGAGGCCAAAAATAATGCTCAAATAATCAGTAAATACTGAAATTGCTTGAAAGAATCATGTCGGATCCAAATACGAATGCGCCTACAGCGAACTCCACAAAAACGCTGAAATATTTAGGAATTCTTATGCAAACAAAAATGTTGCCATCGGTCAGTGGCAACCATTGCTTCGTTGGAGCGAAGCATTCATTCCGTTTCGCAGTTCACATTCCATCGATTAAGGGACGTCTTTCAAAATGCCCTCATCAAAACTCAAAGATAACCCCCATTTTCACTGTGTTTTCTTGGGTACGTTGTCCTCGTTGTCCAATTTTAATTTTGGATTTCACTCACTATTTGGAGCGAGCGTTCTCATTGGAACAGGCGATACCTCGATATAATCCGTCCGGTTATGTTCGTACTAAAATTACACTTTAAAATCAAAATTTTGGCGAAAAGAAGAGACGAGAATGGTCATAGGTGAAACTCACCCTTTCTCCAATAATTCGTGCTTGAAAAGAATTACTTAGATTGTCAGTTATTCTTCAAATTCGAATGGGGCAACAATATATGGATAGAGTTCTTTCTTAGGGCGAAATTGAGACCAAATTGTCTCCATTTAATCAATTCGAAGGATTATCACTCTTGGGATTTTTAAATACTTGAAAACCATTCACTAAAAACAGAAAATCATGAACCTCAGCATTGAAGTTGAAACAAATGGAATTCTCCTACGGCGGCATCAAAGAAAACTACCTAGCGTAATGTTTACCCCACGATATCCCAATTCGTGGTTGCCCCAAGGTCATTTGGAAGGATTCTGGAAAGAGATTCCACTTATGCCACTGTCCTCCCCCCCCCCAATTAATATTTCAACCAATCATTCCAATTCCAGATCGTGTTCGCAATCGTCATCCCCACTGATCCGCCTCCACTCATTCCTAGTGATATTAATCTGCAAGTTACCGCCCATGACACATTCATTTTATGCATTGCTCAAAGCTAAGAATTTGATTAAAAAGTTACACATCTCAAACGTTGGAAATTACAGTTCATGGGAATGTTTACCTACACCAATAAACGGTGTTTACCCTAGCAATGGATGATTTTGCATACGTTACTAAGGTGGAAAGAAGATGGAAGCACGTGTACTTCAGATACAAATTACACTTTTGACTGATCACGTGAGAGGAAGAAGGTGGCGAGGCACGAGAGAGGGTATCTGAAGTGGATCTCATGCGTAGGAGGAAACAGCATTGAATGATAAAACCACACCAGAGGGACTTGAAAAATACGAGGGCTTATGAATATCACTCAGGTAAAATTAGCGTCATAAATCCTGCGTTACGCGTTTGCAGTCCCATGGTGCTTGCGCAGATATTTTCTAGCTATCCCGTCACTTTTCCTTTGAAATTTCCAAATCCTTAACCTTGAGCAACACTAGTGCAGACCTGATCATGGATATAGATTCTTGGTAATATATTTCCTTATATGCTCCGGTCATAATTTTAAAAAGACCAAACGTTAATGAAGCTGTTTTTACGTTACAAAGTAATTTTACTACGAAAATTAATGGTTCCATGAATTTAAAATATTTAATTTAAATACATTTAAAAAAATCCCATTACAAATGCAATAGATCGCCAATAATATGCACATTATGTCGGAAATATTTTTGACAAAATCGTTTACCAAATAGAGTTCTCGACCGTAGCTTTAATTTTAAGACTTGTTGTACGTGATTAGAAAATTAAAAATGTCACAAGATTAAAGCGTATAGCAAACAAATTTGGACTTTCAGAATTGAAGCTTGAACTAAAAATATAATTTGAGGTTATCTCGAAGCAGTTACATTAAAATAAATGGGAAATAAAAACATATGCAGATTGATCCAAAAAGCTTTTACGATTTGCGAAGATATTGTGAATAACTTGTTTCAATTCTACCACTGTGTAGTGAAGCGATTACCCATATAATGAAATGTATCGCAATCCATGCATGGAATTTTTTATTTATTGTACTTAGTAAATCATGAAAACTGTAACTTTCTTGCCAATCACCAAACCCAACCCGAAGGTTGGTTTGATAGGTGAGGGTAGAGCTATCTGTACAGTCCAACAGCGTGTGAAATTCGCACAACTCTTCTACCTGTCCCAATTGTGGTTTCCCGTAAAGATTTGATGTCCCAGAAATCTCACAGCTTGGATTAAAGGCTTTGGGGTGGGCTCAAAATCATCACTCGGAATCGAACCCGGGCCCTTTTGTCAGTATCCCCTCGCTCAACCCTCTGAACTATAACGAACGAACTTCCTCCACAACTCAGATCACTTAAACTGAATGAGAAATCTAAAGCGTTGATCAATGTCCATTAATTTAATTTAATTTTACTAAACATCATTTAAAAGATTACGAAACGGTTTTCAACCAACTGGAATGTAGAAACAAATAAGTTAACGTGCGTTCCGATTTCTTTCAAGGAAAGCGGCACATTTAAATCCAAAGGAGATCTCTATTCTAATTACCTGAACCTCTTGGCTTAATTCGCGAATTCATTTTGATTTTTTCATCTCGTGGAGATTCCTGATTTACTCCTAAAAGTTATAGTTTATCGTAAGGTATGTGATGTGAGGCGAGAATGGACACTAGGGATAAAAGCTATGAGGATGCGAATTTGAAAATCAGATAGCAGTAAATATATAATAAACACCTACTTGTGGATGGATGCGAATTCCTAAACAGTTCATTTCCTCAGTAAATGGTATCCATTGACTATTTTATGAAGGTGGAAGAGGGGAAAGAGTTGATGTATTTCTTGGTGACTTTCTTTAATTTGATGGGCGATGCGTACCTTATTTATGAATTAATATGAGCTTAAACTTTCAAATCTTAATTCTTTGTAGTATTCCGTTAAAGAATTCCCCCTATCATTCAACTGTTTTTGTTTTTCTTTAGTGTTACGAAATATTAAATGTGTGAGGCTAGGTGCACGTGGGAAACAGGGTGACCTACACATGTCTGGTTCGCCTAAGAAATTTTGCATTTAACCTATAACCTATACTGTCCAAAAATTAATAAACCTCTAAATATTTCGAAGGATTTGATGGGTTCTCCGCAACTGAATTCATTCCCTGAGCGCCACCATCATGCCTCAGAAAATGGAGACGCCTCCAATCATTGATTCAGCATAGGTTTACGAAAACTCCATCACAACTTACTGAGAGAAAGTCAATTTGAAGTTATAGAAAAAAAACCAAATTATTTTGGGCAGATTTTATTCCCAGCATAATCTCCTCAAACGAAGCTCCGTACACTATTCACAGCGCCTCACCAACTTTTTTGAAGCCGTCCAAAAAGTAGGATTTCGGAAGGTCCTCTAATGAATAAGGTATCTATGCTGGCGATTACCTTCTCGTTCCACGTGAATCGTTTTTTGTTGTCGAGACATTTTTTCAAATTAAGAAAATAGTTAATGGAGGACAAATCTGGAGAATAGGGTGGATGTTATAATAGTTCTAACCTTAATTCCATAATTTTCGCCACCAAAACTGCGCGGGTTTGCACTCGTGCATTGTCTCAAAGGAAGAGAATGTTTTCTTTGTCAAATGAGGACGTTTAGTCTTTATTACCTCGCTTAACTGGTTCAATAACGACGCATGATACTTTCCATTTATCGTAATTCCTTTTTGCAAGTAATCGACGCTGATGATTTTGTATGCAGCCCAAAAAAACGCGGTCATCACCCTGTTGGGCGATTTCATCGTTTCCGCCCGTCCTTCGAAGACGGATCGCTTTGAAAAATCCACTGTATCGACTGCTCCTTTGTCTCTGTAGTGTAGTAGTGAATCCTTTTTACGTCCACAAATATGGATCGACGCAGAAACTCGTCCAGGTTGAGAGACAAAAGCTCCGAAGTCTTCTTCCCCTCCGAATCGACCACCAAACGATTGCGTTTATTCTGCACTCCGCGGCACTAATTTTGTCGATTTTTTTTAAACATCCAATCGTTCGTGCAAAATTGAAAACACTCCATCTTGTGATACGCATGTGGCCTCAACTATTTCGCGATCTTTGATTGGTCGAGCACTCAATACCATATCGTGGATTTTGTCCATCACTTCGGAAGAAGTCACTTCCACTTCCCACTATTGGACGTCCCGAGTGATTTTCATCATTATGTGGGTGTGAGGCCACGTTTAAACTCATTTGCCCAACTGTAAACAGTCGCAAATACAGACCCAGATGTGCCATTAACTTCACCCCACTCGACTTAGATCTATTCCGATGTTAAACCTTTAAAAAAGAAGTGTTTAATCACTGTATGAAACTCATTTTTTCCATTTTTTTTTAAGAAAACGATAGTTTGGTTTTTCAATCGACTATGAAAATAAAACCACGAGAGGGATATACAGGCTTAAACTTTTGACATCCGTCTTGTGAGCGATGAGGCTTGCTAAAAACAAACTTGTTCCGATATTACAAGCGCCATCACTTGGATTTTCTAAGGAATCATAGAACGACCAACGTATAATAACCCACAAAGATTAAGATAATGATCTTTTTGTATTCCATGAAGATCCATTCCAGATATTCTACCTCCGCGTCTCTCAAAATGAAAGTCAATGGAAGAACCGGTCTCGGTGGCGGCGGGGTAACGTCCTCGTCTGCCAATCCAAGGGTCGCGGGTTCCATTCCCGCCTGGGTGGGTTTTCCTCAACCTAGGGTTTGAGTGTACGTAATCGTGTCTATTGCTATCACTGTTAATAGTCCGCTGTAATGTCCAAAAAGTGCTCTCTTCGGACTAAGGCTAAATAAAAAGACCAAAATTTGTACGAGCCACTGAAGACAGTGGAGGTGCCATTGAAGGCTGTTGAAGAGAACAAAATGCCAAGAAATAGTGAAGGCAATTTCCGATTGTTTATACTGCACTTGCCCCAGATTCCACGAAGGCTAGAAAACATTTGATGATCCGTTTCGGGATTGAATAAGTCCTCCTTGTGTGACCAGAGGGGAATACGACTAAAGAGGGGCGAACTCTGCGGCCACCGGTTGTTAAGTAGGCGAAGGAGTGAGAGAAGCGTGGCTCGCAATGCAATGAATGGTAACTAACGGGGCTCGCTCGCTTGCCGGAGAATCCGTTGACGACGGGCGACTGCTAGACCAACTGGACATGAAGAGCACTTTCCCTTATCTGTTTGAGGAATCCGATGGTGGGGTGGAGCCATCCCACCCGTTTACTCCACATTATCGTGTCCCGCACAAATATAAGTGAAAGTGTTATCCACATGGAGCTGGTCCAGCAGGCGCCCTCTTTCGACGGAACCCTCGTCCCATTCCTTCGCCACTTCACAGTAGATCGTTACTAACAGTACCCCCCAACGCCTCTATTTAATCTTGCTTCGTTTCAGGGCCGATTCGGAATATCGCCAAGTTTTACTGAAAACCTCTGATTAATTTGAAGAAAATCAACTATGGAGTGCAACCGTAATTGACTAACCGACCTTAACATTCTCCGCTACGCGCAGCTCACCGCAGGAGAGAAGTGTAATGGCACCGCTAATTTATGTCTAGGCATGAACCTGCGCCTGGACGTCGCATACGGATATTCTGAGTTTTGGATAGGTAAACCTTTCCTGGCTTGTTTAAGATCTTGGGCGTAAGTTTTTGAGATGCCCGTAAAACAGTCAAAGGACCGTTTCCGCTTGGCATCGCGCAATCAAGAAGATTGCGCGATGTTTTTTCGGTTAATACCACATTCCTTCAAACGCGGACTGAGACTGCTTGAAGGATGAAATGAAACAGCAATGGCCTGAAATAAGGGAATGAACTTAGAGCACGTTAGTCACTCCTTTAAGTAAACCTATATTCATTACTCACAGTCTAACTAATTTGGCGATCCGACCACAAATATAAAGCTAGAGAATGCACTGAATGGTTGAGGCCTTAACTTTGTAGAATTCCATTTTTAACTTAGGAAAAATAATATCTTTGCTTTCTACAAAATAAACTTTATTTATTATTAGACTATATATTATGTATTTATATATATATATATTATTATATTATTTTATTATATTTATTATTGTTAAACTATATTTATTTTACCATTCAGTGCATCAAGTCCGCTAGCACCGCAGTACAGGCCAAGTGGTACAAGAACCTGATGATGTTACAGTATAACGAAACTATAAAGTTTATTTTGTAGAAAGCAAAGATATTATTTTTCCTAAGTTAAAGCTAGAGAAAATATCGCAAAATGAAAGGACATATTTTTTCGCGAACAATCACTCATAAAATAAAACAACTTAAGCATCCTTGCCCCTGCACCAATCCCTAAGAATACTTATTTCCCATTCCACAGATCGTAAGGTGGATCCCGAGTCACTGGAGAATATAAGTAAAAGGCCAAATCACACCAAACAGCTTGTAGGAAATCGCCGGAGCATCCGCCGATGATGGGCGCCTACAGCTTGATGGCGACAGCACTTTCAATTTCAATTGAGCGCAGAAAGATAAATAGCACAATTATCCCAACTCTATGTTTTTGAGAGAAAACAAATACGTTCGCACGGGCGAAACCCAAAATGTATTCCCAGTGCGCGCAAGTATTCTCGTCCTTTCCGTTGCATTCCCGAAATAATTAACGCTGGAAATGTAATCACGCGCGAGACTACTCGAGGGATGCAGTTAGATAGGCCGTGCATTTGACTCGGCCATAACCTCTTAGCTTGACTCGACCTAGCCTCTTCGCTGCACGCCGGGTCCCTCTGTCGCTCGTGCCCAATGCCCGTACCTCGAAAAGGCCTCGATCGAAGAGGGCCTTTACTTCACTCTCAGCCTTCAGAGTTTATCGGAGAAGGCGTTTAGCACGCCCATTCCAATTGCGTCAATTTTTTCCTCGCCGATGCTTCGGGTGGCGATTGTGTTTTTAAGATGCTCCCAAAGATCGCAATAGCCTTCAAGGATTTATTGTTGCGTTTAATTCAGATGACAATCACGAGGGAACGGGACTGGTTTCGGATCAGCGACCTTGAGGTCGAAGGTTGATTTCCTCCTTCGAGGAGGAAATCAACCTTCGACCTCATACAGGATCGACTCGAAAGTATACTTTTCGCGAATATTTTGGGCGTGGTAACTTTATGGTCGACCGAAATTAAAGTCTTCAGTCCAAGGAGGAGGCGTTCCTCATACTATGCGGTGTGCCTTTGAGAGGGGCGTGACTTTAGGGGAAGGTTGTGGAATTCTTATGAATGATTTTATCAGAGCCGGTTTTTCTGCTTTTAACGATGTCGTGAAAATTTGATGATATAGCTTGTAATATCTGAATGATTTATATATAATTAATTTAGAAGGGTAAATACATCCAAGTCAGGCATCTTTGTTGGAAAGCCGAACCAGGGTTCTCCGACATGGACCATTCCGTTCCTAGCTGCAGACGCATCCGTCGGCCACAAGGGAGCAAAAGTACCAGCTCAGTGATCTGCAGGCGAAAGCGAACGCGCTGCTCTGCAGAATTTTCCTTCAGCTGTTTCAGCATTTTCCACTATTTTTCTTAATTGAAGCTACATTTTCCCGGGTTTATTAATACTTGAAATTGCATGTTTTTTTAGAGTTGCGTTAATTTAAACAACAGCGAGAAAATCGCAAATTCTCGATTTTATTTAGTTAAATATATGCTTATTAAAATATCTGCGTGTACAATAAATGCATGAGAAGCATATACATTTTCGATCGAGGTAACCTTGACTATGACTAGAGATGGATCGCGTATAAACATGTGGAAATTGGGATTTTTAAATTTTTTGCTGCGATCAAGGCTCCGGAAGAGAGTTTCACGTTCTCCCAAAGACGAGGAGTTGTGATAAATATTCGAAAAATCCGGTTAAATGCCTCTCGCTCCCCAAAATAGTCTCTACTCTCGAAATTCAGCCGTGGAATATCTTAACCTGGGCGTATCTTTTCCTTGTTCCGAGGTTTACGACATCAGAGCCATTTTGTGCTAGGTCATAGAGAGGCCCCGGCGAAGGTCTTTTCAAATGACAGCCCGCCGGCGGCGATAGGGAGTTCCTTAACTCACGGAAGAGAGAGAGAGAGACGCGGGCAAATATTCCAAGCGAGAGTCGGACGGGAGAGAATTCTTATGACGACAGGAGACCCACGAATTCTTCCGTGACGTTCTTCCACACCTCCAAAAAACTGGAATCGGGATGACGCCTCAGATTGGTCCAGGATAGCTTCTTCTCCATCAAAATGAAGGGAGGAACCCCATCCTTGATTCGTCTCCAACGATGAAGTTTCAAATGAAGGAATGAAAGGAAAGGAAAGTTCTTTCGAACAAAACCGAAGTGCAATGAAGATAATTATTTCGACAAAAGAGGGACAAACAAACAAAAAACCGTGAACATGGAATCAAAGTAGTCGGATTTTACTTCGTGGTTATGTGCGGCGTGGAAACAAGGTTGTTGAAACAAGATGATAGGGAGCGTAGATTGGAGGCTTTTGAAATGTGGGTGTGGACAATGATGGGAAAGGCGAAATGGACAAAAACGAAAAGCACTAAGCATTGTGGGGTAGGAGAGAGGATTGCTGGCAGAGATCCAAAGGAAACGCGAAAGGTGAATGCAGATACAGGAATGAAGGGAGGAATAGAGGCCTGTATGGAACGTAGGGAAGAATGCGGACTTTAAGAGTGGCTCATCGTAGTCCAGGGTTGTAATTCTGTGTGAGGGGTAAAGAAATATCTCCTTGGGTAGTCTGTGTTCATTCAAAAGCCTATCTTAATCTTTAAAATACCTAAATTACATTGCTCAATAATGAGATGTCGTTACATCGTGTCTTAACTGAAACTCGTGGGAAATAACGCTCTCTCAACCACGCCAACTGTAAAGTTAGTATGGTCGAGTATGTAATGCATTCAAGTAAATGCCTGGTGGACAATTACTCGGCATTTATCAACTATCGATTTGCTTATTATTATAACCGCGTTATGTTATTATTTTATGGGAAATCAATGCTATTCTGGTTGTACAATATGTCCAATGAGAATGTAGCAAATGATAGTAGGAGAAACATAATATTTGCTTGGGGGAATGAATCAGATTACCAGTATTGGATAGCAAATGGCAACGCTTTAGAATGGTCCTTCCAATGCCCACTCTTTCCCCTCATTCCATTCCCATTCCGTAATTTGGAGATCAAACACTCTTGGATTGCATGAATTGATTTGATTTACTGAATCTTGGGAAACTTTCCTCGCTGGGACATCGTACTGCCACCGGGATAAGTCTCACCGGGCTGTAAGTTGTCCTGCACGTAGGAACTTGTAAACAAGTGGGTAAAAACAGATAAAAAATATTTCTACTGAAATGTAATTTAAGAATAACATTGCTTCAGGCGTGAGTTTAAGAAATCTATCCATATTTAACTGAAACACAAATATTTAGCTATTCCACACAATATTTATCTGGATCTTAGGTAACCAAATAAATATTGAAGTGGAACAGCTGAGTATTTTTGTTTCGATTCGATGAGATTTTAGAGAAATTCAAAGAAATGCGATATATGCCGCGATTGCTATTTCTTAACGAAATCATCCGCTAATATTCATTTGAGTGCAGAATTTTAAGAGCTTGAATATGAGTGATAACATTCGTTTCGCAAATCTAGATTTGGAATTAAAATGATTCTGAGCATAGAAAACGAAAATTTTGCAAATTTCATACCGCGAATGCAATGAAATTATGATAATCGTGATAAATGAGTGAAAAGTTTAAGAAAATAGCACGCAATTCATCTTTATCATGTGAGGGGATTTAAATAGGACGCATTATACCGAAATTTATCACAAATCGTTCAATGTTTAATGGAACATAGAGAATATGACTAGTGCCCAAGGAAAATGTGCAGACATACATTTTCTTGACGCTGTCTGTTTGCCTCCGATGTAAGCTCTCTAAAATACTTAATTTTGGATTGGGTTCAGTGCACTGGCTCTCGTAGACAACTTCCTCGTACAGAACCACTCACGCACTCTTATTTCGCATCTATTTGATGCGTGTATTTCCTTCGAGAGGCTTTTATGATTTGTTGTTTTGATAGTTTCTCTGATCAAATTTCCCCGTGATTTCCTTTGTCTGCCATTGACTGCAATGCAATTCATTCTTCTCTCATGAAATAATTTGGTGATTCCGTCCTCGGCAACTCTCTCCGCTCCGCCCGACCAAACAAAAGCCTCCCCTTTTACATTCGCCCAATGCTGGAGTATTCCATCTACATCATCGCCCATCTCTCCTACCCTAGTCGCAAATAGCTCCAAAATGTCCTCATGCACATCGTCGGCATTTACGCTCATCCAGCCACACATTCGATTACACTTCAATGCCTAGAATAAGATGGACGGGAGAACAATTTTGAACACTGCTCTCTTGAAAATGTACACCCGTTTTTATTCAAATTACATGATCACCTGAATGTAGAAGCATTAAATGGGTTGAAAAGGAAGGAATACAAACAGGCGGTAGAGAAAATCACGGAGGATGGTAAAGGGCTTAGTACTAAAGAAAAAAAATGGGAAATGATCAAGAAAGGGTTGTCTAAAGCCGCAAAAGACACTATTGGAACCGTTAACGCTAAAAGGACTAGGAAACCATGGATCACGGATGAGATGATTACAAGGATGGATGAGCGGCGAAAATGTACACCCGTTTTTATTCAAATTACATGATCACATCCGATTCGCGGACGACAAAAATGAAATCCGCCTTCGCCAAGATTTATAAGAAATATTATACTTTAAAATATTTTTTGCGAGAATCATAAATGGTTCTTGTGTACATCGAGTATGTGTTATCAATAATCATCATCTTCAATGATATGCCATAATTCTCATGTGCCTACGTTTTGGAAATTAAGTATATACTTGCCCATACTTTTATGTGTGCATTAATCCGCCATCTTCCTTTTTGTGCTGATTTCATGATTTCATTTCGGGTGTCCGCCAGAACACTGAAAGACATTCATGAAAAAAGAATCGGCTCTCATTATGTTTTTGCTTCTTGCTCCGTCAAATTCCGGTGTCTCCGGATACTATACAGGTATTCAATCGACCGGTGAGATACCGTGACAACCGCAGACTTCGCCCTTCTCCGCGAATAATGTGCAAAATTTTTCTCCAAGCGAAATTCAAGATTAAAAAGAACAATAGCCTGCAGTTTTCAATAATACGAATACTGTCTCAATCGCCATTTTTCTTTCCAAAAGACGTTTAATTTAATGTGGTTGCTATTAAATTTTATCAAAAACTTTCTTAACAATACATATACGGAGTTTAAAAGTTTAAAATTGAATACAGCAATGACATATGCACATAAATTAGAGCAATTCATGCATATAAATTACATAAAAACAAAATCAATTATAATTTCAATAGGGTTACCTCATTAAACATGAAAACTAAACGTATAAACTTACTAAAATCAACCAGTTTTCCAGATAATTTCTGCTTTTAACGTGAAATACGTTTGGAAGAAAGTACTGTATCAATAGGGAATTGTAAATTTACTATGGGAACACATTTTTTACTCAAATGGCTCCTCAATCCATAATGATTGACAGCCCTGATTCGACCCAACGGGCGATTCAGGGGCGGTACTTCGAATGCGATTCCGAATCGGGTTTCATCAAAGAACGTCACTCAGCATCACATAACAATAAGGTATTCAAAGGAAGTGTACTACCTCTGACATCTACTTGGTAAATCACTGGACGTATTTCAGTGACTTTTCCCCAAGCAAATAATCTCATCAATTTTCCGGGTTCTCAAGAGTTTTCCTGGTGACCGGCAACCTCACAGGCGGAAAAATTTTAAAATCGCAACCACAATGCTTCAAGCGTTTTCGTTGTCTCTGACGGGAATAGCAATTGTTAACTGTTGCGTCATGCTGACCGTTTTGGCATATGTTCATATGATCATAGTCAATCTCATCGTCTCGTAGCATGATCAAGCTTCAAATCTCCGTAGGGCACCGTAACCGTCAGAATGCTCCATTTCCATATTTCTAGATCTCTTGCGTTACATACTAGTCAGGTATCTTATGAATTACGTATTAGGTATTTGCAGAACTTGGGGACGTTTTCCATTGTGGAAGTGCTATAATTTTTAATTTACCAACGAGTTTTCATCATCACCTAATTTCAAAATTTAATACTTAGAACTGACCCCGCAGATTTGATATCGAAAACTGGAAAAAAAATTCCACTAGCATCATTATATAGTCGCTAGGCTGAAACTCATTCCTGTTAGATTAATTTATGTGAATTTCGTAAGAGGACTAAAATGTTAAAGTTATTTCGTTGGAATTAAATGCTGAGCAGATAAATAAGTAATATGAAAGCAGAGATAAGTGTTCAAATGAAAAATGCGTGTATTCCGGTCCAATTGTACGAGTTGTCTTATCTTCAATTGATATCATAGTAATCTTTTATCAAATTTTCCCGCATTGTTATTTCTTTGAAAGGATGTTAATGTTTCATATTTGTGCGTTTTTCACAATGCTCTCTGCTTTCTATGGACAACATCAAACGAAAATTACAAACTATCTGAATTAATGCACCGATCGAAAATGTAGGCATATGATTAAAAGGAGACAGGTTTAGAAGCAAAAGCTATTTTAATGCCGAGCACTGTTCTACTTCTAGCTTTGTTCTATTTCAAGGCTTCATATTTTCAGAAAATTCATTTTTCCCTTTTTATATGCACATAGTTTAAATAACTCAATGATATTATTGTTGAATTTTATAGAACTTTTAGGCACTATGTCACCGAATTTTAAGGAAAAGAGAATTCGCCAAGGTCGACTGCTCTGAATGCCGTCTATAGAAACGTTCAATTTAATACATATTCGTATTTAAGCATTGATACCGACGACTTTCAGAGAACTCTCAATTCTCACATCAATACCGCTGGTTCTCGCAGAAGTGTTCAGGGGCTCCTGGTCCTCGGTTCGATGCCGCTTGGATCAAATGTCTCAGGGCCCAAGATCTACCTGGGATTCGTATTAGGGTGCGACGCAATGGATATTTACCTCATTTGCAGTGATGGTTCCACGAACATACCAAGCTGTCGCAAGAAAAACTATTGCACACCCTGAATGGTTTTAATACAGTAGACTGATTATTATTCATCCATAGACAGGGGGGAAGAAGGGAAAACTGAAACTATATGCATAATGCAATTCATGTAGTGAAAAGTTCCTATCGAAAATCTACGAGCCAACGTGAGCCATCTTATATATTTCCAAAGAACTTGCATCAAATAAAGTTATCTTTTTACACATCATCCTGATAAATTACCTTCCCAATAAAGGATTTACTGGCTAATCAATTATTTTACGGAACTGAGTTGTACAAGAGTAGGCTGAAAAGTAATTCACACATACTTTTAGAATGCGAACGAAAACAAATAGCAAGATTGTCTAAAAAGTACATTAAAGTACAATTCGCCATTAAAGTACAATATACCGTCAAGGCCATTTCTCCCAACGTGTAACAAGTTTTTTCATTCCGTCGCTGAAAAACTCTTCCGACTTTTCTCGAATCCATGACTTCGACAGCTGCCTTTACCTCATTGTCCGAGGTGTAATGATTACCCTCGAGGAGTCTCTTGAGTTAAAGGGAAAAAAAATCGCAAGGCCCAAGATCAGGGGGAATAAGGAGGGTGTGGAATCGGTTGGAATTTCGCATTTCACCGAGCCTCTCCAGTTGCGCGCCGCGAGGTGTAAAGGACGAGCGTTGTAGCGATGGGTAGCGAGATTATTGGCCCCAGGCTGCCTTTAACATGACAAACTCGACGTCAAGAGGGGTTTTAAGAGTCTGTATATATTGAGAAGAATTTACCTTTGCCCCTCATTCCAGAAAACCGTTCTCATAAACTCGGTGAGCATCCCAAAACACAGTCATGAGAAGTTTCGTCAACAATTCATGACTTTTCCCGGTCCGCAACCACGAAATGTTACTACGCAATTGATTTACAGTAGACCTATCCACAGAATAGTCACCTCAAACAGCCTTTGAAATATGATGAATCTCAGTAGCTCTCAATTTTGAGTAGTTAAAGATTCGGTAACAAGATGCTGTTTGACTCGTGTTGACATAGCACTAGAACATGGCTCCTTACTTTGGCTTCTCGAAATACACTGGATGAATGCAACGACCTCAAACCTCTGGATTAGTATTCAGGGTGAATGTTACTTCCACGTGCCACCTGGCGCGCTTCTGACAGTCATTTTGTTCGCGCTCTACATGTGCATGTGTGCATTAGTTTACAGCCTACCCGCGTACTTATTACGATTCCCTCAATACTTGTCATTTTTTAAGCAGTGGAACATGAGCACCTCTCATTACTTTAATGGCAATATTGCACTTAGAGCAATAAATGCGTCGTCCCGGTGGTTTCTGATGAGATGGGAGTGACGGACGCGATGCCCACGACAAAAGAAAGCATCAGAGAGGATTTGTTGAGCGAGGGGAGGGGAGCTGAGGGTCACGGGAGACGCGTCTGAAGGGCACCGGAGGAAATATTTATCGCCACTAAATCTCTTTACGACTTGCCCGTGTGAATCCATCCTCTCGCGAGCGTCAGGGACCCACGGGAGGGCGGTGAACGGAAGCCATCCGACCCAGCGAGACATCCAGTGGCTCCGGACTTGATTCACCGGGATTTCACTTGAGAGGGCAGTATAATATGTTTTACTTTGATTCCATTTTTCGGTCCATTGAGGGATGTGGTCTTCTTTCGCTGCTGCCGTCTAAACCGGAAACTCATTCGCGAATTTGGAAAAATCACTCGACGGATGGACGAGTCGGTTGGTTCTCACAGAAGGATTGAGGGCTTCCTGGTCCTTCTGGTTCGTTGTCGCTTGAATCAATTGTCTCACGATCAAGATCAACCTGGGATACGAATTGTGGCGCGAGGTCATTGATTTCCTTTATTTGTCGTAATGGTTCTATGAACACCTCGGAAGTGTAATAGAGAAAACTTCATTGCCCCACTAAGAGGGACTTTGAAGTTCGATGCATTTATCAAAACTAATTGTGATCCACGGGGACAAATTTGAAGTTTCCAACTGCATGAGATTAATCAAATGAGATTGAACTCGCCATTAAAACTATTATGCGGAAAAATAGGAGTTTTTTTTGGGGTTTTTTTAACTATCATTATAACATCTATTATTTATGTCAATAGGTAGTTTTTACAAACAATATGTGGAAACGAGATAGCAAGTTCACATTATCGACACTTTAATTGAAGTCACGTTTTTAGTCTTTTCCATGTTCAGCAGAAAACAAACCACGTGACCACCCTGCACGCCAGGCAATGAAAAGCTTCTCTCGAGCAGGTCATTAGACTGGAGGTAGAGGCGAGATCTTTGAGCAATTACGCAGGCGTGACTTGGACGCCGATATAAATTACCTTTGCGGCTCGTTTAAACCGCTGGTATGACGATGATGAAGGGATTTAGAATTTGTTCCCTCATCCATATGAGCGCATCCATCATATAAAGCTTCAACATGAGCGCGATTTTCTCAGACGAAAATCATCCACACCAGGAATTTAATCACTCTCCGCTTTCTGGGACTGAAATATTGAGGTTCTCTCATTGCCAAAAGTTTTCCGCAGTTTTACCATTATGGAAGAATCTTGAGAATATAGATAGATGTAACATTACAAACTTTAAAATTGAACCACTTGTTTTCTAAGCAAGTAAATGCATCTGTATATACATATTTGGGCACCTCCACAAATCTTAAAGTTTTGTAATTTAATAGTCGTACACTGTGTCGTACAGCCGCTTGAAAACAAAAAAATCTATACAAGCCTGTGCCCTGTGAATTTTAGACACAGTATGTTGGATATAAACAGCTTTTAGACGAGATATAAAGTCGAATCCCGAAAATCACATTTAATTCATTGGGAATACATACATAAGTAGAGAGACCAACAAGTCGATTTTAGTTATTCTTTCCTTTTTATTGCATTTACCCTGTACAGATTTCATCCTTGGAGCCAACGTCTAAATTCGTGTACATACGAGCCAGGGACGTATCTATATAACTTGACGAAATCTCGAATGAGCGTTGATCGTCTAGTAAACTCTGAACTATTTTCTCCTTCATTTATAGTCTTGGACAGTCTTAAGAGCATGTCGACACCGAATGATGATTGCAAACATCATGTAATAGGTACGAATGAAGTTGGATGCAATCTAATAGTCAGCCATTTTCTCAATTGCTTTGGAAAGCAAAGCGACATTGAAAGATGAATTGTGACGGAGCGAAGGTGATTCAAAATGATTGTATTATTGAAGCAATTAGCATTCTTCTTTGATGGTAAAGAAGGTTTTACAATGGGTTATATTTTCAAGAACTCGTTGAAATATGATTCGTATCAATTCTGCCACCATCATCTTACGGGGCGCCGCGACGCCTTATAAGGGAACAGTCGGCAATGGGGATTCACCATGTTCACCAACCTCCCGAAGTGACACATTTGAACGTCACGGAAAAATGTACACACACGCTGTGCCAATGACATGTCATTTGAAATTATGACTCATGAACATGGATCACGTAAAGACATGTACAGCGAAAAATTTAACACTGCTTCAAAGTGCAAAATTGTTCCAGAAAATGTTGAGCATTAAAGTTATCTTTCTCGATAATAATATTCTGCGAGTCGATTGAAATATTTCAATCATAATTTATGACAAATTTTATAAATACATGTTGGGATAGAAATTTTATTCAGCAGTTCACAAGTAATAAGTAACTGTATATGTTAAGACTAATTCTTGCTCTAATTGGGAAAATAATCCGGAGACAACTTAATATTTTCATTGTCAACAATCGGAACTAAACCCCTGTTGATTGATTCATAAAGTGTAATTCATGCATAGAAAATTATACGAAATTAATTTGGGAATAGGGTTAGCAATTCTTTTTCAAAATATAATGGGTCAAAGAAAGGAAGGGAAGAGGAAACCTTTCTCAAAGGAATTTAAAACTTTTTAAGTGTTTTCGTATGAGCCTCCGTACACTGCGACTTTCAACGCTTCTGTTAAAGGATTTTACACGTCCACTTAACGAATTTCCACGCCTAAAGGATCAATTATACGCTTCTACCACGCATCAATCCATGTGATCATTAACTCTTTCTTCAGATTTTTATGACATGAATTCAGTAAAACGGGATTGTACAGTATGTACCTTTAAGGCTTGAAAGATACTTTCAATGATCAAAGCTTACTTTAATAATTGCACCTTCAGAATAAAATTGTTCGTTCACTCCAAGTAAATCTATTGGCTATATAATTGCGGAACAGCTATCAAATGCCAACCTGCCTTAAGAACTATCCAGCCGTTATACATCAACTTGACACTTACAGCCGATAATTAAGGTCAAATAGGATCATTCAGCCGTACCCCTAGACAAACGTGGCGAGGTCGATTCCCTTGACTCTGTCAATATACTCAGTATAAGAATGTCCGCACGTGTCTGTCTCCTGTATTAATTCTTACTTAATATCCTAAATGAAAGGATTCCCAACAGACGTAATTGTGGAAATCCATAGGTGGTAAACCATGTTTGAGAGAAACGAGGAAGAAATGTGTTATAAAGTATTACAATAGATTAATAAATGTTTAGATTTACTTACTTAAGTTGGATTATTATCAATCTCTCATCTCCTAATCTCGTCACTGTTTCACCATTGCCCGTTTCATGAATCCATTCCAGAGGCTTCTCCTGTAGTCCTCTTTCAATTTCACTCCTGTAAGTACATCCAGTGAAGTGCCATGCCTCGACATATTCCTAGTAAGTTTACCTCCCTGCCTTTGCAGCTGTTTTACATCCAATTTTATCTCCAACTCTTTGTAGAACATTTTTCTGAAATCACTTGATCCGTTTCATAACTTGTCTTTTCCGTGTTCACCTCATTTTCATTCCTATTGTGTCCAATGTCATTTTCCCGCCACATTCCTGTCTATCATCCGGAGATCGTTGAACTCAGTATGAATGTCTATTTTTTTTAAAGGGAATACTATGAATTTTACACAAAACCTTTTTTTTATCAGGTAAAACTAGTTTCAATGCATAGGCGTGATCCATTGGTACCTGAAGATGACGCCTATGAGTTGAAATTATTGGTATCAAATAATAAAAAGGTATTGTGGAAAATGCATAGCATTCTATTTTCATTCGAGAATGAATTTCCACGAAGTCAAGCCTGATAGCGTCGAGTTTATTTGTTTTTTTCTAATTTCTATATTTTAGGTCTGCATCATGCGTATTTTTTCTCCTTTAAGAAATTTTCCAGGACTCGTGCCATTCTGATATTTATTGCAGTTTCTCTTCACCACTGATAACACTAATTTTCGACAGGAAAAACTTTTCCTTTCCTTCGGTTTTATTTGCACATTTTTATTTTCAAGTTGCCTTCGGACTCTCTGCCCTTCACCATATTATGCGCTCATATTTTGCTTATCTTTAAGGTCCCCTCTCTCCGAAAATTTGCGTAATTAATAGTCATCGTCTTCAGATGTCCTTAATTTTCTATCAATAAAGCATTACGGCCTAAAAAGATTGATTTGCAATTATCTTGTATTGAAACGAACTCTTCCAACTTTAGCTTTAATTTCATTGCCTTCCTTGATGAAATAAATGCTGATAATAACGGAAGCAAGTGGCCTCACTCGCATTCCTTTATCTTGGATTCTCCACGGCTGACTTTGATTTCCTTAACGCGAAATGGTTTTCTAAAGTACTTTTTTCTCATCCACGGAGAAAATGTAGGAAATAAGTCCTCACAGCTTGTTTAATCTCCCTTCCAATATTTTTTACCAGCTCTATAGTGATATCTCATATGTATAATGTATTCAACACTGACTGATTTGAAATTCAATGTTTTTCAGCGCCTAAGTGACGCTATAAAGACAAACAGCACCTCTCATAAACATATATGATGAGAATCCCAGGTTAAATTAGCTCCCCACTCAATATAATTTATTTCAAATAAATGCTAACATTAGGGAATAAGTTGCCTTCGATACTATGATTTAACATATTATAACATAAATTGGCTTCTAGTGCCTGTCAACTTATTTTCTCTTATCCAACGGGCTCGTTCGCATACAAGTATTATCATGTCCTTTTACGAAATTCACTCGTGCATTCTACGCACGTTTCTTTCACCTGCAGTCTCCAACAACTGACACTCGGGGCTCGGCATCGTCAGCAGAAGCAGTTTTTCCACTGGATAGTATACACATCTACTGCCTTGACAGGAAAGCAGCAGTTTCATTTTCGATATTCATCTCGCCCAAATGTATACACTTTCTTTTCTGGACGGATACACCTAAAGTTCAAAAATGTTTGTGGTTAGTACGGACGGCGTTTAAACGTATGAACTAGAGTGCTCAGCTGGATCTTGAATGGAAACTAAAAACATATTAGAATAATAAGAAAGAATATGCAAAGGGTTTCAGGGCGGTTTTTTAAATTTAAATTTATTATAATTATTTTTTATTATTAATTATTCATACCCTGCAAGCCACCACCGGGGTGTGTGGCAGGGGGTGAATATACATCAGAATAATTTTACCCGAACATGACCCAACCGCGATCGAACAACGTTATTATAATTCCTTATTTTTCGTGGAAAAAATGACAACTTAAATCTATCTGTTCTGCACTTAATCTCTCTAATTGTACTGGCATGATCTCTCCTACCGCAGTACGATTGAGGTAATAATGCATTTTCAACATCACTGCTAAAGAGACCTCCTTCCAATTTACACGCCTGCAAAAGCTTCAATCTGTAATTTAACCTTCGCTCCGCGAGTGTTTCCCAGCCAAGCTCCGCTAATTTTTTGGATACGTTACTAATTTTATCAAAACAACTTTTTACAAATCTAGTTCCTCTACGCTGTTCGAGATCCTATTCGGCAATTTATCCAACTTTGTGAGGATCCCATTAATACTAGCAGCATATTCTTAATGTGGCCTAACCAACGACAGATAACATTTCTCTTTGACCTTTTGATCACATTTACCTTGTACTCTTCTAAAAAGAGACGTTTCAGGCGTGATATGGTGGAATATCATGATTAATTAAAAATAGAAATTTTCCACAAAAATAAAGTTTAATGCGACCGGTTTCAATGTTACTACATCATCATCAGGTCTGATGGAGTACCCTCTGGAGTATTAATAGCACATTACAAATTTGTTGAGATCTGCATTCCTCTTCACCGTGTTCGCCGTGGTTTTGCCCTCTGGCGCACTCCAGTTTCGCCTGCTAGCGTCTTCAGATTGAGGGTATACGGCTGCAATTCGTTCCCACTTTTGTTCAGGCTCGGCCGGTCGCTGCACTTTGGTTGGCAGGTTGCCGGGGCTCTTTTCCAAGCCCCGTCCGAGGAGTATCCATCACCCTTGGCCATGATTTCCGCTGCTTTTTCGCCGCTTTCAATCGCTTCTCCTTGCGCACTGCTACTCCAACATCATCACATCTTAAGTCGTGTCCTGGGTAAACCCCACGCCTATTTCGAGTCTCTCAACAGGCTGGAAGGCATATTATTCTTTGATTTTATTTCACTCGGACACTCTTAAGAACTCAAGTAAGAGCAAAGAATGCCTATCATTAAGCACCCCTTTATATCAAAGCTGTCTCTTAATAATATACTTATTGAGCATACGTTTTGATTTAATTTAACTTTTTATTTCTAATAGCCCTCGGCAAAAAGTTTAAGGACTATTTTCTTCGTGTACACATCAGTAAGAACACTTTCCAACTCACTCTGACGGAAGGAATATATCATTTATTGAACTATTCCGACGGAGGAGGAAAAAAATAAGGACGACCAATGGCCGCGGGAACAACATACAGCATCGCCTGAGAATTGGCGATACTTAATGCAGAGGGGTAGAAAATGCCCCCATCACCCGACTTTCATTAACCGAACTTCCCTCGGTCAGGTGAGGAATCATGTCTCCATAAAAGCACCCCATTAACTCCTTACACACAAAGATCTCAATTTGACTCGAAATGACTTCCATGAAATTTACAGCGCCAGGATAGCAGATAGATCTGCTTTGATACTTCACTCACTAATCATGAAGCGAGACGGGGGCATTAAAAGTTGTGCAATGCATAGCAGTTATTGCGCATGGAGTTTGTAGGATGCTCCTTGCATCATTTAGGATAGGTGGGTAATTAAGCAGGTTAAGAGAACAGAATGATCAAGGCATAATAGCCATAGTCGTAAGCGTACGCATAACTGAGGATGTCAAGAAGGAGAGCCTTCACTTGACACATGACATGGCTTAAGCTGCCATGGTAATTACACCTGAAGGCCTCTCCAAATTACAAAGAGCAGCAGGCCGAAATGAAATGCGTTATCTTTGAGGGTCACCTTCTCGGGATCAATACTCAAGGTGATGCTGAGCGCTCCTCTCAATCAAATTCCGCGGAGAGTACGCATTGGATGGGTCAAATAAATACAAAATCCGCACTTGTTTTGACCTTGTGAACATTATGAATCACCCGTATGATTGATTGCCAATCGTTTTAATAGACTTTCTCACTGTTTTCGGGTTTTGTGATGATAAGAATAGAGTAGAGCCTCAATGGTTCAGCGTAACACATTCACAAGAGAGGACAGCGGAATTCCCAAAACCTTACCTATCTTTTAGCACGAAGCATTCCCATTATAGTATAGTCGTATTCAAGTAGTTTCAAATGTTCAAGGTTTCTGCACCTTTCCTGAACGCGGCAATTTAAACCCTTAAAAACGGTCCCCTTATAACGTTCTATCAGTCCTAACAGTATATATATATATATATATATATATATATATATATATATTTATATGTACTCATGTGTGTATATATTTACATACTTACATATGAAATTGGTTCGCGGTAGTCCAGGGGGTAGAGAGATGGACTGCTGACCAGAGTGTCCCGGGTTCGATTCCCGGGCAAGCCTCTCTGCGCACCCGCAGCTCCACTTAAGCTATGTGAATTTTCGGGTACCAGGCTTTCCTGGGAAACCATAACCGGCACAGGGAAAGGAACTGGCCCCCCTACCCTGCTGGTGTGTGAATTTCACACGCTGTATCGGGCTTAGTACTGGGTGAACTCTACCATCACCTACCAAACTGACCTTCGGGTTGATTACTGTGTTTATGGTTTTTTTATATGCAAATATATAATGTAGGACTCACCTAATAATTCTAACCCCTGTGGAATGTAAAATTCACGCACCAGGGCGGTGGGGGGGGGCAGATAATAGTAGAAGGGAGCCTCAATGGTTCAGCGAAACTCATTCGCCAGAGAGAACAGCAGAATTCCCAAAAACCACCTATCATTTAGCATGAAGCAATTCCATTCCACAGGGAATTCTCTGTAATACATTTTCAACACCACTGCTGACGAGACTCCCTTCCAATTTATGGAAGAGCCTCGATCGATAATTTAACCTCCACAATATTTTGAATACGCTACTGAGTTTATCGTAACAGCGTTTTACAAATCTAGTTCCTCTACGCTGCACGCGATCCAATTAGGCAATCAATCCAACTTCGCGAGGATCCCATATAGTACGAGTACTTGCAGCATATTCTAAATGAGGCCTAACCAACGACAGATAACATTTCTCTCTGACCTTTTGATCACATTTACCAGGTGCTCTTCTAATAAATCCTAATTTTTTGTTAGCTTTGTCAGGGTAACGCCCAACTATTAAATCGAGTCTGCATTTTCTACATTGGTGTTCTGATGCATTTGGCATTCTAGAGGGAATTGCTCTTTTTCCAAAAATGTATTACTACGCACTTTTTAAAGAATAATTCTAATTGGCAAGTGCCGCACCAGGGTTGGACCTATAGCATTAAGGTCATCTGACAAAGCTGCCTTGTCCTCAGGATCACGGATATCACGGTAAACCCCTGCACCGTCGGCAAATAAACGTATCTTACTAGTGACTACGGAGCCGAAGTCGTTAACAAAACTCGTCAGAACCAAAATCATCCACTGATAATAACGTGTGGCTTACTCGTATCCCGTAAAACTTATGTTTCTCCGTTGTCCAGGCTAGGGCGAAAGAACTGTATCTAAGTGGTTAAAGATTACGGGTGCTTTTCAAAGCTCATAACTCCGAAGAAAACAACAACTAAAATAATGATAAAAATTGCACGTAAAACCTACCACGTACAAAAGCATCGCGATTACCAAGCATTGGGCTTTAGATACAGCATATGATGCGGGTTAGGGGGGGGGGAGAGAAGAGAGAGAGAGGGTTGTTTCAAATCTACTAACCTTACGAATGACTTGAAGTTAAAAGTGTTTTTAAATTTTAGTTACGAACTCATTTGGAGGGAGGCTATATTAAAATACACTGAAAGCTTTTAGAAAGGATACAATATTAATAAAACAAAGGTTATGCGGTTTTCTTGAAAGAAAAAGCCCAAGCTTAACATTAAAATAGGAGGGCAAAAACTAGAGCAGGTAGAACAGTGTACGTATCTTGGTAGTGTCTTGGACCAACACGGTCAAAGTAGTAGGGACGTAAGGAGAAGAGTTGTGCTAGGCAAAGAGGCTTTCACAAGAAGAAGGGAGTTGATGACAGGGACTTTGAGTAAGGATGTTAAGAAAAGACTCGTAAAAACTTTGATATGGAGCGTAGCTATGTACGGCGCGGAAACGTGGTCATTGAAGCAGGAGGATAGACGTAGATTGGAGGCTTTTGAAATGTGGGTGTGGAGAAGGTGAAATGGACAGAGAAGAAAACAAATGAGGAAGTACTTGGTATGGTGGGCGAAGAGAGGGGTTTGTTGGGAGAAATCCTGTGGAGGCAGGAAAAGTGGATGAAGGGGGTGTTGACCGGCAGTGGGATGCTGAAAACTGTAATAGAGGGGAGAATGTTGGGCAAAAGAGGAAAGGGAAGGAACAGGATAGGGATGTTGGACGGGATGAAGGGAGGAAGAAAGTACTCAGAGATGAAGAGGGACCTGATGTAGAGTAGGATGATGGATTTTGTGTTTTGTTAGGAGTAATAAAATATTTGTTTGGTAGTTGTTTCCATCCAAAAACCTACCTTAACCGGTAGATTACCTTAAAAAATAATTATTATAGTCCGAAATATATTAAAATACACTTAAAGCTTTTAGAAAGGATATAATTATAGTTCGAAATTTTAGATATTCCCTGTGGGAATTGCATTCCGCGCCATTGCGTGCCATATTCCGAGATTGTTGATCGATTGCGTGAGGAGGCAGCGATTGTACGATGGAGTTGTCTCGCCAGCGACACGTGCTCGTGCCGCGTGTGACCGGAATTATGGTGAAGAGCCACTTTGAAGAAACATTGGTTGGGATACGGATCCTGAGATGAGGAGACGAGTGGACGTTGAACTAGTTTTCAATGCGCAAGGACACCAAATACAAACCTACGCGTGCAACCTAAGTATTGATGTAAATTCGATATCGGGATCTCCTGGAAAAGGTGCGTCAAGCAACATAACAAAAATTGAAACAGTGCCGGAACAATTCAATGATTCCATCAGAAAACAAAACTCATTAACGTTTTAACATCATTTATCACGTGATCTGACGCAATTTTAATATCTTTTATTCGAAATAATTGTGGTGTATTACTCAGATCTATAAGTCAATTTGCAACACTGTCATACTTCGATCAAATATAAACTTTTAGTGGCGTTATTGCTGACACGCATGTCCAGTATGAGTCTCAGGGTACATGTGGAACAACTTGTTTTTTATAGCGTTTCCAAAAGATATTATAGGACTCGTATTGCTTTTTAGCTTTGAGAATTGGGCCTTCAAAAATGAAATTAGGTTAAAAAAAAACAAGAACATGAACAGAATTACTTCCGAAAAAAATTACCGGTTATAACAGAAAAATTCTTTTGCAGTCTAGTTTCGTTTTTGGCTAGAGACAACTTCTGGAATTCAAATGACTGTTAAACTGAGTTGACACGAGCGTTTTGGTCCAGATTGAGAGTGCTAAAAAAAGCAAAAAAACGGAAAAAACAAATGACTGGTAATAATTTATGACAAAAGCTGATCAACAAAGTATTGAAGATAAATACAGCCTAATCTGAATCTGCTACGGCAAGAAACACCCAAACACCTTTTCTTTTTAAAAAAATTAGTATTTTAAACCAGCAATGAATGGGCACACGCACACGCACATATGAATATGACTATGTTTTCCAATAGTTGATGGCTAAAGTAACTTTATTTGCATGCTAATGGCAGCTATTCATTTGTTTATTAACGACTTTTTGTTATCCTAATTCAGCATTCAAGTATATTTTTATAAAAGCCACTGAATATGTACACCATTTTGGGGTTCCTCTGTTTCATTCCCTATTGATAATTATGTATTATACCTTATTTAGTGGGCATGATAACATCATGTTAGCATCGAGAACTCCACTTAATAGTCCATCAAAATACTCCATGCAATATTAATGCAATTAGATCCACTATGCTTAAAGATTTCACGATGATCTCGAAAAATTATTCGCTTAAGATGCAATGACTTTACCATGTACTATTCTCTCAAAACAAAAATAAATTTGCGATAAGAACAAGATAGAAAATTTAAGTCTAATCAACAGAATACTATTTGATAAACGTCTGTCATCTTCATCGACCCCAACTTCATTAATGTACTATTGTTTTTTTAAACTATGTTTTAAAAAATAAAACAATCCACATCTAACTGGATATGGTTTAACAATTTTTTAATTCTTTCCCCGAAAACTCCAAGGGGGAGTCTGTATTTCCAATTCGTACACTTACGAGTTCTCATAACTTCCTCGCTCCATGATTTTGCTAACCCAAATTTATGATTCATCTGGCCCTCACCTTGAATGACATATTGCAATCGTAAATGTCTCAAGAATTTCGCGCACCCACTCATAAGCTCCTGTTGCTATCATTGCGGGAGGAATTCTGGGACAATAATTTTTCTCCTTGAAGTTCTTATGTACCCTTTTATTACATCGAGAAGATATCTCAGATTCAATGAAGAAGCGATCATAATTCCATACAAATTGATAATGATGACTTGGGTTTAAATGTTCAGAAACCGTGAATGAATCTATTAAAGGTAAGTTGAGTATAGAAGTCTTAACTTGGTAAACGTCCATCCTCATGTTGGTGGAATTAAAATTAACAAGTATAATTTCACAACCTATAAATTCTGAAATTACACTCATTTATAATATTTCTGTTTACATATTCAAGGGAAGGTCAGAGTCTGGAATCTTTCTTGGAATGAAATTCAGGTGTAGATGATTGCGTTCTCAGAAGTTAGTCTATCGCAATCCGTTGGTTCTGCTCACCCATGTACAAGTGTAATGAAAAGTATTATTCTGAAGAATAATCAGCCTTTTAAATGTTTAAAAGACGAACTAATTCCGTTCCACTATTAGGTTAGGAAAAGTTATAAAATTGGATATATGGGAAGAGAATTACACAAACGTATGCCTTTATTTATGATAGCATCGGGTGTCATCGCAGAGCACCCAAAGGTAAAAAGTGATTCAAGGAAATAGTTGCCAATGAGAAGTTGTTATATCACCCCCTCGAGATCTAACCTTGCATTCATCGCTTCGACTGCGGGTCACGGCCATTCCTCGACGTATCACTCGCCAAACTTAATTTATTCCCGAGCAGCTTGGCGACATAAAAAAAGAGTCGTGTACTAATTCATCAGTGGCAAGATAACGCAAGTGGCATAGGCGTTAGCATCAACCTGTATCATTGAATATGATTCAGTGAAAGGAAGATATTTGTTACGGCATTAAGGCCCTGTTTATACGTACACCTCTAGGAAACAGGTTTTTATACGGAAGATGCGCGTATTCGCTGGATATGTGAGATGAGCATCGTGTCCATCTATTCGCAGTTAGCTATTCGCAGGTGCTAAATCTTAGTTCCAACAATTAGCACTACGCGTAATTTTCTCATGGTTACATTAAAAAAAAATTCAGGTGGCTGATTGGAGGAGGTGATTATAAAAATAAACCGGGATTGAATTCTCCTCCTAAGAGACATTGTTACATTAACTGCGTAGTAGATCAAGTAAAATTGTCATTTTCTTAATTTACCACAGAAACAAATTAAAAATAGTTAGAGAGTGAATACTTGTTAATTTTAATTTCATCAACAAGTTAAGGTATTCAAAACATGCGTGGGGAACTTGAGAGATTGTTGAGAACGATACTTAGAACGATAGTGTTAATCCATTTGTAGCGCACGAAGAAAGGATCAAAAACTTTACGTTTGCACAGGGAAGAATTTATTATGGTGCCGAAAAGCATCGGCTCTACACTGTAACCAGTCCAGATGGTGCATAGAACACAGTGTAGCGAAACTATTCGGCACAATAATTGAATTCTTCCCCGTGCAAACGCAAATTCTTTGATTCTTTCTTCGTGTGTTAGACCTGGAGAACTTAACTCATTTCGCAATCGACGAATGGAGAAAGGAAGAACTTCTCGTGAAAGTTCAATCGACATCAAATTAAATAAATAAGATTGGGTAATGTTTCAAGTACCCGCATATTTGCCATTCAATCGTAAATAGTCTCTTGTCTGTTTGCTAAATGGGAATTTCAAGAAGTAATAAAGCGTGTAGTTTCACTTTAATTCACGTTTATTATTGTGAATTTGAACACTTCATTGGTGCGACAATTAATTCACCTGAACGACCAAACATTAAAACATAATCAATAGCTCAAAGAACTGCGGGAAATGCAGAAAGAGTTATTTAAGGTAGATGCAAGAAATTTGAAACTAAAATGCATCATATAGATTTGTGCATGTTGATCAAATGAATTATTTAATACATTCTTGTTTCAAAGATTTCAAAATATATTTAAATAATGTCATAAATATATGGAAATTATAAGATTAAGTTAAAATAACATCGGAATCTCTTTTTATTCAAGAAATGGGAGATGAGGTACAATGGAATATGGGACAACATATCTAACTGTATCAAATATGTTTATTTGAATAAAAAATCACCTGGGCGGATTATTATGTTCACAACATGTTTTTACAGACTCATGCACTCACTCATGTCGCGTTTGGACGCACGTCCTTTGATGTGCGTTCAAACGCGAAATTACGAGTTCAAACATAATTAGCGGTAATTGATCGGTAATATTCCGTTAGGTAATTAAAATTCTGGTTTTATTTTTTGCTGATAACTTAATCAAGTCAATTGTTTATTTTTTTGGGGCGTTTAGCATACATAGAAAGAATTAAATAGCATATCACGTGCTAAAGCGACGCTCCCCAAACGTTTTTGAACTTTTTCCCAACTGGTCACCAAAAGAGTCAAGCCCGCATAGTGCACCTTTGGGAAAGATTCTGAGGCCTTTTATTGTTCATTGGGAATTGTTCATTGGGAATCGGAAACATTGTTCCCGATCAGAAGTACATGAACCGTGGCTAACGATACTTTAATGTACGGTCAAGAAAAGGAATTCATCCTCCACGCACTTCAAGCAAATTGATCTCTCAGGCCTAATTACTGAACAAAATTAATTGAGGATAATTTCTCAGGCTGCAAAAATTGTTCCCTCTTCGAACCTCGTAGTTAGTGCAAAATATTATTCGTACCTTTTAGCACAATTTTGCAGTTTTAAAACCCAAGAAGTTTTGAAGTTGTTTGATAGCGGCCAATATCATTCGTTGAAAACCGTTGAAAATATTTTCGGAGAAGAGAAAAAGCAACCAATGATAATCGTGGTGTTGACTCCAGGCCTTGACACTTGTGAGTGAGTGATTATCCGACTACTTTTGAGAAATTGACTGCTCATTCGAAACTTATTGATATGACATCGCTAGTAACTTACTCTTCGTGGAGCTAAAAGAAAGGATTTTAATGGGCCAAAGAGTTGGATAATAGCGTAATGTTTTACTGCAACTAAACAAGCAGTTATCATTCTGCGTGTCAAATGATTAGTGGTTTATATTTATGGAATGTTTGGAGCCAGGTAATGAGTGCAAGCGATTTGACATGACTGTGTCATGCCTATGGCTATGTTAGCTAGAGTTCACGTAGGGGTTAGTTGAGCCATTCCACGGAGGCTCTCGCCGCTGTCTATTCGGCCGACCCACGGACGAAAGGAAAACTATTCCAGCGATACAACCGCAGGTGAGCGTTTCAGAAGCGTCTAGGCCCCGAAAAAAGATTGACTAAGTACCTTGAAGGGAGAAAGGAGCGACTTCAAGCAATTAAAAACTACAGGGTGGAGCAGAATGAACTCCCTAGTTTAAAAAATAATCACTGAGCGTACAGATAAATTAGCAGGGCTGGAGTAGTAGCGTTAGCTGGTGGAAAAAACACCATTTTTACTAATTACCATGCATTGGTCTGGTGAGCATCGATGCTTTGTCTTAGAAACGTTCTTTAAAAACAACGATAGTGTGGTGGAAACGCAGAGGGCTTTCATAGGCGGTTTGGTTTGACTCGTCATGACAGGGTTCCTGATGCTAAAACCATTAGGAAATGGATTACTAGGGTACGGGCGACAGGATCCACACTTAATAGAGAACCAACTGGGAGACCTTAAAGTGTGCAGACACCTGAAAGCATCGTGGCAGTGAGGCATCGTCCAATGAATAGTCTCCATCGCGCTGTGAGGGGAAACATACTACACTGCTGCTCATGGAATATCGCCCAGAACGGCAAGGCGAATTTTACACCCAGACCTACAAGATGTTGGTTGTTCGAGAACAAGATGTTGAGTTAAGAAGACTGAGTGAAACTTACAGATGCTTGAAAGCCAATCTTAACCTCTTAATCTGTAAATAAAATCTTAACCTCCCCCTTAACACTATTCTGTGGTCTGGCTCTCCGCCTCAGTAAATAGGGAAAATTTCGTTACTGGGTGACTGACAACCCTCGCGAACTTCGCCCAAGGCCTCTCCATAGCCCCAAAGTGACAGTTTGGTGCGCTGTGTCCTCCATAGGCATTATTGTGCCTTACTTTTTTGAATATCGAGGTTCAACTGTTATTGCGAACTTTGTGCGCTCTTGTGAGATGCTGGAGAACTCTTTACTCCCCAAAATGGGAGAGTATGGCGAGGAATATGACACAAGAGCCTTTTGGTTTCAACAGGATGGCGCCACGGCTCATACGGCCCGTCGTTCACGCCAAATCCTGCAAGAACAATTTCCAGACCGCCTGATCTCTTTACTAGAGGATGGTCCATGGCCCCAGGATTTGAGCCCATGTGATTTTTTTTCTTTGGGGAAATCTCAAAGCTGAGGTTTACCAAGTACAGCCTAGGACTTAAGAAACTCTTAAGGAGGCAATTACATATGTCATCGCGTAATAACGCAATATATGCTGAGAAGAGAGTAGTAGTAGTTAAATATCACTTGTCAAATAGAAGACTACTGGTGGTACATAATAGCGCGATAGCTACGCGCGAAGCATGATTCAAATCCGCGACCTTCGGCTTATCTTATGAGTGCTCATTACTCATCGATTGGATACACAAAATGATTGCACTCGTAAGTGCAACTGCATTAGATTTTCTTTTTTAAAAGGAAAGCTACAAAAGTAAAGACTTGTTCATTTGCTATAACTTTATCTTGATCTGAAAAAGCTTTTGGTTTTCCCTTTAGACGAAGCTGTGGCTGCGGTATGTTTCGTCTTTCAGTCCTTTGAGGAGAAAAAATTCAGATAGGCATCGTAAAATTTAATATTAAATGTTCCATTGAAATGGTCTTCAGTGAGTTTACATCTTGCCCTGTTCCATTTTCCCCCTTATTATTACTATTCGTATTTTACGGTGAAAGTAGATTTCGAATAGACAAGCCTATTCAATTGCACAGCGATGTATTTCCTCACCTCTCCGACACAACGCAACCAGACAACCAACACTACAACAAGCCCCTCTTCATTTCGGCATGCTTTCTTCATCCTGTCATTCCGTGCAACACCCCTGTCTTATTCCTGCTCCTTCCTTGTTTGTCCAACATTATCTCCTCTCCTCACAGTATTCAGCATTCCCTTGATAGTGCCTTCCATCCATTTTTCCTACCTCCTCATGATTTCTCCCAAAAAGCCTATCTCCTCGCCCACCATACCTAGTACTTCCTCGTTTGTGTTCATTTTGGTCCATTTCACCTTCTCTACCTTCTCCACGCCCACATTTCAAGAGCCTACAGTCTACGTTCATACTCCTGCTTCAATGATCTCGTTTCCTCGGCGTTCATAGCTACGCTCCATATCAAAGTTTTTACGAATCTTTTCTTAACATCCTTACTCAACGTCCCTCTCATCAACTCCCTCCTCCTTGTGAAAGCCTCTTTGCCTAGCGCAACTCTTCTCCTTACGTCCCTACTACTTTGACCGTGTTGGTCCAAAACACTACCGAGATACGTAAACTGTTCTACCTGCTCTAGTTTTTGCCCTCCTATTTTAATGTTAAGCTTGGCCTTTTTCTTTCTAGAAAATCGCATAACCTTTGTTTTATTAATATTGATTCTCATCCCATACCTGTCGCACTGAATTTCCAATTCACTCAGCAATGCTTGCAGCCCCTTGGCTGACTGACAAACTAAGGCTTGGTCATCAGCAAACCTAACTGATTTTACGAATTCCCCGCCCACTTTCATTCCTACCTCGAGCTCTTCCCATGCCTCTTTGATCATTTCCTCTGCATACAGGTTGAACAGCAACGGTGATAATGGGCAACCCTGCCTTACACCCCTTCCTAACACTGCCCATCCTGACTCCCCGTTTCCCACCCGCACCTGAGCAGTCTGAGACATGTACAGGTTGCGGATTAGCCTCCTTTCCCTCCAATCTATTCCTATTTTCTTCAATATACTCATTATTTTTTCCCAATTCCCTCTATCAAATGCTTTTTAGAAATCTACGAAACAGGCAAATACTTCCTGATTGTATTCTATATTCCTCTCGATTAATAATCTCATTACTGCAATGGCATCACGCGTACCTCTCCCCTTCCTAAACCCAAACTGATCATCGCCTAAGTTTGCCATGCCCTTAATTTACTATGCCCTCTATCCTCTTATTGGTGATTCTGTGGACAACCACTTTAGCTCCGCGTGAAGTCAAACTTACTATTCTATTGCTCTAGCATGTCCTTGTCTTTCCCTCTTCTGGAATAGTAAGTAACCCCGATTTGACGAAATCTTCCGGCCAAATTCCTCTCACTAAAATGCCACAAATTATTTCATAGCATTACTTCCTTTCATGTTTTTCTAAAGCTTCAAGTAGTTTTGAAGAATATCATCCAGCCCTACTCCCTTATTTTCCTGCAATTTCCTTTTTGTCTCGCCATCAAGTGCTCATATGTCTAGACCTTAGCTATCCTCCTCTGCGTCATAGTCTCTTTCTACATCTAAGGTGGTGGCCAAATGTTCTCACAGCATAGTTCTCTCATACATTTTTCAACGATCTCAGATCTGTTCTGGTTCAATTAGTAATTTTTCTGAACCATCTTGGTTCATTTGCTCGGATTTTCCTTCTTATTTCCTTAGAGTGCTATCACCTTTCTGTAGGACACACCAAGTTCACCCTTCCATTGTAAACTTCCCATTCCTCCGCAATACTTATTTCACCACACTTCTTCGTCGTCTTAGTTTTCCGCCTCAGTTTATTATTAAATTCTTTTTTATGTTTCTACCTAACTCTAGGTTCATATTCTTTGATGTATTTCTCTCTTCTATATTCCTATTCGTTACGTCTGTAATCCATGGTTGCCTTGTTTTTTCCTATTTAGGGTTTCTGTTGCCTTGTTTGCAATTTTTTATTCCTCTTTTGGGACATAATCCTATTTTTCTTAATGGCCTGATGACACTCCTTCATTATCGCTCCATTTAATACTTCTCCACCCCATTTTCTCTGCCGTCAATCTTATCTTATTCTTTTGAATCTGACATTGCACTTCATTAGTGATAACTATGATCTGCATTCGCATCTACATCTACATCTACTCAATACCCCGCAAGCCGCCGCAAGGGCGTGTGGCGGGGGGTGTTAGGACACCACCCGTAATTTAGAAAAGAAAAAGAAAAAAAAACCGCATGCAATAACCACAAAATCATATATCCACAAAAAAAACATGGCATACATTCATGCATGAACACTCACACCCCACACACATGCAAACACTCAATCTACATCTTACATACACATGCACCTGAAAGTATACCTAAGAGCTTTGCAGTGTTTAACTTTGCTCCGACTTGTAAATTCAATGTTTTCAATATTTCTAAAGTGACTTCGGTTTCTTACTATTATGATTTCTGATTGTTCGGGGAAAGAATGAGTATTTGTACCTATCTGTCGTGGAATCTATCTCCCTTAGTTTATCTTTGTGGTCTGATCTACCTAAGTAGTGTGGGGCCATTATAATTCCTTCAGTGTCATAGCTAAACTCGTTTGTTGTGAACCTTTCTAAAAGTCTAAGTCTCGCTTGTTCTCTCCGCACTTCAAGTGGTTCCCAGCCTAAATCCCCTAAGAGACCTGTCACACTTGTGTTCTTATCATAACAATTTTTAACGAATCTAGCAGATTTCCTCTGGACATTATCTTATTCTTTTTGCCAAAATTCCAGACTTGTATAGAGTTAGCAACTATTAAATGCCTTAGTCTTTTGGTAGTTTCTTCATGGGAGTGCCTCAATATTTCCTTCTTATATTTCTAAAAGCAAATAAAACCATCCGATCAACGTCACTGGTCCCTAATGGTTCTTCTTGATTGACCCCTAGCTACGCACTAGCGTTGAAGTCTCCGGAGACCTTGATTTCACCGAAGGCCGATCACCGGTTTCTTTACGGTAAATAAACAATGACTATCGCCGAATTTGGCTGAAAGCTCAAATAACCAGTTCCTACCTTCTAGTGGAGTTTGCAATCTTTAAACGATTCGTCTTTCCCATTGAAAAGACCATCATCTTAAGGTACATTTACCCTAGGAATGCTGAAACTTCCCACATTAATTAGGGACCACCTACCTATGTCAAACTGTTTCATTAGTGCTGCCGAGTGTGGCATAAGTTTTTGTCATTTTGACATATAGCTTTGTCTGCTGGCTTTCAAAATCTTTCTATTGGTGGAATCGGTGGAAATACGTGACGGCAGGCGAAGAGAGAGAGAGAGAGCAGTGACATAGGGGGCTGCAGTTTAGGAAGAAGGAATAGCAGGAAACAGCCCTTAATCATAACGAACCCTTAGTTTTCACCCCACAATAGGCATAAGTTAAGTACGTTAGGATAGTTAAGTTAGGCATGGAATTAGGAACAGCGAGATTGATTCGTTGAGTTACGGGAGCGGATGCTCATTCTTTCCCCGAACAATCAGAAATCATAATAGTAAAAAACCTAAGTCACTTTAGAAATATTGAAAACATTGAATTTACAATTCGGAGCAAAGTTAAACACTGCAAAGCTGTTAGGTATACTTTCAGGTGCATGTGTATGTAAGATGTAGATTGAGTGTTTGCATGTGTGTGGGGTGTGAGTGTTCATGCATGAATGCATGCCATGTTTTTTTTTGTGGATATATGATTTTGTGGTTATTGCATGCGGTTTTTTTTTCTTTTTCTTTTCTAAACTACGGGTGGTGTCCTAACACCCCCCGCCACGCGCCCTTGCAGCGGCTTGCGGGGTATTAAGTAGATGTAGATGTAGAAAGTAATACACAATCCAATAAATGTATTTCGTATCTTATTCATAAATGATCTTGAATTCCTAAAGTATTCATCTTCGCTCGAAACGCTTCTCAATCTCTCTTTCTCTCTTTACTCAAGGCAGAAAATGGATGCCGGCAAATCGAGACAAAAGACTCGGAAGCCCCTTACCGTCAACACCGCCGATCCCTCTTCGCCAGGGCCGGCAGAGCCTCCTGGTACGCCCTGAGGTACGGGGTCGACTGCATCATCAGTGTGGTAGTGATCGGCACCCTGGTGGTGGTGGTGTGGCGTGGCGCCTGGTACCTTCTGGACCGGCTGCTCTTCCCAGAGAAGCCCGAGTGGTCGGCCTGGGGGTCCCTGGTCAGTGAAAGCGAGATCTTTTTAAGTTGTCAGAGCCGGGACACTAGTTCCGACTCATTAAATCAGAGGTCAAGGATGGACCCTGTAAGACGGTGGGCGGTTATGAATCGCCCTTAAATTTGCGAAACTGAGGTAATTTGTACGCAATTTCCGGTAATATTTCAAGTGGTTATGTTGGCTCAAGTTTCGTGTGGTTTGTGTTTCATATCATTTACTATTGATGTGAGCTCAAGGTCACGTACAATGCCTAGTGATGCTGAGTGGGAAACGCGTGATTGGCATTCTTGAAGATCGTAATTAAATTGCGATCCAAACCGCAAAACAACGATATTGCTCGCACAGACTTACGGATTCAAGGGCACAATTTATCGAGTTCGCACTTACCTGGACATTGGGATTGATGAAAATGTTTTACAACTCATAATTGTGAATTCCTTTTCACCTCTTATAAAGATGAATGTAAGCATTAGTTAACTTTTTCAATGAATACACTTTCGAATGAGTACACCTACGATTACTTTTTATTCCAACATTCTGTGAATAATGTTTGAAGGAAACGTCTTTCGTGATTGCAAATGTCTCAACGTATATAATTAATGTAATTTTAGTTGAGCGTTAAGTCTGTTTTAAAAAATTACAAATATCCACGGCAGTTCATACATGTCAATTTTTAACATTTCCTTGATTATGGTTTAATTTTACGAAATAGATTATGAATATACATAGAGACTAATAATACCTTATGGATATGGGACGTAGCACTTCAATAAATCCATCGCTCCAAGGCTAAATACGAGGAGCGCTGAAGTTCTAATATCTTCCAATTTTTTCCTGGCAAACTACTTGAAGCAGAAAGTTGAAACTTCTGTTATTTCTCCGCAGCCTTCTTTCAACGTGAACATTTTTCACAACGTCGACACCGTGGTCGCCGAGAACGCTTCAGTAGAGATCTCTTTTTCCCACAGGAAAAACCGGCCGGTTCGTGACCGAGGCTTCTCAAGGGTTCGCTGGCACGCCGACATTCGCCTTCATTGAAACTGCCGCGCCCACGGAAGCGCATTTTGCACGCCTCCACAACGCCATTAGGTCTCAATCAATTGGCAATGAATTTCGATGGATGTGTTAAAACACCCAGGTGGATAAAACGGATCATCAAACTCGTCTTGTATGTTAAACGACCCCATTTTAAGTTCTTAAAACGTTTCTCATAGAAAATATTGGGTGACCTTAGATGTTGAAGTCTTCTCAAATGCAATTGCGTCTCTAACAAAACTCGCGGCGGGTTGAGTTGGATGTGGATCGAAAGGGCAATCATAACGGTAATTGGAAGGTCCTATTCGCCCATTTACGGGCATGCATTCCCGTGAACATAATCGGGGAGGATTTTCGTGTAAGGAACCTGACGTGATCTAACTTGAATGCAGTGGATTGTGCTGGAGCTTTCCCAAAGCAAGACAGAAACGGTAACAAAACAAATGTCATTCTCGAGGCATCTTCGCTGCTCACAAATCACTGGTTTCAAATAAGGTTGGTAGACGTTAAATTACCTGCAAAGGTCACTACAATTGGGATAAAAATGGCTGAACAAAATCCGTTGCTGCAATGTATCTCTAACGTGGAAACATAAACATGTAAAAAAAGTTTGGCATACTAGACCGGTGACATACTAGAAAGGAGGAAGAACACGTTCAATCTTATAAGAAAATACAAAACAATGAAGGAAAGTCATTTTATATCCGCTCTAATGAAATTGCCAATAATATGCCTTCGGTATTTCATCCATTAGGACTGTGAAAAGGATCAATAAACAACCAGTGATTGTTTTTTATTGGAACAATTTCTTTATAAGTCTTGCATCCTACGATTTTCATCTCTACCTTCCCTATTAGGTAGAGCCAAATTAAATACCGTGGAGTAAATGTAGAAAGCTGAAAGTACAGTCCATTTTGTTCCTTTGAATATAAAAACATCTTAAAAAACTACGGTAAGAAAAAAACGGACAGTGAGGAAAAGCAAAATATCATGAAATCTCAATTTTAGGTTTCGAGGGCTCCTATAGTTATATGTATGTTTGGTTCCTACATTTGTTCACTAAATGTCCAGTCTTTAACTATCCCTCCACCCAACTACAAAAATGTATAAAAATTGGAAAGTAATTCTCACGTTCAATAATCACCCAACCCTGTTTTTTGAGGAATTTGGCGTTATATCCGATTTTTCAGCTAGGTGGACATCTACTGTCCACCTTAAAGGTTTAAGATTCCGTCAAGGCTGGGCAGTTTGGTCTGCCCTCTCCCCGGTAGCTTAGGAGGAGGCTAACCATCGGGGGGGTCTACTTAATTCAGGCCGGCGATTGGTTTATCGGTCGCAATCAACACTTTGAGCACCCCTTAATTCGCATTGACAGAATAACCCGCAAAACAAGGCAGAGGATGCTATGTTACTATACATGGGAAGAAGGAAAAAGTAAGTTTCACGAGACATATAAGTTTGAATTAGTTCTTCCTGGTGCAACTGCACTTGTGGCTGCATAATACGACCTTATTTCCGTCAGTAAGTTGGTCCGCGCGTATTTGGTTAAACTTCACATAAAATGATAAATGTAGGCGAATTATTCTCGCGATGCCGCGCGTACACCCACGAGATGCATTCTCAGCAAACTTTGAGATCATTCTTAAATTAAATAACAACTTAAAGAGTTGAAGTTAGATTTAGATGAAGGTGTGCCAATTCATCACGTATTTTTACTTAGAATCCTCCCCCCCCCCCCACACGGGAGAGAGGGCATTAGTGAGGAATTTTATGCATGGATTATTACTGCATTAGTCCCAATGTTTTTGGGGTAATTGTAATTATTGGTCATAAAGGAATGGATTATTGATTGAATTGAGCTCTTACGGCTGGTAATATTGAATAAATGAAATGACACCAATAGCCGTAAACAGTTCACCTTTTAAAACAAAACGAGGTTAGTTGGCTAACGCTACAAGTCAAAGGAAGGTTTGAAGGGTAAAAAAGGGAAAGGGGGGTGAGAAAGGTGAAAGCGAATGCGCGTATTTCGGCCACAAAGTAGCCCACCCCTCTGCAGCGTACTAGAGGTGCGACAACAACACTAGTTGGATGGTGAAAATTTGTATGTGCGACAAGGAATGGATTGTGAAGAAACTTACTCATGGGACTGTCAATTAAGAACTAATTATGCATTATTCAATTTGTTGAAAGTTTTCTGCAATGTTTGTCTCATTTCAATCCGTTTGTCCAGATACGAATGAAATGAAAAAAAAGTTCCATTTCAAGGTAGAACACTTATTTAGTGAAAAAAAACTTAATTTTACTCAAACATTTCGCATTGAACAACGCTTTTGTCAAACATAAATATCCTTTCTCCTTAAGAATAAAAAGGAATCCGTTTAATATTTATCTGATGGCACCAAACAAGGGAGCGCGGGGCAAAAAAACGGAAACGGTTCCTTAATATGAGAGCGAGTATTTGTGGTCCTTTGTCTCAAAATATAAGACATCCAGAGTCATGGAATCGTAAACGGAAATTGCGATATATATTGAAGTGTTACCTTTCAAAGTATTTTTGTCATTGTATATTCAGCTCGAGTAATGAAGTACGCGAGATGTGAGAACTAAAAATAACCAAGGATTATTCAATAAGTTTATTTCACGCCAAGCAAAGGTAGTACGTACTTAGGATCATGTAAAAAAGGATTAAGAAGGCAAAAAAATAATACTCAGGGAGAGATCAGCTTGGACTTTCAGAAAGAGAATCGTAGCGCGTGATGCTAAGCCAGTGTTAATCAATGAATCCACCGAAAGAAAAGATTGCAGATTATAACAAGGACGTCTTTTAATGCATCGTAGATTTTGAGAAGAAATACTATCGGGTAAACTGGGCACAATTAATGAACGTTCAAAAGAAAATAAATGTAGGAGTGGAATGCAAAGAAAAGATTGCAGATTATAACAAGGACGTATTTTAATGCATCGTAGATTTTGAGAAGAAATACTATCGGGTAAACTGGGCACAATTAATGAACGTTCAAAAGAAAATAATGTAGGAGTGGAATGCATCTTGTCCGGAACCTGTGCACGTCCCAGACTGCGGAAGTGAAAATTGAGGGTAGGGTTAGGAAGAGGAGATAGACAAGGTGTAATCAATACAGAAGTACATGAGGAGGCAAAGGAAAGGGAGGCATCCGAGAGAGACTGGAAGCAGGAGTCGAAGTAGGCGGGGAAATCAGCAAATCAGCGGCATCTGCGGGTGATCGAACCTTAGTCGGCCATTCAGGGCAGGGATTGGGATTACTGCTTTGTGATGAATCAGAGTGGTACGTATTCGACGATAATTAATAGTAAGAAAGCGAAGGCAGCGGTGAGGCTCTCAAGAAATGGAAAGGCTATGGACAGCATTAAAGTTGGCAAACTCAAATTAGAACAGTGCCTATTTAGGAGGTGATCTAGAGGAAGGAAGGAAAAATAGAAAGGACACGTGGAATGAAGGCTTTTATGTGGTGGGCAAGGAGACTAGAAAAAAGTAGAATGAACAGAAAGAAAAGAAAAGCAAGCGTGAATTTCAAAGCAAGTTAGGGTAGGTGGAGAAGTTGTCGAGAGCAATTCGAAGAAGGGATGGCAAGTAGAAGCAGGAGATCCTGAGAGGCGATTGGATACCGAGCACTGTGATAGAAGGGAGACTACTGTACACCTGAGGGGGAGAGAGGAAAATAACAGGTGGTATTTGGGGTGAAATAAAGGGAGGGAAATTAAAGTAGGCCGGGCCCAAGAATGAGTTATTACAATGTGTACACAATGAGTACATGAGGTTTAAGGATTTTTGTGCCATGCCCGTTAGGGCTTAAAGAGTACGGTAGGGACTGGTGCCATTGTCCTCGAAAAACCTTCCCTTTACCCAGTGTACTGCTGCTAATAATAACAGCACTGAACCAAAAGCGCATCATTACTTGAATCGGGGATTGAAAGACAGGCTCACACTTGATACAGAGCACGCAGGAAGAAGGAAGTATGCGGGGAATAATGAGAAGGGTAGACGCAAGATAACCAGGCCGCCAAAATTGGCGGATAGCCGTGGAAATTCGCATTCCTTTCCGCATTATCTCTTTGACATTTTATTCAGTTTGGTGCGATTTAATTTTCATAATTCTAAGCACTGATTCTGCTTATAGAGACTTTAGGCTGAACTAATAATGTTATTATTGATAGAAATGAGCTCTTACGGCTAGTAATATATAATAAATGTGAAACTCCAATAGCCGTAAACAGTTTACCTTTCTAAACAAAGTAAAAATGAAATTAGTTGGCTAGCGCCACAAGTCAAGGAGGGGTAAAAGGTAAAAAAGGATAATGAGGTAGGTAAAAGGGGTAAAAGGTAAAAAAGGAGAGGATAAGAAAGGTGAATACGAATACGCGTATTTCGGCCACAAAGTAGCCCTCTTCAGCGTACTGAAGGGTAATCGTCACTACAACACAAGTCGAAGCTTAACGGTTGTGTTAAGCTTCCCTTTCACTTTTTCCCCTTTTTGCAACGGTCATTGCCGTGACCGTGTAATTCCCCCTCCCCCTCACTACATAACCTATCGTTTCAAACTCTTCTACCATCAGCCTCGTCCATTGGCTTTTGTCTTTTTCATCACCCCCCCCTCCCCCGCACATGTAACACTATATATTCTTCGGATTGCCCTTACCCTTTCTCACTTCGACTTGTGTTGTAGTGACGATTACCCTTCAGTACGCTGAAGAGGGCTACTTTGTGGCCGAAATACGCGTATTCGTATTCACCTTTCTTATCCTCTCCTTTTTTACCTTTTACCCCTTTTACCTACCTCATTATCCTTTTTTACCTTTTACCCCTTCTTGACTTGTGGCGCTAGCCAACTAATTTCATTTTCACTTTGTTTAGAAAGGTAAACTGTTTACGGCTATTGGAGTTTCACATTTATTATATAATAATGTTATTGTTTACACATAATGTTCTGTTTTAACTTCATCGAATGAATTAGCTGAATAACAATTTTCTAATTTTGACGAAAATGCTTAATTTACTAGAGAAAAATGCAAAATAGAAAAATGCGAAAGGTGTTGTGATTAATTTTTAAAATCAGCCTATGGGGTTTCTCAAAACGAAGGACCGAACTCAAGAGTACATTACTAATGATCCGACTGCCGTCATTAATAATACAGTATAACTGACCGAGGCAGTAATCGAACCAATGACATCTGGGTGAGGAGGCAATGACAATACTCCTACGTCGCTGGTGCTTTCTGTTCGGTGGATTATCTCTTGTGCGGCGTTTTATGATGCTTCAATGGTGAACTAAATGGTAAATTAATAATGAGATAGTTTTTAGGGGGGATGAACCAGAGATCATTTGCGCCGATTGAGATAGATGGACGAGGTGGACGTAGGCGGAAGAAGACGAGGGAAACACGGTGGCGATATTAGCCCACTCTTAACGAAAAGGGATGTAAAGATTCAAGACGAACAAAGTATTTCGTTTGGAGTCCTTGTTACAGGGTTCGTCCGGAAAATAAGTGTACTGACTCCTGGGCTGGGCGCGCCGCTCCAGGCGCGCCCAGCACCGCTCTGACGGGCTGCGATTGGAGGGGGGTATGTTGGCAAGCGACGCTGAAAAAGGCAGTCGGCTCTGAGCTGTGGTGTGGTGAGGAGCTCTGTTAACGCGAACCTCCACGCTTCGACCCACGTCACGGAACGCGATGCCGAAGTTTTTGGAGCAGCGTTATTCCATCAAATTTGCGGTAAAGCTTGGGAAATCGTCTACCGAAACTGTCGTTATGATTAACCAGGCTTACGGGGAGTCAGCCATGTCCAGAAACATGATCTTTCGGTGGCACAAGATGTTCGTGGAGGGCAGAGAAGAGGTCGACGACGAGTCTTCGAGAGGTTCCCGATGATGCCTTCGCGGGAGCGTTCCAGGAATGGGAACGCCGCTGGAACAAGTGTATCGACTCACAAGGGTCCTATTTTGAGGAATATTAGCAAGATATGTAAAAGTGTAATACATTTTTTTTCCTGAGCTCAGTACACTTATTTTCCGGACGAACCCTGTATATGAAACCAAAGTAGGGATATATAATCTGCAACCATCGCGGATCGAACCCGGGTCCTCGGGCAAAATACATTTATCGCCAGACCAATTCGATCACATCTCAATAGAAAGTCTGACTCATAATATGAGATGTCTTCAAATAACAATTTTTCCTACAAGTACTTGTAAAATAAAGTCTTGATGGGACTGTATGAAACAACGATCAACTAGGATTTATCCAAAAATCTGCTGCGTCATTTGGGTGAATTTCTCTATTTTATTTGCTGGCAAAAGTTATTATTTAAAATGTACATAAAAGCTTTATTGATTTCTACATGTTTTAGGGCAAAACTCATTTCTGCGATTATAAAATTGGAAAGCTCTAAAACAGTTAAAATTATGAACCCCAGTCCGGCGTCTATTATTTATTTCAAAATAGAACCCATCAACTTATCGAGAAAATTGCGCAAATTCAGTCTATGGTATCCTGGCTACATTCAATAGATTAATTGGGTGCCAGAGGGACACAAAGTTTAATGTAACCTAGAAATAATAATCAAAATTATCGTTTTTGGAGGCCAAAAGACAAAGGATATATGTGAAGTTCGTGATCCCGAAAAGAATCGACCAAATAGGTCAACGGATCCTCAATCACAGTAAAGTCATCTCCATAGAAAATTGCAACTTCTAAACATTAATCTACCACGTTCCACCTTGGAGTTGCTAGGAGAATAGAAAATAAGTATGGGAGATCATAAGAATAGATCGCTTGGTCATGTAATTTATAGAAGGAGTAATCAAATGTGGAAAGTATTTGAAGAACCATATGTTAAAAACCGACGCGATCTTAATTCCAACATCCGGCTCGAACGCTTAGAACACTGATTCATCCGGGAATGTTGCTAGGGTAACCGGATCCGCCTTTATTGACGGTTCAATGCAGTAAGTCAATTATTCCGTACTCTGGGTTTAGCCGTTCCAGAGTCTACTTTGTTTCCGTAAGCCAGTCGTCGGTTTTCGTAGTTACGGAATAAATCTTAATAATTTATTTCAGTCAAACCACGGAAAAATCGCTGTTTAAAACATTTAAATATTCATTTGAATAAAATTATAAGGGTTCTGGTAATTTACAAATTCCTATTTGAGTAAATTAGAAGGTGCAGTGTGATGACGTCCGGATTTGAGGAAATAATAATAAAACTTATGTGTAATCTGATTCTCACGCATAAAGAAATATTGTGCGGCGTGTAAAATTTTGCTACTCCCTTCTGTTGCTTGACAATACCACGGATCAATTGAAATGCATACATACATGAACACTACGCAGATGTAGGCAGACCAGAAATAAATCAATGGATATTTATTCTACTAATTGCGTTTGAATGTGGAATTAAAGTTTGCTGGCCTCTACAAATATGGATCATATTGTTGCGACGCTCTTTGGTATTCTTTGGTTCATTTTTCAATGCTCCGCAGATGTGTGCCATGCCGTACCGTAATTAGAAGCACAACGGCGTAGAAATTGATATTAGTATGGTAGTTTTAAATCCGAGAGTTTCACGACTTCTATTTCCTTCTAATCTGGGAATGGTAAGCATTTCAATATTAAATTAGCTTTTTTGCAAATAGACCTTAAATAACACTACATTTTATGAATTTTTTATCTCCCAAAAATTATCAACCAAGTTCATAAAAAACTGCCAGGACTGTCATCGTAGACTTCGACTTATTTGTCATAAAAAATCAACGGCGTCATTGTCACAGAAACACCACATTCGGATGCGTATGTTACATGTTTATTCAGTGGAAGGAGGAAGACGCGAGCCGTCTTATAGCGGCGCGGGTTGAAACTCAACGACGCTTCCCACCCCGCACGCACCCACGTCGCGGTGCAAGCACTCCCCCTTCCTCCCTCCCTCTTCTCCTTCCATCCCCCCTTCCTCGCCACGCTCCAACCCCCTTCATCCTCCACTGCCCCCTCTCTCCTTTCGCGAGTTGTGAAGCCCAAAGAGTACTCTCGTGAAACTTTCGTCCACGGAGACGGGCTCAGCACAAATTGACTTAGACCCTTGACTTATCGCTACTACAGGGCCGGTATCGATACTATCTGTATCACACTCTCCCAGACCACACGAAGGGTTTTGGGTCACTGGTGACCAAACAACCGGTCGGGTGACGAATCGTTTCCAGAATCAGCATCTTTTTCAAGGGACGCAGGAACCTGCTTCTTCCAAAATTTAGTTGACGGGGCGAGAATATACAAAAATGTAAATACACCCCGGCGACATGGGAATTGGATGGAGGAAGACTGGAAAATGATAGATTAAAGTACCTCTCCGGACAGAACACCACCTGATACCCGATTCAAAAATAAGCCCATCTGCTATTCCTCATCTCATTCCCCACATCGACCTATGTGAGTTTTCTAAGAGTTCAGCAATGACTGTAATCCGTCGGCTGACTGGAAAACTAAAACTTGATCATCTGCATACCCAACTTAATTTATGAATTCTCCACCGACTTTCGTTCCTATCTCCATTTCTCCCCATGTCTTTCCACCTCGTTATCCACGAATGCGTTGCAAAGAACAAGTGATAATGTACGTATACCCCCTGTCTTGCCCGCTTTGTCTAACACCGATCATCCATGGATTAGTCTCCTTTCCCTCCAATCAACTCCTATAACCTGCAGTGCATTCATCAATCTACTATCTTAATTCACTAAACTGCAATGCATTCTAATATACCCTGCGGTTTTTTCCTTCTTCTTTTGCGGGAAACTAATTTCTTTCTTGAAAGCGTCCTAACCTTTGTTTTGATTTCGTATATTTGGCGCCAATCGACTCCTATCTTATGCAATGCATTCCAAGCGTAGACATTGAAATTGATAACGAGGGGGTTGTAATTCTGAAATTTAAGTGACATATATTTCACTTCGCAACTATTATTATTATAATTTGACTACTCTTCGGTATCAAACTCTTTTTGCTATTTCATTGGCCTAATTTTCCATAGTTAAGTACTTCGTGCGAATAAAATTTTTGCTTTACAAGTTGACTCACTTCTCCGCTCTCATTGTGTCAAACGCGCCCCAATTCGTATTTTTCTTAATAAAAGTACTTATTTCCTCCAATAAATTCAGTTCTATATAGCATTAACTTGATGTAAAAATATGCTCTGTAAATTCTCAAGAAAGTGTGCTCTACTCTCATGCGAATGCTTATTTGATTACATATTAATTCAAACTAATTTTCCTACATTCTTCAAAAATGCCTTGATCAATTAATGAAAGTAAATTAATTAATAAAACTTGAATAAATATATAATTTTTTTTTGATGTCGTAAATATATTATTATGGAGAGTTGAAGTCCATGAAAGGAATAATGCTCTTGGAATAAAATTTGAAATATAGTTTTCTTGGAAGATGTATTTTTCCTCTCAGCACTTATTCAGTTGCATAGCGTGAATCAGTGCTCTTTGACCCGGCAAGAAGAAAATAAACATTAACGACGTCCCACATCAACAATAATTAAATGATTTCAGTCGCATAGTTCAAAAAAATTCAAATGAAAACGCTTAAGAAAGATTCTTGATTTCACACAGTTTAAATTCACACACGCGGAGGGCCTTGCAATCATCAATGCTCTCATTCGCTCAGCGCTCCGGAGACTTGCCTTTTCCTTAGCGAATAAATGACTACAAAAGAAACAGAGGGGCGAGCGGAAGTAGTCTGTTGTTCGAGCACAAGACGAGCTGTAACTGAAAAAGCGGAAGGTTAATCCATCACTGGATGCTTGAATATCCCGTCCAATACAATTTGCGCAACACAAATAAATATATAATAAGTAAAGCGATGCAGACCGATACAGATACATTGAAAATAATACAGTGGAGTCCGTAAACCTGACAACTTGAGCAACGCAACCACATGTAGGGTGGATGTATTAAGTATTAACAATGACGACGAACTGCGCTCTCATCTCCACAGCAACGAAGAGGAATCGTGGCAGCGACCCACTATTTACCTGTAATTGACCATTTAACGGCAGATGATTTGCGTTGACAATAGAGACGCAAAAAGCCCAGAAGGAGAGTAATAATTAGAGATTGGCCAGCTATTTCGCAAATAGGAATCGCAGACTATATTTATAGGTAATTTTTAAAATTCAATATTTTCTATTAGCTGTGAAACATAAATAAAGAATATGACTTTTTCATCTTTGAGTTAATTAATACTTATCATGACTTTACTTTTGATTGAAACTCCGTTTAAGGTGATTGTTTCCCCACGTGAATGCACTGTTTCTGTTTTCTGTAGCGAAACGAAGGCGTATGAAGAATTATCCCGTAGCGATTAACGAGAAGAGCATCACGGAGAACGATAAATCACCAAAAAGAAAAAAAATTCAATCGTTACGCAGAGTTTAAGCACGACCTCTCCTGGGTGAAAACCATACGAGGAATAAGCGGACAAGGAAACAAAAAATTAGGATTTATAAGATGAGTACTGGGAAATTGAGACTAGGAGTTTAAAGAGCAACGTTATCTTTCGCTGGATGGGCGTCGTTTAAAATATGCTGCTAGTATTAATGGGCTCCTCAATTTATTGATTAATCATATCGCGTGCGGCGTAGAGGAGCTAGATTTGTGAAACGTTGTTATGACAAACAGAGTAGCATATGAAAATTACTACAGGATTTAAGGTTGGTAATCACTCACGAGCGGTGGGCTAATAACAGATTAAATCTCTTGTATAAATTGGAAGTACGTCTCTTTAGCAATGATATTGAAAATGTATTATTACCCCCATCGTACTACGGTAGAATTATTGCAATATAGGTAATCCACCGATTAAGGTAGGCTTTAAATGGATCAAAACTACTGAATATTTCTCGTTTCTCCGAAAAAAAACACAACCTAGCATCCTACTCTACAACGGACCCTCTTCATCTCTACGATATACTCCCTCCCTTCCTTCGTTCCATCCAACACCCCTATATTATCCCCGCCCATTCTCTTCACGTGCCTAATACACCCCCCTATTACAGTCTTCAACATCCCGCTGCCGGTCAATACCCCCTTCATCCACTTTTCCTGCCTCCATTGGATTTCTCCCAACAAACCCCTCTCTTCGCCCACCATACCAAGTACTTCCTCATTTGTTTTCTTCTCTGTCCATTTTACCTTTTCCATTCTTCTCCACACCCACATTTCAAAAGACTCTAATCCACGCCTATCACATTGATTCATTGACCTTGTATCCGCCCCGTACTTAATCACTTTCCATATCAAAGTTTTAAGTAGCAATTTCTTAACATCCTTACTCAAAGTCCCTGTCATCAACTCCCTCCTCCTTGTGAAAGCCTCTTTGCCTAGCGCAATTCTTCTCCTTACGTCCCTACTACTTTGACCGAGTTGGTCCAAAACACTACCGAGATACGTAAACTGTTCTACCTGCTCTAGTTTTTGCCCTCCTGTTTTAATGTTTAGCTTAGCCTTACTGTTTCTGGCAAACCGCATAACGCTAGGATATATCAATTGAATAAAATGAAAGAGATAAAGTATAGAAATGATGGATTTAAGATGTAATTTTTCTCGTTGAGTGAAGTCGGACCTAGCTAGTAGGAAAAGTATTCAATGTCGAATGTATATAGTTTGGTGGGTACGTATCACAACCCCTGCCACCCTCCGAATGTATGTATCTTGTAGTGTGCCATATATGCAGCTGTATTTACACTCATGGGTGGTTTTTCTGCTCGTGTTAATGTACAACCAAATGTCCTCATAGGACACATTTCCTTTACGTTTTACTGCACATTTAGTAATCGATTTGAGGCTGTCAAATGCTCACAAAAGATAAATTTAATGCTTAATGGTGTCAAAGCTAACGAGAGCTTTGTTTAAGGAAAATAAAAACGTAGTTCAAAAGCCAATTTTACTTTCATTTTTAACAATCTGGTACTCTCTTTCAACCGAAGAAAAATAAACCTTACTCTATAGTGTTCCCCATTTAAGTGACCGTAAAACTCGAAATACGAAATCCAAAACGATAACCATTCCATTCTGGCGGAGTATTTTCATTTTTGGGGCCAACGTTTCTTTTCCAAGAGAGACTTAGAAGCGCGACCATTGGAGGGAGAGTGATTTCGTGACGTTCCTCCGTCGAGATTCGTGCCTTCCTCCCACTTTTCCAACTCAGTCTTATCGCCAAAAATCCCGACATCTCTGACTCCTTCCCAACACTATGCGAAGCCAACATGATGAAAAACAACGATAGTTGATGGCCCACGCTGTGCACACACGCATATCGGCAGGCAAAGATAAATTCCGATTGATGACCGCGGGGACATGTCAGGTGACACTCGAATGGACGACGCATGAACTACCACCGCTCGGAGACGGCCTAGAGGGCCCGAATCCATAAATGCACTCAGCATAATATTGCAACTACTGAGTCGGATTGAAAGCAAAAAAAAACATTGTAATTAATTCTTCACAGGTGTGAAGAATTAATAACAATGTTTTCATTATATTAATTACAATGTGATTATTCATCGACCGCGGTTTCAAATTTTTAATATTATTTAAAAATTTCCATTTATCACAAACTAAGATGAGAAAAACATTTAAACCTAGACACAACTGCCTGCGGATAATAAAATCATCGGAAAAGAACAAACGATGATTTATATTTCCGTATTAAACTTCCAAAAACTTAGAAAAAACTCATTTGATATTATCGGAGCGAAACTTTCTCCTTGGTGCAATTCTTCCGCCAAAACACCTACTAATCCAATTACCAATACGTTCTATGTAAATGTATTTACCTACTTTCAACCGATGCTATTCCCTGAGTGGTAACGATAATTGATATTCTGTACGAGTTTATTCCAGGAATACATTTTTTCACGCTGACCTGCGTATTTATCTTACTTAAACGACAATTGAGATGATATAAATCAATTAACGTTCATAAATGGATAATCCAATGAGAGGCAATTACTCTTCAATTGCACAATCGCCTTTCAGCTGAGAAGGAAAAGACGGACACATTTCATGGGACGCCACGGAGACAAACAAACAATTATTTTCACTTCGCACAGTAAAGCTATCATCAGTCTTGGCCCTAATCATTTCGAATTATAAGCATGCGTTGCTTGGCTTATGAAGGTTTTTTTCTACACAAAAGCGACGCCAAAACGTTCACTTATGAGGTATTTTGAACGAAACGACTTTAGAGCTAAGTTTCACCTTCTGTACAAATATGTCATTGTTTTAAAATTCATAATTACTTGCACATTGAGGATCCATCCTCGACGATGCTTCAAATGAAACTGAGGCACTCTCCGTGGATTCTAGGAACGGAGGACGAGACGGAGGGGGGGGGGGAGAGAGTTTTTCACTGTCGGATGAGTTTCTTCGAGGTTCCTTGAAAGACATTCGTATATCGTTCTACTTGGTGCTCCGAGAATCGGAAAGGATTGATGACCCCAGGCTGAAATGATTTCCTAGGCGTTGTCAATCATAAAGTGAAATTACATCTACATCTACATAATACCCCGCAAGCTGCCGCAAGGGCGTGTGGCGGGGGGTGTTAGGTCACCAACCGTAAAAAGGAAAAATACCACACGCAAAAAAACAACACGGAAAATTACACCCACAGCAGCGCACACACTCATGCAAAAATCCCTTCATCAAACACTCATAAATTAAATACACTCAGTTCATATGAAATCACCCAAAAAAATTTGAAGAATTGGTAATAGCATATCTTCTCAATTAATTCTTTAAAAAAAATTTGACTTCAACATTAGTAAAAAAATACCGACCATAGTGAGTGTGGATCAGGTAGTCGTGAAAGGACAACCGAGGGTGTGGGAATTTTCGAAGAGATCCACAAATATAACTATCCTCCTCAGTTCTGGTCAAAATCGAGGTTGACCAATCAGCAAACAGAGCATCAACATGCAAAATGAAATATCTGCGTTCCAGTACGGGGGTCACTACATCAAAAGTGACGATGTGAGTCCTTCATTTGTTTTTATCGCAGCGGTGCTTTCATTCTCCCCGACTGAACAAACTCCACGAGTATAATTTAACATGCGGCTCGGAATAAATTGAAAGTTTAAGACTGCTCGATTTTGAGTTACCTGATCAAATGTTTGACTTTTGATTATTACAGTTAGGCATAGCAGTTTCAGGCTTAACTTTGTGGGATTCCTTCATGACGAGGGTAGAAAAAGAAACTTTGCACTTCCACATAAAGATTTAATGCTTCAAACGACAACGGTTTCGATACTGCACATCGTCATCACCACCCGGTGACGATTCGCAGCATCGAATCCATGGTCGTGTGAAGTATTGAATCTTTATTTTGGAAGTGAAAAGTTTCTTTTTCTACCATCAACTTACAGATAGGCAATGGAATGTTCATTATTTTGATTGGGACTCTAAAATATGAAGTACCAGCAAATAAAATAATAATATATTATCTCAAGAAATTATTAATGTGTTTTCATATGCGAGTTTCGAAATTGCTCAATGTTTTCGAATGCATATGAAGGTCAAATCCTGAAGATGGAAAAATAAGGCCCAAGGTTGACATCGTGTACAAATTTGTACACCACACGAGCTGCTCAATAAAGTTTGATCATGCGTAATTTTTACCAGGATAATTTACTGCTCTAAATTCAATCTTATGTTCTGTTTTTCACTCAATGTGCAACTTTAAAGATACAAATTTCGTTGATTTGACTCCAGGATTTCGTCTGCGACAGCCGTTGCAAGTTGAGACATTTTCAGTTCGCCGAACGGCAACGATGGAGATAACACGCGATGAACAAAACGCCATATTTAAGTTTTGAATCACCCTAGGCAAACCATCGGCTGAGGAATATTTAATGATAGAGAAGACCTATGGAGTAACATTAATTCCCTAGAGCACAGCCTGTATGAGATGGTTTAAAATCTTTGAAGAAGGGGGGAGAACAATTTCGAAGGAAGGTGAACCCAGAGCTTTAGTCGCTGTTCTTACGGAAGTGAAGAATGACACCACTGCTGCCATTGTGAGATACGATCGTCGAATGAGTTATGAGAAATATTTAAAATTTATTTAAGTGCAATCCACATGGTGACAATAGGGAATTAGCATGTGAGACGTGTGCGCGCGCAGTGGTTTCGGGACAGTGCAGACACGAACAGCATGACGTTCGCGTGCAAGTTTTTTTGATTTTGAAGTTGACGTGATAGGAAGATGAGGAGTTCACTTCGAAGGCTATGACTGCAGAAGAAAACTTGGCGACATCATTTTGATCCTGAGATGAAACAGCAAAGCCGCACCAACACCAAACAAGCCAAAGTGGTGGCTTCTGCTGGGAAAGTTGTGGTCATGTCGTTGTTTCGATATTCAGTGAATGTTAATCAGCATGGCGTTGAAGCGCACACAACTGTAAATGGAAATTACTGGGGAGTTATACCGTAAATTCTCTTTGGTCATATAAATAGCAAAAGTCCACTTTCAAGGCAGGAGACTGGATTCTGCACGGTGCACGGCCATCCATCACAAATGCAGTTGATGCATATATCAATGTGAAACCTGTTCTTAACCCTCCATATCCTCCAGCTCTATGCGAGGATTTCCTGTTCCCCAACGTAAAGGAGCTCTTTCGTGGAAAGGGTTTCGCGTCATCAGGGGCGAACTGAACACGTTCCAACTTGCAACAGTACGCTGACGTAGCACCAAAAGTATTTCAATCAAACTTGTGTAATAAACACATGATGCACTAAGCGAACAAAACAGCATAAAATAACAATTTTCACCATAAATTACAGGGTTTCTTCCAAATGTAATGCAATTACTTTTGGAAGAAACCCTGTAATTTATTGTGAAAATTGTCCGCTCTTATTAGTTAGAGTGGGATCAAACTATTTGGAGTACGTGGGGGACGCTAAGGTTTGCCGCGAAATGGGTCTCAGTGCTCTCCAAGCTGTGGATGTGGCAGGGCATCAGTTATTGTAAACCTCTGCGCGCCGACTGCCTCAAGAAAAAAATGGAGTCGACGACAGAGCAAGGTTACGCGATTACTAAGGTTTGAGCTAAACTGAAAATATCTCTTGAGGAAACTAACGAAATGACTCGCGAGGCTTACAGGAACTGTGCTTTGTCCTATTTACAAGTTTCGAGGTGGTTAAAGGCCTTAAAGGAGGGCCGGGAAGGGATTCAAACGAACAATGCTCTGGGCGGCCGTACAACCAGCAGAACCGACAACAATATGACTCGTGTTCGACAATTGTTGGACTCTGACCGGCAATTGAGTATCAAGATGGTTTCCAATGAACTGAACTTGTCGTCTACTGCTGTGTTTCGAATTATTACATGTTAAAAGGGTCATCAGGACGAGAAAAAGACATCCCCGCTACCTGACAACTCCATCATGACAACGCCCCTTACAGCAACGCGCTACGAGTCCGCGAGTTTCTGGCCAAACACCAGGTTCCAACGCTGCCCCACCCCCCTAAAGTCCTGACCTCAGCCTAGCAGACTTTTTTTTCGTCTATAGAAGAGATCCAATCTGCCGTGACGAAGACCTTACGAGAGGTACCCGAAGACGCCTTCCAGGTCGTGTACCGGTCATTGCAGAGTCGCTGGAAAAAATGTTTTAGAGGCCCAAGGAAAGAGTACTTTGAAGAATTTTAAGTGTTTCGGCAAATCTGTTCAATATAATACTTGAATAAATAAAAGCATTACTTTTGGAACGCACTTTGTATGTTAGTGAAAGTTTATGACTAATTTATGCTCTAATTTCTCTAGAGACTACTTTTTCTATGGGATTACTTAGTCCTTATATCCAGGCAGCTATTAGTGTCGTTTAGGTTCAAATTTTTCGACTGAACGACCAGGAACTAAAGTAATCCATTTTGAACCGAGAAAACTGTACAAACTCGTTTACTGCCGTCACCGAAGAGTAAAATTTAGATGATGATATGGGTCAAATTGGAAAGACTCCCTTCCAAAATAATAATCCAAGACATGCTCAAAAGTGAATTATTCAAAGAGTTCATGATGAGAATTGTTCCTCTTCCATTATTTCCTACTTTGAATCCATTGTCTCAGAATCATATCTCAACACAATTTTTCTTCTCTTACCGAAGGAATAAATATTTAAAGGATATGAATTTCATGCAAAATTACGTACCATATAATGGACGCTTCGTTTTAAATATAACATTGAGCAATTCTCAGAATGAATGCGTCCATAACTAAGCGAAAAACAAACAATGTAAACATTCAAATACGCAGAGAAGACGGAAACATTTTACGTACTCTCTCTCTCATTGAGTGGCTATCATTTGCAGATTTTATCCAATCCCTTTTGAGGAAAATGTTCAAGAATATTTTTAAAAGTTCAACGTTGAACATGAAGTTTTAATTTTTTTTTAAATAAAGCGCTCGACCGGACCGGGCATGACACTCCTTGAAATGAAATCCCATTCCCATGTACTCGGAAGGTACAAAAGAACAGATAGTGTCACGGATATGTTAGATGTACTGAAATGGGAGAGTTTGAAAAACAGAAGGAAAAGGAGTAGGTTAGGCGCGATGTATAGAATTGTTAAAAAGGACGAAGCGTGGGAAGATTTATGGCAAGGGATAGAAAAGCCTAACTTTAAGGGAAAAAACGACCATAGCCACAAAATAAAAATAAGGACTCAAAAAACCAATAAGAAAAAATACTCTTTTTTAAATAGAACAATTATTGATTGGAACCAGCTGCCTGGAGGTTTGTTTTGTTTCCATCCAATTTTAGAAGTATTAAGTTGAAATGTAAAGTAACCACTGGGTAATAAACTTAACTGTAGTTTTGAAAATATTGTTTGCATGTGATGTGGACGGCATTTTGTATGTGATGTGGAAGTTTGTTTGTATGTGTTGTGAAAGTGTCATTATGTAAAAATATTTTGTCTCTTATCTGTTTTTATGTGTTCGAATGTAATTTTCGTTGTTAGTAGTTATCCTTGACCTAACCTGACCGTTGCCACCAGGAAATTTGCCTAATTGCAACGTAATTGTGTAAATAAATAAATAAATTTTGACTATTCCATGAACATCCCGCCTGGAAGGTAATAGCTACAAATTCACGTCAATGATTTGACTTTTCAATACGTAATTCACGCAGGTAATATTCAATCAGGATATACTGGAATTGATAAATCATAGTATGAACTCCTCGGCCGTAAAACTAAATTGCCAATCTGCACAATTTGCTGATGCAGCGGGAATCTAAACGGATGGATTACACATTCCAATCCATTACGCCAATTCGTTTCCATGGCAACGAAAAAGGCGCACCCGTTGGCACATAGGGATCGACAGCGATCCTTCGATCAGAGATTCAGACCTCTTCAGCGTTACAAAAGCTCCCAAAACGTTGGTCCTCTCTGACAAACTAGCCACCTTCCGAAGCACCTAGTTCTCCCCGCCATCGATGTTAATGGTGTCGTCAGGCGTGGCGCGTAAACGCCATTCAGCATTTCCTGTCCGATCTCATAATGAGAACGAAATGAGAGAGAGAGAGAGATTATTTCTCCCTCCAGATCCCACCGCGAGAACATGCAATTAGTTCCTTTTCACCTCGGGAATCTACGTGTTATGACCGTGATGCTTATAACTCACTCAGCTGTGACCTTCCAAGCTGATTCCGTTCCCAAAGCCAACTGTAGGATTAAGAACATCCGGAGATGGGATTTAAAAAGTGGGTCAGGTCCCTTCGTCCAATCAAAGAAAAATGCAACCCTCTCATAAATCTACTTCACAGCAGTTACGATCCTTCGGACCAATCCTTCGACTTCTTTTGCACACGAATTAAGCGCTAATAAAGGGGTTGGGTATTGTGGGATAGGAGCTCCCCCCCCCCCCCCCCTCAAAGGCTTCCATGGCATGGAATGGCTCAAACGCAAGTCCATCGTTAGTATTGTCTGGTCCGCAATGTGTTGCAAACACGTCTGATGAGTCCGTCATGTCAACACGCCATGGGATATTGGCAGAAGAGGAATATTCTCGTTATTGACATGGTATCACAGCAGAAATCAGGTGTTTTAGGCCACTCTGTAACTCGTATCTAGACGTCCAATACCTCCGGAGCATCGTGCTTTGAAAGCATTGACACAGCGGATCTAACACACACGATTCACAATGATTGGCATAATAATCTATGACTATCAGCAATAAAATCAAATTAAATTTTACGATAGCAATAAATAGAATGTTACCACAAGTAATGTGAGGTCAGTACAAGATTTCAAGGCACGTTCATGTTAGGTGTCCAATTTACTTTGCCAACAAGTTTTGGACTTTCTCCAATATGTTCTTTGAGAAATAAATTTTACATTTACATGAATTATAACACACTTAGGGTAAAACAGCGGAGGCTCTTAGTTTCAAGAGTATTTGCTCTGTTTTTTAAATTATAAATATCATAAAATAACAGGATTTCACTTAACGAATGGGAGGATACAATATATGAGCCCATAGTCCCTTCCACCTATGTCCATCCAGTCGACTTCATTTCCTCTATTAGAGGCGAGGTGATTTACTTGTTTAGTACCTTGAACTTTGTATTGGAAACCTAAATAGAATACGGGCAAAATAATATAATTCGAATACGATGAGACAATAAGGGGGTTTAATATTTTTTAATACTTTTCAAAAGCGAATTAAAATCACACAAAGCATGAAATTACCAATAGAACACAAGTAGGTCAACCTCACTGGTGGAAGTGAAAATTTCAGGTGGGCTAGAGGCAATTCCTGGCACTGCTACTGGCCGTGACCCTTTCTACTGGGCGGTCATCTCTTCCTTACTAAACCTGTATCTCATTCATTCGCTCGCCAACCTGATTCCATCTCCTTTTTTATGTGTAACTGTGCTTTCGCACCCATAAAATAAATTACGTCACTCGATACTCGATTACCGTAGGCGTTCAGGGTTGATATGCCACAATCCGATGCGGTTTCATTGACTTTTCCTCGTCGTGATGTCGTCAAGATCGCCCATGGACTATCAAGAGGCAAACGCACTGAACCGTTGCCTTGGAAACGACACCGTCCAGCATCATTACCAATGCATCATTTTGTATTTTCTTCGACTATTGACGGGGCACTTAAAATGGTAAAATAATATTATATAAATCTTCACCAAAAATTATGACTTTTTGCATACTGACCTTGTTGCTAGGGTTCTCAGGCGCGAGCATAGACAATGTATCGAAACGCTTCGGTCGTTGTGGACAGCGAATGGATTGTTGACGAGTCCGGCCAAATACTACACTCGACCGGATGTGATTGGAAAAACGGGGCAGGTAGGTATTCATTTTCCTTTAGTTATTTAGTTCCGCGTACTGATTTGCATACATTTACAATAATTGCTGCAAGGTTCGCTAACGAGGGACTTCCGGAGTCCTTTATTCCGCAAGTAAACCATAAACTCACCTTATAGAAGGATGTCCTTAACTCCCTTTGAGTTATACCCCACATCTTATACTGATTGATTACCTAACGGTTCACAGTTGCATGAGTCCCGGACACTAAATCCCCACTCTGTATAAAACAAACAACGATTTATTCATTTATGTATTTAAATCAATCCGAAAACAGTACTTAGACCTAGTACATCGGACTGATTGACAACAATAAAACAGTAGGCAAATACAAACACCAAATCCGCAAGTGGGAAAAAAACTGACCAAGGTGGGAATCGAACCCGCGATCTCTGGGTTAGCAGGCGATTACGTTACCGCACCCTCACCGGTGCAAGGGCCGCGCTACGGATTAATAGACTATAAAATTAATACAATTCAATTCAATTCAAAAAGTTGTTTATTTATCCAGGTTGTTGTACATAACATTTATAAGCAACAAATAACAGGTAACAATGGATAACAGTAAATAGTAAATAACATTGTACAACAAACAAGGAAGCCCTGTTTTAGGCTGTGCGCCTCTTCAGGGTCTAAAAGCTGTTTTATAATGTCTTTTGTTCAACTATTGCATGTATCTTTTCGCGGGGTAGCATTGGCCTGGCATTTACCCTAGGCGAAGGGGAAACCCGAAAAACCCTTCGCAGGCCGCCATAAAGAAGAGAAAATTAATACAGGTATCCTGTTTATTTATACATAACGTACACACACAACAGATTCCATTCCCAAAGAGTGTAAGTGACTAATCCTTATGAAGGGAGCGGTTGTGAGGACTTCAATTCGTGTACGCGATAGATAACGAATACTTAAACACCATTCTTCAACTTTCGCGTTACGAAACAAAAAACAATGCTATTTAAGTCGCTAACACGAATCATTGTCTCATATAAAATGACTCCTTTACTCCATTTTTTATAGAAACGTTAAAAAGACATTGATGGACAGAAACTTAAAGCACTTGGTGTATTTCAATTCGCGAAAGTTAAAAAAGAGAAAAAATTGAATCGTGCCAGAATTGCTCATCACGAAAGGCAAATGCCTTAAAATGACGTCGGCTGTGACTTAAGACTTATTTCTAAGATTGATGATTCACTGACGATCGAAACAGTCCCGATTTATTTCATTTAATTAAAATCATATGAGTAGGAAATCACGACTGAAAATGTAAGTAAACAACAAGTATTGCAATGTAATTCCGATGTTTTTCAACTTGGGAATTTACTGGTGGTCGATGCCTGAGAAGGGATGCAAGTATGTTTCTCGGACCTACAGTCCTTGGTATGGGATATCAAGCGGGTTCCTGCAGAAAAAATCTCTCAAACCATGCCAACCTAATCCAAGAAGACAAGTTTTAGAGATGTAAATATAGGAGTACATGGATCTATCAGTTACTTGCATTAAAGCATTTCGAGTAAACGTTCGAAGATGCACACGAAGGAGCACAATATGAGGGTCGCGGTAGTCCAGGGGTAGAGCGTTGGACTACTAACCGCAGGGTCCGGGTTCCCGGATATGCCTCTCTGGGCACCTGCAGGTCCGCTCTAGCGGGTAACAGATCTTCCTGGGAAACCATAACCGGCACAGGGAAAGGAAATTTTTCTCTCCTTGCCCCGACTTCTGTGTGAATATCGCACACCGTATATGGTACTTTACTGGGGGGAACTCCACCATAACCTACCAAACCGACCTTCTTCGGGTTGATTGCTGTGTTAATTTGTTATGAATGTAAATGTCAAAAAGTGCTGTTTTCGGATGAATGCTATATAATTAAAATAAATATTTATTTACATTTTTTATCGCTTCGACTGTAACAAATTTATATATCATTCATGTTAGTATGACATTGTAGAATAAGCGGCTCTGTTTTGATTCGCTAAGGTATAGAATATCCAGAGAAAAGGGCATCTTAAGTATAGCTAGTCAAACGTCTTGCATAATCTGAAGTAAAAAATATATATTTTGAATTGGCTGGACCGAATTTCAGTCACAGCCCCTTCATTAAAGTTGTCCACCGCATGGCATCGAATCTGCATAAAATTAAAATAAAACCGTCTCCGGTCTTCGAGACATGCTGGTTTTTTATACTCTCGTACACATGCATGATGTTCAACGACCTTGAACTTTAAAATGTATTGGCTTTTTTACAATCTTTTGAATGTAGACTCATTGAGGTTATTCGCACCTTTAAGTTTCAAAACCATTCGCCTTTAGCCTCTTTAGGTAGATAATGGCGTTCGAACACGCTTTTATCAAGTTGCGTTTTGTCTTAAATCGATGAAGTTGAGCTTTTGATATTGAAAGCAAGCATAAAAATCGCAAAAGGTTTATAAATTGCTGCGGGTGAAAGAACACTCATGGCTCCTTCGGCATGCAGTTAATAAATCATAGGACTTTTAATGGCATTTGGCAAAATTAACGCCCTAATCTAGATTACAAACAGAGAATTATTCAGGCAGAAAATGACGAGTGAAAGTAGGGCACGTCCAAAACCTGACCGCTACTTCTTGTCCCTTTCCAGTGCCAAGGCAATTTCTTTTCTACCTGAAGTTCAGATATAATTCTTTCCAATGATTTTCTTCTCGTCGAGGTCCTCAGAAAACCACGCGAGGTTCTCATTCCTGCCTCATTCACTTCCCTCATTCACTTCAATCCTCAGCGAGTGTCATTATTGGCTCACTATCGGTCTTCTGCTGCATTTCCACGCATTTTATTGGCACTTCCTTATTCCGTTTTAATTCCATCAATCAATTCCCCTACACTATGATGTAACTCGTTCATCGGCTCTCGCCCAGGGAAGAATAAATTTCCCCGACTTCTCATCCGTGACTGGAAGAAAATAAACTGGCTAGTGAAAAAAAAGGTCAAAGTTACGGTGTCCGTACTGAGTTAAGGACAAGTACGCGGGTGGGTTCCCCTTCCTCACCTTCCCCTATCGCTATAAACATGGCGCTGAAACGCTCCCATACGCCTTCTAATTGCGTACTTTACGTACTCACTCAAAATACGCGTACTTTTAATGCTTGTAATTCTACAATACTCTTACGATTTTTCCCACGACCCATTTTCTCATTCCACTTGTACTCGCAAAATATGGCAACGAGAATGCTGGACTTACTGAACCTCCCACACATTTTTTCCTCCTAGGGTAGCCCACACATCGACGGGTAGAAGCCAGGGGAAAGGTAATCCTTTAAGCATCTACTCCTCAGCGGATATGCGGATGCAAAGGCATCTGACCCCAGTAGAGCAAACATTGAGTGATGGTGTCAATTATTTAAACACTATTTAAAAAGTCAACGGGAAATCACCTAAATTATTTATTCTACGAGTTTATCATAGACTCAATCAGGAAAATGAGTCCTGGCCACTACGGAAATAGCCCAACAGGATCCAGGTGTCATGCCCGGCAGCGGAATAAAAAACAAAAGTTCGTCATCACACGAAATCCTTGCAAAGCCGAATCGACAGTAGCAGCGAGAAAAAACTAACGGAAACCAGTTAGTTACCACAAGGATTGGAATGCTGGGGCGATGTATATCATTACCATCATCATTAGTATTTCAATCCTAAGATTGGTTTACTGCAGCCCTCCATTCAATATCGATTCACTCGCCCTCTGGTGCGCAGTTTCTCTGCTTTATGCCCTTCTAAATTTATGCTATGTACTTGTTTGTCTCTTGGTCCTTCTACTGGCGGGACCTTCCCTTCAATTGTCTCTTCTATTTTCTTTCCAACCAATGCATTGTGCCTCAAGGTGTGTCCAATCCATTGAGGCCTTCTTTGCCATAGAGCTCTCCATGCTGTATTTTCCTCTTCTACATATTTCGTCGTTCCTCACTTGGCCTGTCCATTTAATCTTCGGCGTTCTCCTCCTGCACCAAGTTTCAAAGGCTTCTATTATTCTTCGCTGGTTCACTTTTCCAATGTTCCACATCTATGATCCGCCGAGCTCCATCGGAGTGCTTGGACGAATTCCTTCCTTGTTTGCAACCTCAGGTTCTTTGAATATACGTAGCAGTAGTCTCTTCATCATGAACGCCTTCTCAGCGTGCGCTATCTTTCGCTTAGTGTCGGTCGACCTTCTTCTATTCCAAGTTATACTTCTGCACATACATATAAGGGATTTCGCATGCCCTATTTTCAGCGTTCTTATTTTGATATTAGGATGATGTTGAGGACATAGAAATTATAAAATGCAAAGCGGGAATAGGAGAAATACAGATAAGTTAGAATTGTGTGAGGTAAGATGGCATATAGCTTTATGGATAATTATACTGTAAAATTGTATGGAGAGGAAGAGAGCCAGCAAGGTAAAGCAGTACTGCTTTTTTAAAAAAAAGGAAAAAAACTAGAAAAACTTGAGAGATGGTGAGTGAGAGTATTTTCTCAATTGAGGGAAAAGTTTAAACAACGACCTTAGCCATTTTTTAGGTCGATACGCCAACAAGCAAGAATGTGACGGAAGAAATAGACAGTGCACATGAATGATAAAATAGAGGAAATTATTGCGGGTGTTTCTGGAAGGAAGTATTTAATGGTGAAAATTGATTGAAACATGAATTACGGCTGTGGGTGAAAGGAGTAATTGGTAAACCGACAATGGTATGAACAAGGAATGGCCACGGGGAGCAAACAATAGAGTTCGGCAGGAGATTTGGTTTAATCATTACGAAAATTTAGTTTAAACAATACAAGTTTAACCGTCCTCTCAGTTATAATCGACGGTGCAATTATGGTTTTTTCTATCGCCTCCCTGTGAGTAACCTCAAATAGTAGCGGCTCTCACCGCAAATCACTTTTGCTTTACCTGAGTCCACCACGAGGCCTGGTTCAGACCACATGTGCTCTGAGGTGGAGGAAAGCTTCTACTTTCCAAATTCATTTCAACTATCTTACTGAACCTAAAGGCAATCACAAGTACTTGGTTCAACTTAATGGCAGGCTCTTTGATGGCATGGAGAAGAGCATGAATACATTTTTCTTGCAAGTGACTGGCTGATGGTACAGAAGAGTTTTTGGAGTGAACTGTATTTCCACAGGTCTAGGCACACAGTAGTGGTACAACAACAACAGCAGTAGATACGCATGCGTGGAAAATGTCCGGAGATTCAGAGAAGCATCAATTACATTATAAGTACTACGGTTAGGCACGGATTTAGAGACAGCGTGATTAATGTGCAGTTTATCAGGATCGCATGCGGATTCAGATAAAATTTTTGTACTAATGAAGTGGAACTTCAGATTCAAGAGGACAAGATAGGGAAGAGAGATGAGGAAATGGATTGAGCGAAAAAGGAGGAAGACAGGAGGAAAAATATATGAGTTAGAACAGAGCAACGGGTACAGTAAAAGAGAACAGGGAAAATTAAAAAATGGAATATCAAAAGCCGCAAACAAAACTATGGGAACAGCCAATGCTTCCTAGGGAGCCATGGATTACAGACGAGATGATACGAAAGACTGAGAAAATGTAAAGGAAGAAGATGGATTTGGGTAAAGTACGTGTAAGTGAAAAAGGATAAAATGAAAACATGGTTTATAGAATACATTCAGGACAGATCTATTAGAATAAGACGACATCATATTAGGTCTCTTAGATGAATTAACGTAAACCGAATTAAATTCAAAAGACTGATACGGCGATGCATCAATTACACTACAGAAAATGTTTATTTTTTCCATTCTTCGTTTTCCATTATTCGCATTTCAAAAGGAATATCTTTATTGAATCCTACGGGAATTCTGGTGACCAATCTTACTTTGACACATTTTTAGAGAAGATATCGCGCTTATCCAACATTCTTCAAAAAATTATTTTTGGGTTTAATGCAACGAAATTGTTCTCGTTCAAGAAATATAACGCCTTCCGGAGCTATTTCCTTCAATATTGGAAAATTACGTCCCTACTCTTTGGAAATGTTCTAAGAACCGGTTATGTGACATATTTCCATGCGTCAATCCGACGTCACCTAAAATACTCAATTCTTCCTCATGCGTGTTTCGCATAAGTATACGCGAAGTTGATTATTTAAAGTAGATCAAGCAGAAAGGAAGAAGCACTGTTCGATGCCAAGGGACACCAAACGGTGCTTCGGCACTGACGCGTCTTCTCCCTGTCCTCACCTCTCCCCGTTAGAGGTCACCGGCGGCTGGCCGAAACAACGTTTTCGGAGCTTTCTTAAGTTTTCTTATTAATGGCTAAAGGAATTGACTTCACATTCTCTCACGTCTTCTTTCTACATTGCATGGGTTAAGACATTTACCTATCTTTCATCACTCCTGTCGTTCACCATGGTTGCCTATTAAATTTAATGACTTGTGTGATATCTTTGAATAATCACGTGTTCAATAGGAAAAAAATGCACAAAATAGAAAAATGCGATATGAGGCCGGCATTTAGGAATGAATAAATGAGTAAATATTAGGTATAATACCACTATAAATAATCTATACAGTCTGTTCTTTAAATTCTTAACACTTACGATTTTGGCGTTTGTAGGCATATGATGCATTCGTTGGTAATCAAAATTGGAACAAAAATATAATTTGTAAAAATGTTCACTAGCCATTATTGATATTTTTCTTGTTTATGATATGGTACTGGTATTTTATAAATTCTGTGCCACATATCTAATAAAACATACCAACTTGTATGCCGTGGTATTGAAAATGGTTGGTGATTAATTTTGAGAATGTACTTTCGGTAAATTTGCGTGAAATAGGTTTTTCCATTAGGTCTAGTGAGGGAAATTAAATCAATGCAGTGCAGCAAGAACCCACAAGACAGGTAGGGATTGAGGAATGGGAAAGTCCTCAAGCCTACTTCCTTAGTTCTCTGCTTTTTCTCCGCAGAGAGGTTTGCCTTCGTAAAAAAAATGCTCTTTGGGGTCTTATAAAATAAGTATTTTAAGGTAGTATTTGGGTTAAGGGCTTCGATGTGAATGTGAGAATCTGAAATCGTAATCAAACATTTCTTTAACTTCATGAAGCGGCAAATTTCTCCTCCGTCTATGGATCTTAAGATATCTGCCCCTAATTCCCTTTGGAGAACCTCTCCTCTTTCTTGTCAACCAAGCACAATAATCAGCAGGCAATCAAACTGTTGCCATCGCAATGATAATCTTATTCAAATAGCTAAAATTGAGCAAGAAATTGTAATATATGGTAACAAATAAACATATGGTAATATCACAAAATTAGCTATGAGAATTCCCGAGAGTTATGCCAGTGTTTCTACAGAAATACCCCAGTCCCCATTAACCCTCGTTTTGAATTGGGTCCAGCATGCATGTGGTCTGCCCAATAAATACGCGAACTGGTGCAATCTGGCGGCCATGACGCGGACTATAGCCCTACCGCCCACTGTAGCGGCGCTAGTTGCCTGAGACCCAATGAGCCATCTATGCTTGGCGGATTGTTGAGCTGTGCGCATGGTGCCAGTTATGTTAATTGCCGTCGTCCTTGTTTTTATTGTTTGTCGAAAATGGAAATTGACGAAATTACGGAGAAACGAATCGACTTCAGGTTTTTTGGTGAAGTGCGGAGAAAGTTATCAAGAAATTACTGAAATATTGACAGCTGCTTACGGTGATAATGTTCTGAAGAAAACATCTGTTTTCAAGTGGATTAAGCATTTCAAAGATGGCGGGCAAGACGCCACGGATGATTCAAGGCCGGGACGACCTTCAACCACCTCTGTTGACGACAACATTGATCGTGTGCGCTCCCTCGTCCTAATCGATCGTCGAAAAACTGTCTGAATGATATCTTACGAACTGAATTTAAGAAAATCAACAGTGCACACTATTTTAACCTAACATGATGGATGGTTCCTTCGCCATGACAATGTTCCTACACATTCAGCATTGATTGATCGCCAGTCTCTGGCAAAAAATTAAATCGCCATCTTCGATCATCCCTCTAATTGGCCAGATCTCTCCCCCCCTGCAGCTTTTTACTATTCCCAAAATGTAAAAATGTGATGGCGGGACATCGCTGGGAAGATGTGGACACAATAAAGCAAGAAACGACGAGAAAACTGAAAAGCCTGGCTGCCGAGGACTTCAAAGGGTGCTTTAAAAAACAGTGGAAAAGAAGATGAAATAAGTGCATAGGAACAACGAATGGAGGGCAATTTTAACAGGGGACAGAGTCGATGTGGACTAAATTTTGCAAAATAAAGTTTTAATGGACTCAGTTCGCGTATTTATTCGACAGTACGGTATAATAGTTTCATAATTTTTTAAAGAATATTTTTCCCTTCTCTTTCCTATTCCATATCTGCCCTTATCACTTACCCTTCCTACCAGGTGCTTGCACCCCCTGCCACGCACCTTTTTGTTGAATCGTGGGGTATTTATGTCAATATCACATTTTCCACTTCTACATCAGCTGATTCTGTTGCTAGCTGTCAACATGATGGTCATGTTACCATAAATTATAGGGAAAGTGATAAGTTAGCAAAACGTTTTGAATCATACAACTTTAATTTTCAAAGTTAACTTCAAATGCCAAGGTTTGCGAGCCATCTGCCCAGGTAAACACAAGCATTAAAAAACTCAAAATCCTTGGACCTGAGTTTTATTTATATTTGATATAAAAATCATAGGAAGGTTTTCATTTTCTGAAACAATTGAAGTCAAATGCAAAAAAAATCATGGTAATAACTGACTAAAAGTTTATTGATATATTTGCCATTACCCTAAAAAATAGTTATTCTCAATTCACTGCGACTTTTTCATGTATCAATCCTTAATTTGACAAATTGATCATTGAAAAAAAATGTTTTTTGTTAATGGAAAATTACAGTAAGCATTAACATGTTTCTGAGAGTCCCTTTAAGTATAATATTCAAATATCCAGGTCTAATAATGATTTATAATTTTTTCCTCAAAAGAATAAAAAAACTAATCACCCATTTTTCAGGTTCTTGGCTACAGTATCACCATATTTGTGTTCAGCTTGCAAATTCCAGCGCAGGTTCTATGCGCCCGTTTGAAGCACAGTTTCCTGCGTCTAGTGACTGCGGACACATTCATTTTCCTATCTTTCTGCGGCACTGTAAATGTTTGGCGAGGGGTGTGGAACCTTCTAAACCTTTTCCTGTTACCAGGTGGGTATCTTATTTCTTGCTAAACTCTATTATACTTTAATTTACTCTGAATGTTAGTATTTCATGCAAAAACAGCAGCTGACATATACATTGAATCTTGTTAACATAACTCCTATTTTGAGTGTAGCAACTAAATTTTCAACATGAAATATATGTATATGTAAAACTAGCAACCCCATAAATTAAAAAAAAAGGCTAATACATCCCACTTGAAAACCTTTAGTAAAAGTTACATTTATGAAGATGATACTTTATACAAAGCACAGACAGATATCAAAATTGCTCTTACTCCTAATCAACATTTCTGTGATTTAAACCATAACATACCATGGTTAATTTTCTCGCTCTTGTTTTTAATTTGATACTGCTGCATAAGGCAGCAATATTTTCTAGTGCATGTTGTTTTCTGTTATTGACTGTTCAGGGATCTAATTTACTTGTGATAATAATGTGCTTACAGACATAAATTACTCGATGCTTAAACATCAGATTCTAATATTAAATTGTAGCCAAAGGGGAGGTTTCCATAATATGCAACATTGACCATTTCTCTTGTCATTTCAAAAACTTTAAAAAATGCTTAGTCCATATTAAACTGGTGGTTTTTAATGGATCCAGTGGTCATTAAAATAAAAGAACACAATTTATATTTCCACTGTCATTTTATTTAGGTACAACTTGTTTCAATGTTAAGGCGTCATCATCAGGGAAAAATTAATCAAGTTGCAGTCCATTTATATGCCATTCATGAGGGAACAATTTAATACTGGATTCAGTGGTCTTTAATAGTTTAATTAGTTATTAAAACGCTTTATTTAGTTAAAAAGAATGCTAAAATTCTCTTTAGAGTATAACTTTTGCAGAAATCTAATGTTGCCGACATTGCTATCGAATGTTACTGCACTGAAGTTGAAGAGCAAATTTATGTCCTCTTCACATAAAAAATGATCATTGGATATCAAGTGGCAACTAACTTTTGTAATTTTCCAGATCATTTACCCCATGCAAAAAGGGAATTGTTTAACACTCAAATCCTATTAATATACGTATTGTAGAAAATGTTGCTTTCTTCTCAATGCATATGGAAGGAGCATTGTCTAACTTAAGAGCTTGATTGCATGTGTGCATTCCTCAGATTTACCACTGATGAGCAACTGGCTGACTCATGTGGTGAGCCTGCTGGTGCTGATGCTCCTCCATTGCTCCAACTCTATTTTGGTGCGCGGTGTATGGCTGGATGGTGAGGAAAAGAAGGGGGCATGCGTGGTCTTCCCTGTGCTCTACATTCGCCACTACAGTAAAAAGCAGCACATGGTAATGTCACGTTTTAATTTTAAATATCTTCAATAGTCAATAGTTTTGAAATTGATGATTACAGTAAATATACTATCATTAATTTGGCTAACTATGCAGCCAATATTCAAACAACTATTCATCAGTTTGATTCTAATCTTGATTTTTGCCATCTTTTATCTCAAGGTTCATCATAGGTATACTACTGAGGGGAGCTAACGCATGCGTTACATGAGAAACAGCTTAAATATACGTTATATGTATTTTTAACCTGAGATAAAAAGTTTTGAAAATTATAACTTACTCAATCATAATTACTGTCTCTCCTTCCAGCTTTTTTCTCAATTATACTGAATAATCCAAGTGACTACCTCACAAGAGTATGGTCAACTTTCTTTGAATGCTCTGAAAATCATCAGCATTTCAAAAGAGCTTTGTAATTTCTTGTTTACTATTAATACCACCAATGCAATGCAACAATTTCAGAGTGTAAAAATCATTTGCCTTGACTGGGATTCGAACCCAGTTCCCTCAATATCCGGTCGAGTGCTTTAGCCACTTAAGCTACCGAGGTGTCCTCTTAAACTCTGAAATTTTTAGCTTAAATGGTAGCTTAAGTGGCTAAAGCACTCGACCGGATATTGAGGGATCTGGGTTCGAATCCCAGTCAAGGCGAATGATTTTTACACTCTGAAATTGTTGCATTGAAATGCACATTAGCGGATGACTCCGTTAAAAAGTTACTGTTGCGGCATCTCCCGAAGTTTCTTGGGAACCACCAATGCAATTTTTAGTGCAATGCGTACCCTCAACTACTTTTATTTTGATCAGTCAGAAAAGGTCATAAAATGTCAGTATCACAATTGCAAGGAGGATCATTTGAAGAACAAACAACTTCATGACATAACAAAATAAATTTTTCCTCTTAATTAAAACTACCAAACTGACCAGTATTAGGGTCAATTTCCTTTGGAATCCAACCCGGATGATTCTGTAATGCTCTCTCCAATGATGACTTTGCATTTTAACATGTTTGTAAAATATATTCACGCAGCAAGGGAAGGTTTATGATATTATAGTTCTAACGCTAACATCCATTTTAATGGTCTCATTTCATTTTATCTCAAAAATGGAACATTTTCAGGGAGAGAATCATGGGACGCCCAGTGAGGAAGAAATGCAGACAGTGAAGCAGGGAGATGCAGTCCACCCATTGATGTCAAATCACCACCACAGATCCCAAGACATGAAAACCTCCCACAGGGAAAAGGAAGAGGGGTCTTCGCAAGTCAGGAGAGACAGCCCACACGCTCCACTCACACCAGACGTGACAAGAGAGATAATCATTGCTAGAACCACATAAGTGTTGAGTGAACCTTGCAATTACATCCATCTTGAATATTTGTGTTGTGCACTGAGGACACGTTTTTCACTATCATGAAGACTGTGATGTCACTGACTATCATGGAACCCAGGATTCACTCCTGGATTACGAAGTGATCATCAACTATTTTTCTCCTTCACCCAACTAACACAGCCATCATGAGGAAGTGAATTTCTTCTGAATATCCTCAACACAGTGATTCAAAATTAGCCCTCATTCCATCCAATGTATTATTCCAAAGTGGCAGTCTGAGATGTCTAATTACTCTGCAAAGCATAATATCAAATACTGGTACTCTGCAAAATCATAAATCAGAGCTTCCAGCCACTTTTTATCTACCTCAATTACGAAAAGTTCTTATGTGTCAATGTTTACAAATCAGCAGCATCTGTGAAGATTAGCTGAAGCAAACATTTATTTCAATTCCCATCAACAGCAATGAGAAATGGTTCCAAAAACAATTTAAACGATTATTTTAAGCACTGAGGTACATATCAATGGCCAATGGGGTAATTAAATTAAGGCTGAGTGTTGAAATACAAGAGGACTGATCCTGAATTCACTAATAATGGGAGAAGGGATGATATTTATTATTAAGAGCGCTTTCACACTATTTTTTGAATGATTAGTCAGGGAAAAATGGAAACAAAATGCTAAAAAAAGATGTTCTTATTTTTTTAGGGGAAAGAATATTTTTATGAAGATATTCCTTACGTGGGACCATGAAAACAGTCAAGAATGGAGATTTTTCAAAATGATAGGGGAATTCAAAAACATTTCCATTTTTACTTTCCCTTAAGAGCCCTCAAAGAACATAAAAGAGGTTGATATGAAACATCTATATTCTATATGCATATGTATTGGAGTAGGCACCTCAATACTTCTTCAGAATATTTTACTAAGCCTTTACAGAAATACACTAAAATACTCAAGAAAATATACCTACATAGCACATATTCAAATCTATATAAATTAGTACAATTACAACCGTGAAGATAATCTGAATTATATACCTCTGGAACCTTGAGAATATCAATTTGGTTCAATAGCAAAAGCAAAGGACCCAATATGTATGCAGGTTTTATAAAACATAAGCTTCTAAACGAGAAAATCCTCACTCATACAAGCAGAATGGCAATAAATAAAGACATTCACGTGCCATTAAATAAAACACATTAACTGATAATGAGAAAGCATTCAAGAATAAATAAATGAAACAGCAGTTCCAAGAAACTTAAAAGAGAGAAAATAAAAGTTTTATTTAATTTATTCCTTTTTCATTGACTTTAAACTTATGTAATTAATTTCATTTATTAGAGACCAAGATCAGTGGAAAGCCTTTGTTAGGATTAGGGCATTCGTGTATAGCATAGGTACTTTGAAACCATAATGTATATTTTTCTGAAGCCATTATGGTGCATTTAAGTACTGACTTAGCATAATATCCATAGATTATTTTCCTTTGAAATAAGGAATTGACACGATGGAGTAACAATAGCTATAAAACAATTCCCATGGAATGGTATCAATTAAATCATAGGCTAAGATAGCTGGAAAAGGAGATTGTATGTATGTACATAATGTTGGAAACCAGGACAAAAATGTGTAATAAAAGATGTCACATGACTTTCTGCCTTTGAGATGACCACACGAGCATAGAAGTTATTATTATGGCTCAGCTAGTTTTAATTTCAATTATTTAAGCATAGTACCTTATAAAGTGATTGGCAAATTTGATATTTTTATTCCAAATCACCAATATAAGGAGTCTACCCACTCGACTGTCTGCTGTCTGTTGAAATTAAATTTGAAGGAGTCCATAAAAGATTTTGTTCAAATATTATGACCTCACCTGTTTTTAAAATGGTTTGATTGGTAAAAGTGGTCCTAGAACTAAATTATCCAATAGGGAATTTTACGCTGTGATAAAATTATGCCAGCGTACCGTAACCTAAGTGGACAATTTGTCTGTATGGCATGCTACTTCAAGAAAGAAAGTGAGAGTTGTATTACTTACTCTTCAAACTTTCTCAAATCTCCTGGCCTATATTTCTGAACATATCAAGATTTATACTTTCTTTTATAAGGTCATCACATTTGACACAAGTGCAAAGAACCTGTGGGACCGAGTACACTCTGGATTCTTATTGGGTATCATCCCATCTATGTGACCTTGCAAATTTTTGAAAGTTGTGTATTCAATTGTTGTTATTTGGTTCAGTATTTGTGTTGATATTAAAATTTGTTATGTTTATGCATTATTATTACTGATCTTCCCACTGAATGAGAAAGAAGAAGTATTTTTTTGATCATGCAGGGTGCATTTCAAAAGTAAGGCAATTGAATTTCGCGTGTGGCTCCTGTTGGTCGGAGTGGGATCAAATTACTTAGATTAAATAGGGGGCACAATAAGGTTTGCCGCAAAACCGGTCTCAGTGCTCTCCAAGCTGTGGAAGCGGCAGGAAGTCAGTTATTGTAAACCTCTGAGCGCCGACCGTGTCACGAAAAAAATGGAATCAACGATTGAGCAACGCTGCGCAAAAACTACGTTTTGTGCTAAACTGAAAGCGTCTCTTGAGGAGACTAAAAAATGATTCTTGAGGCTTACGGGGGCTTTGAACTGCCCTATTTACAAGTTTTGAGGTGGTTAAAGGCCTTTAATGAGGACCGGGAAAATTTTCACAACAAACAGCGCCCTGGGTGGCCGTCAGTCAGCAAAAACTACAACAATGTGGCTCGTGTTCGACTATTGTTGGACTCTGACCGTCGATGGACTATCAAGATGGTTTCCAATGAACTGAACTTGTCGCCTACTGTCCTGTTTCGTATTAATACTTGTTAAAAGGGTCATCAGGACGAGAAAACACACCTACGCTACCTGGAAATTCCATCACGAAGATGCACCTTGCAACAATGCGATACGAGCTCGCAAGTTCCTGGCCAAACATCAGGTCAGGTGCCAATGCCGCCATACCCCTCCTGTAGTTCTGACGTCGCCCCGGCAGACTTCTTTTTGTTCCCTCGGATTAAGGTAGCCCTCGGAGAAACTCATTTTTAGAAGCGATCCAATCAGGCGTAACGAACCCCTTGCGAGAGGTACCCAATTACACCTTCCAGGGCATGCATGCACTCACTGGCCATGGCAGAGTGGCTGGGAAAAAATGCGCAGAAGCCAAATGATAGAACTTTGAAGAATTTCAAGTGTTTGTGCAAATTTGCTCAATAAATTACCGTATTTTCTCATCAATAATGTGCACCCAAAACTTTGTAGTTATCATGAATTTGTACCTGGCGCCCATGGCTTCATAGTTACCTTGAACATGTATAAATGAATGCCACGCATCTATATATATATATATATATATATATATATATGGGTCGTGGTTATCCAGGGGGTAGAGCATTGGTTACTGACCAGAGGGGCCCGGGTTCCATTCCCGATCAAGGCACACTGGGCACCCACACATATATATAGATACATATATATATATATATATATATATATATATATATATATATATACACATAAATATATATATATATATATATACACATAAATATATATATATATATATATACACACATATATATATATACATGTGTGTATATATATACATATTATATACTCGTATATATACAGGGCACGTTTAGAATATATGTATCTATATCCATACATATGTAAAAGGGGACATGGTAGAGCATTGGACTACTGACCAAGTTGTTTGCTTCTCGGGCATGCCTCTGCATGCTCTCAGCTTCACCCAAGTTGAGATCTTTGAGGGACACCACAGGTGGCATAGAAAAAGGAACTGGCCCAACTACTCTAACGTATGAATTTCAAAAGCCTTTGTCTTTAGTACCAGGTGACCCCTACCCTCACTAATCAAAAACAATCCTTCGGGTTGAAAACTGTGATTTTCTTTCAAGAGTATTCATAATTGTTGTTCACAGGAAAATTAGATCAAAGGTAGACTGTTTTACTCTAAATTTTCAACTCGCAGCTGGGTGATCAATAGAAGATAACTTAATCAACAAGTAACATGTTTCTGCATTCTCCTGATTAGGGGCAATCAGGATGCAAACATTATTTCTTGGAACCAGCTGGTGGCTGAAAATGTCATTCAAGTTGACATGCATGGATCATTCATAAAAATATGATACCGACACGAAATATCATTTGTCCAAAATCTATTGACATGGATTTCTCACAAAACACCTTGAAATTCGACTTATTATGAATAAATGCCTCCCAACATTTCCGGCCTCGGTGGCGGCGGGGTGACGTCCTCGCCTACCAACCCAGAGGTCGTGAGTTCGGTTCCCACCTAGGTGGATTTCCCTCCATCTAGGGCTTGGTTGTATGTGATTGTCGTCAAATGTCTGTAATGTAGGGTTAGGTGGAAGAAGGGACTAATAGTCCCAACCTCGCCCAATTAAGTCGATAAATAAATAAACATTTCAATGCAGTTTTATCATTAAATGATATAATTTTTATATTTGAAATTCTACCATTCAAAATTTCAGCTGTGGAATGTTTACAGAAACTGATTTTATTTTATAGATAATTTAAAATGGCGATTTTGCTAAAATAAGACAGGAGATAACTGCAGTAGTCATGTTGAAAAGTTTCTAGCCTTAATTGCCAAAGTTCACAGATCTGAATACTACAAAGAGCATGATGCTGGCCCTCGCATTGTGAGGTGTTTACAGCGTCAAGCACCTTCCAATTAGCTTTTCTAACTTTGCTTTTTTCATCATTGAAAAAATCCCATCCAATTGGCTCTTAATACCCTGTAAAACTTACTTGTTCTCAAAACGAACTTCAACAACTCTGGTGGTGATCTCCTTAGAACTATTCAATCCAATAAGATGTACATTGATAAAATTGATTATCAGTATTTCAACTGCATCAAATACAACAGGACACCCTAGAATAGTACACATAAAACAATATTCATCTGAACTATCTGACTTCCACACACAAATTTACGCATAAAAAGTGAAACAGTCAAAGTTTCTACAGAAGAGTATGGAAGATGGGATGACTTGAATTTCAAAAAATGGGCAAAAATGACTATTACAGTGCTCATTGTGTTAAGGGGGATGATACCTCGCTTCCTCTTGTCTTTGGATAGGCTCAAAGAAGTTTGTTGTTATACAAAATAAAAATACAAAACTTATCCAAGTCAAAGGAGATACTTAAGTCATAGTAAGCAATGGGATCCATGCTCTGTGGTTGAGCACGCAAACGTCCTGGGATTTCAGCCGAGCAGAAGGACTTTCACGTCTTAATTTTCAGAAAGGACACTGCTCCAGTGCTATACCTGTACCAGGAGTATCACTACTCATGTCACCTCCAAAACAACAGTCAATCATCCATGAATTCTTCTGCTATACCGCCACCATTCAAGACAGCACCCCTCCAGCCAATGCCTTCACCACTCTCCCCATAAGCTTCCTCCGAAATAATCTTTAGCGAAAGTAGGTAATTCTCAAACTCTTCATTTAGATTATTGTACACGGTCATTTTAGTTCTATTTCAGGAAACTTAGCTGCCGATATGAGAAGTAAATAGAATAATTAATTAGGTGGGTATAAAATTAAAACTGTCCCAGTAGAAGATAACAGCTGAGAAAAGATTAAAGATCTTTCTCAGTCAAAATATCCATTGTACCTTTATAATTTTTCCTCAATAAATATAACGAGTCTCATGACAGAAACAAATAACCCCCAATCATAGAGGCACTCATGACAACGTATTCGAAGCCTCTTCCATTCCATAAGCCCTCTTGACCCCGAGTTTTAGTGGGAGGACTACATAAGTGGACAAAGTGGCCACAAACCAATGTTCATGTGGCATCACAACACCTTGCATCAACTACTCATTCATAACAAATAGAAGCAACAGTGAAGTTTTCAATCAGCCATCATTATTTATCAAAACCATGGATTTCAGTAGCAATAATTCTGAGCACACGAAATAGTCATATTTTGCCATCTTGTTGGGTTGGACTTTTAGACATAAAAAAGTTTGTGGCTAGCTGATTTGGGTTGTATCCTTTATAAAAACAAAAACGTTAGATGCAAAATAAGAAAATGGATTTAATACAGTATAAAACATCCTCCTATGTGTCAAAGTCATTTATCGAACAAAATATTATAATCAGTTGTTACACTTTTAACTTCTGTCGATCCAAGAGCTGATATACAGGCCTGGGGCAGTTAGGACATGTGGTAGCTTAATAATTTTAAATTTATTATTTATACCGTTATTAATTAAGATACATATTTTGTCTCATTAATAATAAGTTCAATTACAAAAATGTGACTGTAGAAAAATTTTCCAATGCCTAGTAATGCGACTCTTAAAAAAATTTGCCTATAGGAGTGGGTGTACTCTTCCATAATTTCTGCAGCAGTTAGGGAATGAAAAAACTACTCAACCATTCCAATATGATTTTAAATTAATATTAACATTTTTCATTAAAGATTACTCATTAAACTGACATAATAAATATTAATGGGCATCGAACACAAAAAAGATAGTGTATATGTTAACTTGAATAATACGAGGGCGATTCGAAAAGTAAGATCTCCTATTTTTTTAATGAAAAATCAAATTTATTCTCAACTTTAATTACATTGTTGGAAAGGTTGAGCATTTAGCTATTTTTCTACATATTCGCCTTGACGATCAATCACTTTTTGCAACCTTGTAACCAGCATTTTAATTCCGGCGTCGTACCTTTCTCCCGCCGCATCGCGAAGCTAACTGACGACTGCTTCTCCGACATAAATTCATAGCCATTTCGTAAAAGAGTACGGTGAGAAGTGTATGGACATCAAAAACATGCGAAAGTTGAGACGGGAGTTTTTTGATGGCCAAGAAACATCCACGATGAGCAGCAGTCGGGGCGGCCGAGTTTGCCGGAATCAACGGTGGCTCCAATTGACGAGATGGTGCGCAATAACCGGAGAATTACCCTTCATGAGATAAAGGAAGACCTTAATGAAGAGAGTTGCTACTTCTCTCTACTGCAGAATATTGTGTGTCGGAGGTCCTCGGTTACAACAAGGTGTCTCACCAAAAGAAGTGTGTTTGCATCATGACAATGCATGCCCACATGTGTCACATCAAACGACCAACCTACTCAATGTATTCGGCTAGGATATCATCGACCACCCTCCTTACTGCCCGGACGTTGCCCCCAGCGACTACCACTTGTTTCCCGCTCTCAAAAAACACCTTGGAGGAAAGAAATTCAAGTCAGATGACGAAGTGCAAGAAGCAGTCGTCAATTGGCTTCGTGACGCGGCGGGAGAAAGGTACGACGCCGGTATTGAAAAGCTGCTTACAAGGATGCAAAAAGTGATTGATCGCCCAGGCGACTATGAAGAAAAATAGCTAAATACTCAGCCTATCCTATGATGCACACAAAGCAGAGAATAAATTTGATTTTTCATGAAAAAAATAGGAAATCTTACTTTTCAAATCACACTCGTACTTGAGCAACTAAATCTAACATTAATAAGGAAGCAAAAAAATGTTTTAATGGTAAACATTATTATCAATATTCTCATTCTGCATCCTTGAACCCAACCCTATGCACTCACTCCACTAACAGCCGACAAGGTATAGCATACAGGTAAAAATTGTGAAGACAAATAAATGGGTCTACAGGCCTGATTTCGCATCTTTTTGGAAATTTCAAATAAAAGAGATGTCCTCTAAATGTTTACATTGAACTCATCATGAGGCTAAGCGAGATTCAATCCTCACCCATCAAAACAAACTTCCAAGTTGATTACTGTGTACATTTGGAGGGTTGGATATGAATGTGAACCATGATGTAGTACCGCATTGACCCAATTACTCCACAATTCATATTTATAAGAGTAATTTTTCTTCAAGTGTGTTGACCATTTCCATTAGCATCAGACGGAATCGAATACGCAATAAGTTCACATGCAGCCATCTTTAAGAATCAAGAAAATGAGCCAAATAAACAACTGGAGAAATGTACAATAATTTTGAATTGTGAAAACATTCACCTTGACAAGGATTCTTACACTTTGAAATTGCTGCACTGTGATGTGCACTAGTGAATGAATTGTTAAAAGTTATTGCTATGGCATCTCCTGCAGATTCTTTGAACTGAGGAAATACTTTAACCATATTCATCAGAGTAAATAAAAACCATATTCACAATTCTGTTAGTGAAGATCAAAAAAAGGGAAAGTTCTTGACCTAAAGATTGGTTAAGTAGGTGAGGGTAGATCTCACCCAATGCTGCGTGAAATTCACACATTAGCAGGGCAATAAGGGGGGTCAGTTACTTTCCCTGTGCTGCCTATGGTTTCCCTGGAAGACATGGTACCTGAAAAACACACAGCTTGGGCAAAGCTGAATGAGGCATTCACAAAAATTGAACATGTGCCCTCTTCCGGACGAGTAGTCCAGCCCTCTTGAAACTGGACTACCACATCCCCATTCGTGAAGATTCACGTCAAAATTTGTTATTTCCTACACATTTTCCTTATGGACCAAATTACCCTCACAGGAGCCTTAGTCATTTGCGTAAGGGCATGTGTGAGTTAGGGGTGCTTTCTAAAAGTGATGATATTACCTTTGGTTTCGAATGATTCATTCAAACATAGTTTATAGACAGAATCTCCCGTTGATTGCTGTATGGTATTATATAATCCATACGCAGAGGAGTATCTGATCCTGTGATTCTTGAGGTAACAGGAGAGCGGGATATCCACCAGACTTGAAAATGATCCGACTTGAATTTTATTTGAATATTTTCATGACACTAACATTGCACGCGAAATATGCCATTATTCAAAATACAATCCTATAATAATAATTTCCAAGACATAAATACTGATGTCATAGATTCATTCACCAAATTGAAGAATTACAATGTACACATCTTGATTTTTTGTATTCATTAATTTAAGTGCACGTAAACAGCCAGTTGTGGCATTCTTTTACACTGGGGCTCATGCTGTCGTTTGCAGCCACAATTAGACAAAAAATTAACATTATACTCCAATGAAGACTCAATCTTATATCTCAATTTGATAATGCAGGTTAATAAAATGACCACATGGCAGGACCAATTCAAGTAAGAGACTCCCCTGAGTGGGAAGCCATAGCTATCTTGTCAGATTAAAAACCATAAAACGCAGGACTCAATCCCGAAGGTCGGTTTAGTAGGTGATGGTAGAGATCACCCAGTACTAAGCCCTATAGGGCGTGTGAAAATTCACACATCAGGGTAGGCGTGTCATCATATATATATATATATGTATACCAAACCGACCTTCGGGTTGCTTACTATGTTTATATATATATATATATATCATGTCATCATATATATATATATATATATATATATATATATACCAAACCGACCGATATATATATATATATATATACCAAACCGACCGATATATATATATATATATATATACCAAACCGACCGATATATATATATATATATATATATATATATATATATAACACTTAGCACTAGTGGACACAGACAAAAACACAGAAACACACAAAAAAAGAGACTCACTATTTTTCGAATTTTCGGTGGTCGTTGCCACCTTTATCAAGGAGGAGAGGGACAGAACTGAAGGGAATACGAGGGCTGGAGCGATGGATGGAAGGGGAAGGTGGGGAGGGAATTCCGAAGGGACGGGTTTGGAGGGGCAGCGTTAGAAGGGTGGGGAAAATGTAGAAGGTGATGGGGGTGGAAGGGGGATGAAAATATAATTAGAACAGGGTAATTAGTGCCTAATATTGATTCCTGGCCAGTTCCAGGACTCCAAAAGCCAGATGAAGGATTGCTCTAGTGTTTTCAGTTTCAGAGGAGGATCAGAGGGTGGGAGGGATGCTATGATTGATACACTATAGCATTTATATAGCATATATATATATATATATATATATATATATATATATATATATATATATATATATATATATATATATATATAAACATAGTAAGCAACCCGAAGGTCGGTTTGGTAGGTGATGGCAGAGTTCACCCAGTACTAAGCCCTAAACGGCGTGTGACATCCACACACTAGCAGGGTAATAAGGGGGGCCAGTTCCTTTCCCTATGCCGGTTATGGCTTCCCGGGAAGATCTGGTACCCAAAAAATCACTTAATCTTGGGTGGAGCTGCAGGTGCCCAGAGTGCCTCGCCCGGGAATCGAACCCGGGACCCTCCGGTCAGTAGTCCAACGCTCTACCCACTGGACTACCGCGACCTTGATTAGATTGATCAGATTACAACCTTGCATATGCAATGGTCAATGAAATCGTACAACCAAGGTAATACACAGCAAACAATGAACTTTGATTTCAATTTTTAAAATGCTCTATGATGTAGTCACTATTTTCTCTATTGAAGCAATGTTTATAAGTCATATCATCTGCCGTGGCCATTCAAAACTATAAAGCAGCATCAAAAGTATCAGCTGAGAACAATTACTGAATTATCCCTCTGCATATAGATTCTATGGTGGTTACGAGAAGAGACCAAGGGTCAACAATAAATCTTAGCCAGCCAAATTATTCTCATTACTCCCGCAGTTATATTTATGTTGGGAGACAAATCAAGAGTCAAATAAACACCATTTAGTCAAGTCATGCATTCTTAAGCTAGACTGGGAGGTCATTAACACTAATCATTAGCGAATGACCCACTCTTCAAAACACACGTAACATACAAGTAATAATCAGCATTTAGACCTCTAAATAATTATGATATATTTAATCTATAATTCATAAGCATCTTTACAAGGCAATAATTAAGTCAAAAAGGTCATTTTTGTAAAATGTATTTGTATTGTAAATTGTGATTTAAAATTAATTTGTAATTTCTATACAGACACGTAAATTATCTTTTTGAAATACGCAAAATTAAACAAAAATATTTACACACAAATGAGTCCAAAGAGGGTTACTTTTCTATCGAAAATGCTATGTTCCTAGGTAGAAATTTCATGATAAGCTACCAAATTTAAACATGAGTGTGGGAGTTTATCATAAATACCCCTTAACTACTCAATGAAATTTGTCTTCGGAAACACATTTCATGCTACCCTTGAAATGAAAAGGTTGATTTTTGAGGGGAAAGCCTCTTAAGTCATACGGAGTAAAATGGCAATGATGTTTATAAAATCACGTTATTGAAATATTTATAAAATAAATTCATTACACAGTAAACACAAGAATTGTCCTCAAAGAGAAAAACAATGTGTATTAGTTTAAGGCTACTACGTTCTGATTTTTTAAAAAATATTCTAAATGATAGCATTAGCAGAGAAATATCTCTGCAAATCTCCCAAGTATACGAAGAAGGTAAAAATGTATCACAGTAGATATAAATACATAATGCCACACAAGACTGCTACATCACAACCCATACGGCAACTTACTTTTTTATCCATGACAAAAAGTCAATGATGCACAACCACTTAAAATTTCAGTTCACTCTGTGTGAGAAATTAACTACATCGTTTAAATATTTACACTAACACTTCTATCAGATGCCCCAACAAAAAAACTTCTCACCTAAAAACAATAACCATTCACACTGATGCACCAAGTTAATGATTTTAAGACAATTTTATGTACAAGAAATAAGTGCATTTCAATTGATAAGACTGAAATAATACTGAATGAAAAGCATCCTAGATGTTTCATAACAACAACACCTCCGACCATAACCATAACAAACTTAATACGTCTTAGATCGACACAAATTACATCGTAAAACCCATCACATTTCACAGTAGGTGTGCCACTAACAAACAGAGACTTACATTCGCTATTTCACTCAGAGGAATGACAGTGCCATTGTGCTGGTCCCAGTCTTCGCACATTTGCAGTACACTTGCATATGCTTCAGTTTCCTTATTTATATAAAATTTGATTGCACAGAATGAAACGTTATTTCTAAAATATATGCTTAACTCTACTCACATATACAGGGTTCGTCCGGAAAATAAGTGTACTGATTTTTTCCCGCCGCTCCAGGCTCGCCCAGCACCGCTCTGACGGGCTGCGATTGGAGGGGGGTATGTTGGCAAGCGACGCTGAAAAAGGCAGTCGGCTCTGAGCTGCGGTGTAGTGAGGAGCTCTGTTAATGCGAACCTCCACGCTTCGACCCACGTCACGGAACGCGATGCCGAAGTTTTTGGAGCAGCGTTATTCCATCAAATTTGCGGTAAAGCTTGGGAAATCGTCTACCGAAACTGTCGGTATGATTAACCAGGCTTACGGGGAGTCAGCCATGTCCAGAAACATGATCTTTCGGTGGCACAAGATGTTCGTGGAGGGCAGAGAAGAGGTCGTGACGACGAGTCTTCGAGAGGTTCCCGATGATGCCTTCGCGGGAGCGTTCCAGGAATGGGAACGCCGCTGGAACAAGTGTATCGACTCACAAGGGTCCTATTTTGAGGAATATTAGCTTAAGATATGTAAAAGTGTAATAAATTTTTTTTCCTGAGCTCAGTACACTTATTTTCCGGACAAACCCTGTATTCAGTTTGGCCTGATAAAAGGCATTTAATTGGACAGAAATGATTTTGCAGAAACAAATTCATTTGTCTTTCATATAAATATATTTTTCAATACCAAATTTTCCTTATGTTTCATAAAAGGGTATTTTGCTGTTAGATTTTTAACCATTAACTAGCGTCAGAGCCAAATATATGATATGTTAAGAGACAAGTGTGTCGAATATTGCTCCCTCCTCACGATATGCCTTCCCACGAATAACCTCACAGAAAATCAACCCAACTGCTAATCCAACCGTTCACTCCTGGGAGAAGTTAAGAAGAGTCTGGTGATTGCATTCTTTTTTTAAAGTTTCATCCATTGCATCACTATGAATAATTCTTACAGACAACAATTCAACTCATAAGTTCACCTGTTAAATGAACTCATCCAACGCATTCCTTTCACACACTTACCATAAGCTTAATAAATTAGTTATTGCTGAAACTATTTCATTTACATGATGGACAGGGAGCAAAGTCACAACCACATTCCTGTGCCTGGGAAAAAATGTTTACCGTTGTTCTTTCCCATACTTTCCAGGGAAACCATTTTTCCATTCAATGCAAGGCCAAAGCCAGTGAATTCACCTCCGCTGCACATAAGTAAACGACTGTCGATAATGAATACTTACACTCAATGTAAAAGCCATTTTCAGGAGTATAAAATTCCATTCACAAGCCCTTCATGACATACAACCAACCAACAGCTCTCAGGAAGAATAAATCCCTCCACCAATAGGCCAAACATTCTTGGCTCATATCTTAAAATATTTTTTTCCTTTTCCATTTTAAAGCGATGGGATCCGATATTGCATATGAATTTGTACCACCATGGTTTAAACTAAGGCACTGCATTGTAGGCGGTTTTCAAAATTGTTTTTTCTTCATCCTGTTAAACATGCACAGTTTATTCATAATGTCTATATAGCACCAAAATTATTGCAGTGATATGGTCCCATTGAAAATATCTCCACAGTCAATCACTGACAGTCCATCATCTTACTTTCCAGCATTAATTTTTTTCTTGCAGTACTTTCAAGTAATTCACCAGGATGGGTGAATTTCTTTGAAGACCCACTGCTGGTACGTGTTGATGCTATCACATGGCATGAGTGACAGGTGTGATGTCTGCGGATGCAATGCTATGCATTTCTTGTGAACTTTATGGAACATTGTTTTGGAAACCTGAAGGGAAAAGAAAATTAATGCCACGACTCACAAAACTATTTCTCTAGGTTTCATGGGCTGCATAATCATACTTTTGAAATACAATGATTTACACCCAGGAACAAATGCTTAAAAAACTAAATAGGCAATTCTCCATGAATTATGTCTTGTTGAGCTAATTTATTATTTATTTATTTACACAATTACGTTGCAATTAGGCAAATTTCCTGGTGGCAACGGTCAGGTTAGGTCAAAGATAACTACTAACAACGAAAATTACATTCGAACACATAAAAACAGATAAGAGACAAAATATTTTCACATAATGACACTTCCACATCACATACAAACAATATTTTCAAAACTACAGTGAAGTTTATTACCCAGTGGCTAATTTACATTTCAACTTAAAACTTCTAAAATTGGATGGAAAGGGCTCAAACAAACCTCCAGGCAGCTGGTTCCAATCAATAATAGTTCTATTTAAAAAAAGAGTATTTTTTCTTATTGGTTTTTCGAGTCCTTATTTTTATTTTGTGGCTATGGTCGTTTTTTCCCTTAAAGTTAGGCTTTTCTACCCCTTGCCATAAATCTTCCCCTCGCTTCGTCCTTTTTAACAATTCTATACCATCATTGTCTAAGGGTAACCAAATGAGATTCAGCAACAAATATCTATAGTTTTATTGATTTTCTTTCATGACTTTCTCCAGAAATTGGCAGATGAGTAAACCTGAGAGCATCTGCAGTTTAATATAATGTCATCAACAAAGTTTGAGATGACCATTAATTATGAATGCATACTATGATTCGCCTAACATGGAAATCTTTCATAATATGGATTACATACAGCATAATTCTGTGTATGGCATCATATGCTAAGGTTTGGTACATACAATACAATCCCCACATTCATGACCTCATTACCTTCAGTTTCAATTTTCCTATGGTTCAATCAGCTCAGAAATATTATATTTAAAATGTAATGCCTCCTTATACTTAAGAGGGGGGAGTGACTCAACCGATTTTGCCCCGGGCAGGTGCCCTGGACAGTGTGTGAGCACATCCAGGGGGTCTCTCCAGCAATGCCACCGCCTGTATTCACTGCTGTGCTAATTCAAATGATGCCATGAAAACTACTTTTGGATTTCCTTTAAAACCACAGTTAAATGCAAAAGCAGAGACTACTGTCATCCAAAGTCTGAGAGAAGCCATGAAGTGTTACCATCAATGAAAAATGCATACTGCTGATTGGATGCGAACATTTAAAGAAAAAATATCGCAGTAGGTAAATATTTGCGTGAAGAATTGACGAATTAATTTTCCACCATTGAGGTGGCAAAGAACAAACAAAATTTGATGCAGCTTTTCAGAGGTAATGCATGAAGCAAAAGTGACATGTGACATTTATGGAGTACAAAAAGATGTCAACGGGGAAAGGGCATTCATTCAATTTGTGTGTTGAAGATATGAATAGGATATGTTGGCCAGAGGTAAAAAAAACCAATGCATCTTTCCACTAAATTTTTGATTCAGTACAACTAGTTCCAATGCAATGGTATTATATATTCTATTGTTTCAGGCTTCACTTCGTGGAAGTAATTGATATCCATTATTAAAATAGAAAGAAAGACTCGTACTTTTCCACAGATTTTATTATACGGTACAATGCGTTTCACCGACTTGCGGCATCATCAGGTACGCGGTGAAACGCGTTGTACCATATAATAAAATCTGTGGAAAAGTACGAGTCTTTCTTTCTATTTTAACAATGGTATTATCCTCATGTGTGCAGAAATTTTAGTGGAAAAATAAATTGTTTTTTTTTTTTAACTTCAAAGATAATGGATTTCCAAAAATTTAAGCTTGAAAACATCCAATATATGTATGCCTATTGTTGGTATCATGTCACATCAAGAGGTAAGATTGTACGAAGGCATTTATAAATAATCAACCATAGCATAAAACACCTAATTAAATAGTTCATGCACACGATACTTTTAATTAACCCATTAAAATACGGCAGGCATACCTCATCATACTGCCACGGTCCATCAACAGTCCCAAGACGGCAGAAAACTAATTTAATTCCTTGAAGGTCAGCATCGACACATCGCTCCCCAACACCCAATTGCCCCTTGGCATTGAGACGTAGCAACTGTAATGACGTAATTGAATACATTTCAGGGCAATGCATGACGATGATGTTTTAGATCTCTTTCATTAAAATCAGATACAATAGATACGTGAAACTTGGGTACTCATCAAATATACCTATGCTCTGTCTTATGTTTTCCAATTAAGCCTTCAAGCGGAGGATTTTAAAGACCAAGCATTTCTCATGTAATGCGCGTCCAGCCCAATGGTCCCGTGAAATTCCTCAAGTGTTTGAGCGAACTCCCAGTTTGCTTGGGATGGGTGAATAACAGTGCCAGAGGGTAAACGGCAGCACATACCACGAAATTTTGTGGCCTGATAAACTTTATGCCAAACCCTAATACATATAACAGATTGCATCATGCATAAGTTGCATAATCAGCCCACCTTTAAACTAAAATGTTGTACCAGCAAACAAATGCATACCTTAACCCTCTTAGTGATAGTAATTTAAGCAAATGTATCACCTTAGGAAAAAAAACATTATGAAGTTATTTGTTTAGATATCCATATGCAGTTTTTTTATTTTAAAATATAATATTGTAGTTAATAATGATGTAATACATTTACATCATCTGAATAATAAATGTAATTATTACAGTATCATAAATTTGAAGAATATTTTTTTTAGCAATAATATTTCGATTTTTAGACACAAAACTAATATTTTTTTTAAAAACATTTTTCAATTAAACTACGATATTTAAATATAATAAAGAATCAAAATGACATGTAGAATATATTATAATTAAATAAAGAAAAACCAGTGAGTTACAAATTTTTTTGTCAGCCTCTGCATAGTTTGATTTTGTTGAAAAGGCTGATCTCACTGAGTCAAATTGGGACTTTTCCCCTTTCCTTGAGACTGCGGCAATGTGCTTACAATCTAAAGGCAGAAAAAAACTAAGTTCTAACTCACAGAGAACTGCTGACAATGTAATCCATTACACAGGGCGCAATTGATTAGATACGACGGACGGCAAGAGAAACCAAAATGATTACAAAGCAGTGCTCTCATTTCCATCGTCTCAACAAAGTCTGAATAAGCAGGTATATATCAACAACACGACACCACAACACATTCAAGAGATTACAGATGAAAACAGATTAGTAGCCTTTCAGTGGCTTTTCATAGTGGAAAGACCACTCAGAAAAAAAAACGAGCAAACAATTAGGCAGAGCTTCCCGAAATGTACAAAACTGAACGAAAAATTATAGTAAGAATTATACTTTTTGAAAAGCATTTAAAATTGCTAATAAAAAATTTAAAAAATAGTTACGTAATTCTATGGAATTCAACCTATCGATAGCACAAAAACCATAAATTATTAAAGAAAAAACCATAAGTTACAACGATTTAAACAAAAGCCTACGCAAGAGCCGATATATCGGCCCGCCGCACTAAGAGGGTTAATTATTAGCATATATTTTGCCCTCATATAACCTGTACGATATTACTTTTAGTCATAAATAGTGGAAAAATCTATTATTATACATGCATGTAAATTATTCTCCACCAACTGCAGTGTACCAATAAAATAAGACTTCATCTGATCAACACATATTGTAACCCCATGTCGCTGGATCTCTCACTCAGCCATTACTTCGGGAATTATCAGGGGCGTCCGACCTGCCCACAGGGCAAGCAAGCATTACGTGGAGGTTAATACATCCAAGGCACTCGGCAAACAAACATCCCGTGGAACCACAAATGCAGTCCAGGGATATCATTTTCTATTTCTGAAGCGGAGGATTGATGTCACGACATAATCCTTAGGGAGGGTGAAAGGAAAACCCTTGGATCTTAATCCTGATGGTGCTCATGGCCACTTAATCATGATGCTGGTGCATCTGCCATCTCAGGGTGACCATTTCTTTAAACTAATGAATACTGAGCATTGGGAAAGTGAAAGGGTATTTCAACTCGGGCATTCAAGAGATACATTTACCAAATAAATTAGTTTACTTTCAAGCTAGAGCCCAGTGTTGTCACCAAACTCTATATGGTTAAAAAGTTTTTGTGCTTATTCCCATGTTTTCCTGGTTCCCTTTGAATTCTGGGCATATTCCTGGATTTCACCATTTTTCTGGTGGCTTCACGTTTTCCTCGTAATTCATTGCTGTTTTATTCAAACTGTATCTCAAAGATACAACACACCAACACATTCAGAGAGTCAATTAATGCGCAAAGTTCAAATTAAATGACCAACATAAAACCAATCGCGGGTTCTTTATCTTAATCAATTATTTCATATGAAAACAATGACACAACTTGTCACAAACATACCTGATTACTCCCATGACCATGGCAATGCGCAACGCCCATCAGACTTGGAGGTCCATGTCCCATCGTATCCATGCACTTGTCCGTGGCAACACAATGCAACTATGCAGCATTCAAACGAGAATGGATTATTAAGTGGCACAGATGAATTTCCAGTTATAAATTCACAATAGCACTTTATTATCTAAGAGAGTAGAGAAAGGTATACAGGAATGTTGAAAGAATGTAAATTAACTGAAATTAACAGATTTGAACTGTAGATTCCTTTACATAATTCTAAGCAGCCTTCCTCACAAAAAAACAAGACTGAAAGGGGAAGGATGGCAATATGTTCCATAGGTACAAAGGCTCACATAATACGCACACCAATTTTTTTGAAGATAAATATACAAGAAATACTGGACAACTCTTGAGAAAATTGCATAGATAACAGCATACAAACTAAATAAGAAATCATTGCAAAATAATTTCCAGCACAAGCTAAATTATCACAATTAAATTTCATACTTACTTCACCCCAGTGTATATTTGGGGGTAATTCAGGGTACTTTTCCAGAACATCATAGGCTACATTGTCCATAAACCATTTGAAGTTCCTACAGCGCAGCCTTTCTTTAAGTTCCAACTGCTCCCGAATGTCACCCATATCCAAGAACCTTGCGAGAGGTTCTCTGGTGTAGAAAAACTCCTTGTATTTCTCATCAAACCAGACTTCAATCACCCGCTTGTAATTCTATAAAGAAATACAAACATTATATGAAACAAGATATTTCTCAATTTGTGGGAGAAAGCAGGCATCACTAAATGAGCCAATAGCATCATCAAATTATCTGCAGAAATGTTTATTTTTATGTCATTAACATCAATAATGATTATTGCACGATAATCCATACACCTTGCCATATCTATTCAAAGCCCTTAAAATGCCTTCAAATATGAAATCTGCTGCAGTCCACGGTTCACAAAACTTCTCCAATCATACAATATCAAGGTAGGAAAAATTGACATGAAGAGTTTCCCCTCTACAGTCTTTCCACAGACAACTTATCCAAAACCATTGCTGTGTGTCTAAAAATATCAGAGACTAAATTAATTTCTATTTTATTGAATTTTCATTTCAAGCAAATGCATGAAACATTATTTCATTAATATATACATATTTAAGAAAGATCATACAAAACTGTACAATGCAGCATGTTTGTCCATAAATGTGGGAAACTGACCATTACCCAACCGTATATAAAAATAAGGGATTATGAAACATTTCTGATGGAGAGCATATGTATCTATGAATTTTGTACAATTATATTTTAGTTTTGACACTTAAAAATCCATAAAGAATGCAAACAAAAATTTGTAATACAGCGTGGAACCTCACCAAGAGAGTGATTTGCATTACGAGCAAAAAGGTTTGGTCAGGAAACGTCTTACTTCACAAGCGACTCGTGAGCACATAATGAGTGAGGAGGAGAGGGGAACTCCATGATTCGCTGATCGCCTGCTGCTTTGCCTCTAGCACTCAAGCCAATGGCATCTTGGCATTGCTCGTGATCACACATTCATCCAAACTTGTGTTCAAACTATTATTAGTGATATTTGTGTGCATATTTTTCAATTGACCCCAGAGAAAAACCCATTAGAAGAGAGCCATATGAGAATCAAAATAAACGATAACAGCAGAAATGAAGAGTATAAATCAATGGAAACGACGGGGAACAAGGCGTGAGGTTGACTGCTCCAGTCTGCACATCAACAAACAGTCCCCATCGACGACTGGCCTTTACCTCAAGAACACAGACAAAACTAAGAAAATAGACGCTTCAAAATATTATTACTATTACTTTTTATTTGCCCAGAGATCACAATATAAAAATACCATGTGGGTGGTGTATGTACATGATATAAGGCACATCAAAGTGGAGCAAAGACACTAGCTCAATTAAGATACATAAGAAAAGAGATGATGCTCAGAGTTGCATAAATGTTTGGCACAAACCCATGAACATTGGCTGTAACATGCACTTGCAATATCAAATTCAGAAAAATCATTGATCATTAACATGAATCAGACCATGACCATTGCTAGAAACTAAAAGTATGAACTTACTGGATGGGAATATTGTTGAGATGTTCGTCAACCGAGTAGAACATATTGCGCTGTAGATATCCTTTTAATTTATGCCTGAATGCAGCAGTTCCCTTTGTATCCTTGATACTTTTGGGTAGTTTGTTATATAATCCGATGCCCATTTCATTGGGTCCTAATTTCAATGCTTTCGTTCTAATATTCCCATTATGAATGCTGTGCCTTCCTCTGGTGTAATGATAATAGAATAACATAACAGATAATAGAATGACACGAGTGTCTACGCAACGGTTATGTATTCTCAATGATATTGAAAGGGTGCTTCTCATATGCATTAACGAAAAGCAACTGCAGTGCGTCATCATTAATAAGAATATAATTTTTTGAGAAAAGGAAATTGATTTTGACCGACCTCGTCGATGGGATGTCGGGATCATCAATGGCCACACATGTGATTGGGGGGAGCCGTGCGTGGTTCGAGAAGTTTACGAGAAGAAACATAACTCACGGCATTATGAGACATGATGAAGCAAGCACCGAGTTAAAGGCAGCAGAGAACTTCATGGGTGACTTCAAAATTCTCTTAGAGTCCGAGGGCTACCTGCTTCAACAGGTTTTTAATTGTGAAGAGACGGTTCTCCACGGGAAGAAGATGCCAAGGTAAACCTATGTTTGGGCGCATAACAGCAGAAGGGAATACATTGCCCGACCAAAGGGCAAACAAAGTCTGTCTCACAATGCTATTTTGCACAAATGCAAGCAGCAATTTGAAAATCATACCTTTGCTTGTTTACCATTCAGAAACTCCACAAATCTTCAGGAAGTGTTATGCCCAAAAGAGAGGCACAGGTCAGGGGAATGCATCGTACGAGACATCGTCCTAATGAGGCGATGCCTTATATAGTGCCATACATACATTTAATGATCATTCTGTTGCAACGAGTTGCAATTTTATCAAACTTTGAAGATATGACGAAAACAAATGTCTCTAGACAACTTTCTAGTTTAAAATATTTATGTACGTGTAAAAAATAATTTACAATTTATTTAGATTATTTTTTGCTTAAACAAATCAAGTACACATTCCCGGTTGCTTCATTCCACGAAAGGAGAAAAGGTGAATGTGATCCCACGATCCTAAACAAAGTAAATTTTCTTCGAATAAACCTTGCACATAATTTATTTTATTTTTGGTGTGGAATGCATCATTGTATTTCACATTAATTCATACCCAAGAATTTATTTCACAGTATGAGTGTTTCACTTTACCACAAAGATCGCAAAATGGAATTTACTCGTATCATGAGGTTCCACTCTGGTATGAAATTTCTCATGAACCATAAACCAGTCAAACCATTATTTGCATTTTGGAATTTGCATATCCCTGCATTTTACAACATTTTTATCGCATCCGATACAATTTCCTATTTTTCCAACACATAAGGAAGCCCTTAGTTACAGAATTTCATTTTCAGTTTCCCTACAATTTGCATCAATATGTACTGGACTAAAAAAATCACATTCTAAAAAAGTTACTCATGTACATTAGCCCTTACAACAAACTTTTTTTGACTTTGTTTGTATATAGTAGTAGTAGTATTTAGGAGAGGTGACCGACATCCTGAGGTCATTTGCGCCCTTAGGGATGGACAGGAAAGGATGAAGGGTGGAGAGAAACCCGGCGTCGATCGGCATTAGCCTACTCTTAGCCAACGGCGCCAAGAGTTTGGCAGATTAATGTCCCATTCGAATGACGACGTACTCACTCAAAGTGCTCTCCACAAAGCACCTCAAGTAGAGATTGGGATAGCACTGAAATATATCTGCCATCCCCGGGATTTGAGCCCGGGCCCTCTCGGTGGGTTGCCTGTACATTAGCCAAGGCACCATCCCCTTAGTTTGTAAAAATACACCTAAATAAGATGAGAGGGAGCAGTAGCATGAATGGTTTCAGCGAAGACTTTCAATGTGGTGAGGCAGTTCAGGGAAAGACTATTGACAGAAACTAGAGCTACTTCAACTCTTAATCTCAGTCTTGGTCTCCCGGGAAAATATTTGCGCTACGACAGTGAAATTGGCTGACAAGGTGATGGACACATTTTGTTGAGTTGCATGCAGAGTCATCTATATCAATCAGTTGCAAAAAGGATAAACAATGTATGGAGAGTGCTATGCACCATTATTGAAGTGTTTGAGCGAAGAAATCAACTTAAGTGCTCTCATTCGTCAAAGAAAAGAATTCTCTCCCATCGAGACAATGCACAGATGCACATCTGCACAGTTTTTATGGCAAAAATTATGTTATTAAAGTTCGAATTAATACTAAATCCACCACATTCACCAGCTTTGGCCTGCAGCAATTTTTTTTCTTTCCAAACTTGAAAGAATGGCTCACAGGAATATGATTGTTGTTGACCAAGGAGGTCATGTCCAACACTGATTTTGAGGACCTTTCGAAACCCGAGTTTAAGGATGCCTCAAAAAATTTAAATAAAGAATGGAGAAGTGTTTCGAGTTTTAAGCAGCTTATGTAAAAACTTAAAAATATCACCCTAAAATAATGTTTTTCCATTTTTCCTAAGTACTCATCGAACAGCGTACCTACAACCATAAGATCCTCAAGCATGATTGAATTATTAGGCAACATTACTTTTTTCGGGGTTGTTTTATGTTCGCCCCACGACATAATTCGTAATTTTGGGTATTACTAGTGTATGATATTATTATGACATAAGAGTGGTACATCAAGAAAAGGTGTTTTAGAAACTACGTGGTCATATAAAGACCCACAGCTGCTTTTTTTAAGAATGGTTTGAAGCCATCCATCATATCCTTATGGGTATTCATATTAATTTAACAGGTACACTTTACAAAAATCTAAAATGCATTTAGGAGAACAAAATGCATTATGAAAATTGAAAATGTGTTATAGAAGTTTCTTTTAAAGTTAATTTCTATGCTGTAAGTTTTTGAAACTAACTAAAACATTATTATTACATACAATTGTGATCAAAGGTCCTTTCTTCTTATGGGCTAATTTTCCAAAATTATACGGCATGAATCCTCGGTAAACATGGCCAACCCTAGAGCAAGGGACCCATTCAATGCTTCCACCGCACTGCCATATCTGTTGGGATAAGAAAGAGAGAGTCGTCACAACAAGGACAAAACCCACAATTAAGAAAAATGACTTACTGCACACCATATCCCAATGAGCTAACAAATGTACAATTTTTATGAGTACTAAATTATATATCTCACCCATCACTGAAAGTTCACTGGATGAATCAGAACCAATAGAGGTAAATCAATTTCGCCCTCTTTATTTGTTAAGCTTAGCTGCCACCAGAGAAAATTACTGGTAAAATACTTTTAAAAACAATGTGCATAACAGCAAAAAAGATTAAAATTTACTTTAGTTCATAATTTTAATTATATGATCTCTTCTTTGTTAGGGCTTATTATTTTTACAACAATTGTAGAAATTACGGAACAGTAAAGAAGTCGATTTGACTTAAGATCTCTACCTTCATGTACATAATGGTGCGTAAAGGGTGAACAAAAAAATTGAAGTCTTAGGAGCCATTTTAATCATTGCCACAAAAGTCAGGGATAGCTGAATATCCTACAATACAAATATGAACTCCATATGCTCTTTCACTGTATTTAAGGACAAAAACTTACTAAATCTAACTCCAGGATAACTAAAATATTATGTGACTCTTGAGGATAAACTTCGTTACCAACAACAGGCTCTTTACCTAATAATTCAGTGAACTTTGCTTTAATTACACAGAAATATGTTTTTTTCTTTAGTACACACATTTTCTTTGCACCCTTTGACTTTTAAAATTATTTTAATGCAATCTTATCATAATATTTAAACTTTCAAATTTTCATTAGAGGGCAGTTCAATAAGTACCCGTGTTAGAAATGAAGAAACCATTTTTCAAAAACATTTTTTTTATTTTTCAACACAGTCCCATTTTACAAGGATACACTTCTTCCAACGTTCTGGCCATTTTCTCAACCCCTCCACAAAATAGGATTTGTCCAACTCTCCAAAATACGCCTCTGTCTCGGCGATAACTTCCTCGTTTGAGCTAAATTTTTTTTCCGCGAGCCATTTCTTCATGTTAGGGAATAAGAAAAAGTCGCAGGGAGCCAGATCGGGTGAATACGGGGGGGGGCGACAGCAATTCATAACGTAGTTCATGCAATTTGGCGGCGACAACTCCGGATCAGCTTGTTGTCCACCGTGAGCAACCGCGGCATCCATCGGGCTGGCGATTTTTTCATTTAGCCAACTTATCAAGTAAAATATCAATTGCCATTCCGGTCGACACACCCACGGTCTCTGCTACTTCGTGAACTTTCGTTCGTCGATCAGCGAGAATCATGGCGTGGACTTTTTGAATGATTTCCTCGGGAACCACGTCTGCCGGGCGTCCTGGTCGCTCCTCATCAAAAACAGATGTTCGCCCACGCTTAAATTCGTTGAACCAATATCTAACTGTGATCATAGATGGCATAGAAGTGTCCCCATAAACAGCATCCAACTTTGCTTTTATCACCTCACATTTCTTCCCGTCCAAAAACAAAAAGCGAATTACCGAACGAGACTGTTCTCTTTTCCATCTTAGTGAAAATCACGAAACACGTCTTACTCGAATGGCTGCCAAATCCAAACTAACCTAAAAATCAGTCTGACATATGTTTCACCGTCGTTTGATAGATGGCAGCACACGATGATAACATAAACTTCCCTTAGGAATACCCTTTGTCCTCAAACACGGGTACTTATCGAACCGCCCTTGTATATCCCACAATTTGCAACAGCTGATGAAAGAGGTTGCTGGAGCACTTTACACGTATCAAGTGATGAGCAACACTGGACCTAATCGATTGCACTTAAGCTTAAATATGAATGAAACATTTTTATGAAGGCATAAACAAACATTTCTTGTTTCATGGCGGATACATACATATATTGCTATCATTGCTTTTGAAAAGTGTGCATGCCAAATATTGTAGTTGTCATGGTTTTACTTTCTTTAAGATGGAATAGTGACCATCATGCACCTGAAATTTAATTAAGACTGTTAAGATACTTAATTGACAGTTAATTACACACCTTTTCCCACTGAAGTGTTACCACGAAGGTGGAAAAGTTACATTCATTGCTTTGAATGTCTGTCTTCATGTTTTGCAGGGCTTTTTCTCCAGTACAATATGCAATTTTGGGGCTCACTTGCCATTTTTTCAGTAATACACCTGCATTTTCATTGATTGTAATTGTACAATTATGTCTTAAATTAATTAGAATGACAAAAAAAACTTGAGGATAAATCTCACTCCTCAGAAAATAAAGCAATTTTATTGCAAAGACTTGAGTTTATAACGGCACGGATGTTTCCTTGTCTGAGGAACTCAATATCCTAATTTCAATATTGAATATTGTAGCAAAATCCTAGATGGCAATAGAGAAAAGGATGATGGAATGTGGTCTAATGACTAGAAATTGAGGTAATATATAAAATAAATCCAGTATCATGGCCTTGAGAAAGTACTGAAACTTGGCATCAATATTCCAGAGCTTTAAGCACACTCACTTGTGGAGCTCTGTTAAAAGAAAAGGGAATACATGTTGCCGCAATATTCAGTTTTCATACATCAAAGCATCAATTGCCTTTTCAAAAACCGGTATTATCCAGTTTATATAACCAAATTTGCAGATCCTGAAAGAATTTCCTGCCAGAAGGAGAAGGCCTCAGCAATCACATTGATGGCCATGCTCTTAAAGCCATTTTAAATGCGGATGAAACAAATCTTTTTGCCAATGTATTACATGAAGAGAGACTAGGATTTTGAAGGGGAGCATTGGATAAACATAGGGGCATTCACAACAAAGCTCTCCTTACTCTATTAGGTGCTAATGGAGATGGCAGCAAGAAACTTATGGCATTAATGCTTGCCATCAAATATTTTTCCCAAAAAAGTTTTCATCTAATCAAGATACAATTGCTGCTGTAGAAGAGTACTTCGTAGCAGTTCCAGAAGAACACTACAGAGACGGAATAATGGCCCTGGAACACCACTGAATGAAATGCATTAATATTAAAAACCAAAACTTTTTGAAAACATAAATTGTCAATTTCATCAGCAGGCCAAGAATTTTCCAGATCACCCAGGTATGACGTAAATGTAATCAATTGCCAGAGTGAAAAGCATTCCTCATGGTAGTCTGGTGAGTGGCACATTCCACTGCTGACTGGAGGGCTCAGGTTTGATTTCTGCCAACTTGGACCCTTCATTCACACTGTGGTTTATAGACATAAAATCTTCCTGGGTGGCAAAATGAAAGGAGCTGTCCCCCTGTCATCGCCCCCACATTTCACACACGGTAAGAGCGTGGTATGAGGTGAAATCTACCCTTGCCAAACATTTGACTCAAATACCTTAATTTATTTTTCAAGAACAATGAAGAATAATTAGAAAATTCAATTAAAAAACTAATTAGGATGAAGCACAAGGTTGTAACATACATACATCACGGTGATAGACCGTATCTTAGATTATCTAGTAAAATAAATCTTTGGATACCTTGAATGATAGTTCAAAATTTTCACCACCCCACACAAGAAGACCAGGGTCATAGGCTCCAAGTTCCAAGAAGTACTTTCGATCAATCGCAAAGAGGCCACCGGCATGTGTTGGAGACCTGCACATTACAACAAGGGAAGAGCATTTAAAAAATAGAGGGGAGTTTTGCCTCACTGATGATTATACATGTGAGTACAAGCTCACAAGGTCAGAGGGATTGAGTGAACAAGGTTAGCCAAAGTAAAACAAGTACAATGCAAAGAAAACACAGAAGACGTCACGACAGTTGCTTCGATGACTCATATACTAGGTGCACAATGCAAAAATTTCACAGCATAAAAATCATTAGTCAGGACTCAAACCCATAGCCCTCAATTTCCAGAAATCAAGGGATTCAGGTTCGAATCCAGTTCAAGACTAATGATTTTCATACAGAGAGATTTAAGCCAAATGTAAGTATTTCCTTATTATTTTACTTCAATATTCTCAGCCAATTTTACTAGTGCACATTTATACCATCACATTTAAAGGTTATCATTAATATTTTCCAAGATTATTCGGGTCTCCCACTGGGTCCACGTTCGTAGGTTTGCCGACGTTTCAATGGCCGAGTCGTCCATCGTCTTCAGGGCATCCCTGCCTTCAGGGCTTCATGCCCTGAAGACGATGGACGACTCGGCCATCGAAACGTCGGCAAACCTACGAACGTGGACCCGGTGGGAGACCCGAATAATCTTGAAAAACATTATTCGCCGGGAAAGTACCAGATCATTCTTCGTTATCATTAATATTTTAAAATTCTTCTAACTATAAATTCCTCACATAATTAACTCGACATGAAGCAACAAAAAAAGAACATACTAAGTTTTTAAGCAACTTCATTAAATATGTCATTTACCATTTACCATTCTAAAGGAAAATTATTAGAGCAGTATATGAATTGTGGGCAGTTAATACTATTAAAATGTTTATGGATTACACTAAATTAACATGTGAAAGATACTAGATTACTGGAACTTAACATAAAAAGCAACAGAATATCAAGGATGGAACTCATTAATGGTCAAAATACTTTGTTTCAAAAAAGATGTAAATAGTGAATTGCCATCACACAAGGAATTATACTTATGCGTGGCCATATAAACATATGATTAACATGCCATCTTAAAGATTAGGACGAGGTGGTTCTTCATTAGAGTGTCAATACACCATAATTCAATACTGGTACCTCAATGCAAGTAGTCATACATACACCGAGCAAGTATTCGTAAAAGCAATTCATTTGAAAAGGTTCACGTGAAATGAATGGGAGAAAACAAAGCCCATAAGCCAATAGTAATAAATAAATGTACACTCACTTATAAGGGGCACTCTTATGCTCTCTTGCCGCAGCCTCTTGCGGTGGAAGTTCGTTCTCTTTGTAGAGCATTCCCCACTCAAATATGCCTCGGTAGTGATGGTCATCTTGGTAAACAGGGCGGTACTCAAAAGTGTTGTGGTCAATACCATCAATCACCGGAACTGTCATGACAGTCCTTTCCAGAAAAAGTAACATCAGGGAAAAATATAAGCAAAAGAAAATCTCCGCATAAACAAGTGAGCATAATGAAAGTTTAATTAGATCCAGGACAAGGGACTCCAGATATAAATGCATAATTTCTGGGGGGTTGTAGAGGCAGGAGTTACCATGCAAATAACTCATCTGGTACATTTAGATGTCGACAGTTTCCACTCTTCTCATGTGTCCTTCCCTCCTCCCTTTCCTCCTGAGATCACCTCACTTTAAACTACATTTCTCTTTCAGTCTCCATGCCTCTCTTCCCCGCTTTGATTACCCAGAAACTCTTCTGGGCAAAATTATCTGTAAATACTACCACACCACCGATCCTTCTAAACCTGAAGCAAACCACAGCAACCTATCAGCGCCACTTATCTCCTCGTCATTCAATCCATCCGAGCTGTTCAAAAGGATCCATTGCCCATCCTAACCAATTATAAAATCATCGCCAATCAACTCCCCAAATGCTCCTTGGTTGAATTCAGACATCCCACAAACCTTGGTGATAACATTAGGAGCCACCAAATGCCCCAAACAATCCCCTCCTCCCAAGACCTCACCAAATCTTTAAAATCATGCAAGACGCACCCCTGTCCCTTTCCGACTATTCCCTCCATTCGCCAAGAGAAACCCTTCTGAATTTTCTCCCATCCCTTCACACCTCTCACTCACTTCCTCAAATGCAAACTTTGCCCTGCCTATCACATTAGTCAAGGCACCACACCTATGAATATCAACATCAATAGTCTTCGGAGAGCATCCCGACATCTCTCATCTCTGATAGACTCTCCTCCAGTTCCTAAACCGCCACATACCTACTTTAAGTTGAAACAGATCAACCATTCCAAACAGATCACCGTTTTGCCAAATCTTTCTTTGCCCAGAAAGATACATGCACAAAAGAAAAGAATGACAGAAATAGTCCGCACGTTTCTATACAAATGAAACCGAAATACGAGAGTAGTTTGAAAGGTACACGAAAGGTCAAGAAATAATGCACCACTGGGGCTTAACAAAGTTAGTAACATTTAACGGCACCCCTTAAGGGAACACACACTCAAGTTCCAGCAAGATTGATCCATTTTTCTGCTTAGCATTTGTTGACATCAATCAAGTCATTTCCAACAAATTTGAGAGAAGTTTATTTTGATTAAATTGTTTTGATTTTGAAGGTTTACGAGAGTGCCAATGCTATGGGCAACGAGTGAATGGTTACAAAATATTCTGTATCCACATTTGGATATGAGAAAGACATGGGTGCCGAGATTGCTCACAGTTGAGCAAAAGTAGAATTGGATGACATGTTCCAAGCTCAGTTTGTGGCATGTTCCATGCGTGCATACCACACACCATTATTAGACCATCTGGAACCTGAGCCACAAAAACATCCACTGGACCACAACCATAGCCATATCCATCTCCATCATGGCAACGCACAATATATATCTGTAAGCATTTCGTATCATGGATATGGTTACAATACTTTTCTTAATTTAAATGCAAACCCAAGGACAAAGACATGGATTACCTATTCCTGTAAATGGGAGCAAGTAGTGGGGGCAGCCAGTTCTTGTTGACTTCACAATGGGCGTCCAGGAACAGGATTACTTCGCCCTTGGCCTCTTTCGCTCCGTTTGCACGCGTGCGAATCAGACCTTCTCTTTCATTATTTCTCAATAGGCGCACTTTCCCTTGTAAAATGGGATTCTTCAAATATTTTTGAAGCTGTTCTTTGAGGTGCTCTAAAAATTAAACAAATTAGAAGGAAAACTTTAAAAATTTCCCTCACTTAAAATATTCTGCCTATTAGGGGCACATTTCGGATGGCCCTTAATGATTATTTAACACTAAATATCAACTATGACCCTGCAAGTCAGCTGTAAATGCATCTTATCCCAGGGGCCATTGGCCTTTTCAATGATGGCATCACATTAAAACACTACTGACGAAAGCAATTGGAAATTACGTCAATTATTATTCTTATGGTAATTGAGGAGGAGGTTGGCATGAAAATGAATAGGCATAAATAGAAAATTAAACCTGATTTTTTTTATCCAAAAGGTTAGGTTAGCGGAGTAGAGGATGTAAGGGAGGTTTCTGGACGGCTTGACTACCAGCAGAAATAGAGAAAGAAATAAATAAAGAGAATGAAAAAGAGTAAAATAGGGCGATTTCAACATAAATTTTCAAACTAATACAAATCGAAATTTAACATGGCAATGAGTGATCCATCCTTGACAGCATTGACAGAAATAAATTGCCTTTAATATATTTTCCTGAATTTTTTCCATCTTCATATGCCATCACAAACTTATCAATAACATTAGAATTAAATATACCCTCCGCCAAAGGGTTGAGTGTTCATTTGATGACAGAAGGGCCCTGGATTCAAATTTTGGTGCCGTGAAAATCAACATGAATATGACAAGAACATGCAAATATGATGACTTGACCATCACTACATTTTTCCAGGCATCAGAGAATCCCATTTTTGTTTATCAAATTATTTCTTCTCAATGCTGAGCACCATATATATCCATAAATAAGGTGTTTTGAGCTTAGGTCACAGCATACGTTGCTGTCCAAGTTATTGATTCCTTAGCTCAGTCTTAGACAATTAAATGAATACAAGTTACATAATAATTTTGGAAAATATTTCAATTAAGTTACATGTGATCAAATATAGAATTCAATAGATAAAAATGTTTAGAAATGAACTCAATGAAGTAAAAATTTTGGAGGCAAATGCCCTCAGTAGCTCAAGCACAAAGAAACACCAACTTTTGCAGTGTTATGTATAATATACATCCAGAAAAACTACCATATTTTCAAACTGTTAAATTTAAAAGTTTATATCAAGCAGACGAAGCAAAAAAAAATCTATCACCCCAGCGAAAATCTATAATTACAGACCATTGTTTTTCGGTTAGTGCAGTATATGGTATAATCAATGTTCATCACAAAATACTATAGAAAAATAGGCTTTTCAATAAATAACATTTCTAAATTCTGGTAATGAAGAAATTGCACAACATTATATAAAGAATTCTTCGTCATTTTTATTATTTCATTGAACATAAACAATAAGTATTTCTAGGTAAATATGTTGCATGTAAATATGCATTTTATGTAAATATATTTCGATAACATTTTCCATATTGCTCAATAACCTTGATGCAAACCGATCGATTATTTAAGCATAGGTTTCAGTTTATTCAGTCTAATGCAAAGCATGCAGGAAGCAATCATTTTATCCATAAAACGGTCCTCTCTCGTATTTTAGAAGCAAGTGTTTTCATTCAACAGTGAGGAAGTACTCAGTTAATTGCATTATCTCACTCATAGAAAAGTCATATGTTTTCAAATTGCAAACCTATCTATTAACTATTTAATCAAATAGGAAATGACAAGAACGCGTACGACATCATCTGAGTGATATTATCTAAACAGAAACACAACATAATTTAAATGACACTTTTAAAAATAATTAAAGAACATTAGCTTTTATTCACGTATGGTTATAGAATGAAGAAATCTACCCAAATATTAATGTCATTTCAGAAAAGTATTTCCAGGACAGATGCATTACAGATACTAGGGCAAGTAATCGTAAAGTCACATTGAACTGAATACCCCTATCCAACAAAAACCTGTCATAAATCTGTCCAAATCAATAACCAGAAGAACGAAATGGAAAACCTGTTCAAATGGTCGTTTAATTTAATGGTAGTTTATTATTGGAATAAAGTATAATAAAATATAATTTCTTTAAAAGAGCCATAAATGAAATTGTTGATAAAACTCTCTAAACAAGATACAAATAAATAAAATGAATTATAACAGAAACAAACGTAAATAAAGAAAATACGAACTGGCAATAGGACATTACCTTTATTGCTGTAGTCATCTACTAACAGAACCTCCTCAAGAAACTGGGGTGGACTTCGATTTATAACACTATGAACAGTTCTAAGAAGAGTAGACCAGCCTTCATTGTGAAAAACTATAATGACGCTGACACGGGGTAAATCTTCGGAATAATTCCAGTGTTTACACCTGAATCCCAAATAAATTAGGGTAAAATCACAAAGAAAACACAAGTAGAAATTAGAAAAATGCATCGTAATGATCTTACTCTGTCATTCTTGTATCTGGTATACTTCGGTCAAGAGATATTTCATCAGAGCAGACCATATTCATCCCATACTCCGATAACGATTGAGCAGCATCGTTTTCTTGATCATGTACGATGTGAGCTTTACCATTTTCTCCAGGCCCTGATCTGATTTCCACCTCCTTCGGTTCAAAATTACCAAATTTTCCTTCAACAAATGTAGGAGCCTGCAATATAAAATGGAAATTGAAGATCTAAAATTACTGCTACCGGCAACCCAGCATTTTTAGGCCAACAAATTGGGCATCCACAGAATTAAATTGTCAGCACATACACTTACAGCTCTTTGTGGTAAATTTCTGGGAGATGCCAAAGAAAATCCTTTATCTCCCAAGCCAGGTACAGGGACAAAAAGATATAGAAAAGCAAGTATTAACAACACGGCCAACGCAACTTTTACGAGTCTTCCTCGGCGAAGCTGAACGATTTTCATTTCTGTCAAAAATTAGACGCCGCATTGAAATTCAAAACATTCGAGTTATATTGTACGCTGAACTGAAAAGCAATCCACAAAATTAACTTGAATCTATAAATATCACAGGTTTTGGAAGTCTTTACTGCTATTCACAACATTACACCAACAAACGTTCAGACGACGTGTCTCAAACACCAAGGTTGCCAAATATTCTGAAATTTTGAAACCGGACGGACCAGTCCTGACACACGTACAATGAATTCGAATAACTTACCAATCAATTAAAAATAAAATCAATAGTATTTGGAGAATATATAAATTCCATTAAATAATATTCAAAATTCACTAAAATATAATGAACAAAATTGATATGTGCATTGTATATCGAATACTACATAAAACAAATTCATTTGTATTTGCGCGGGAGCATTATCGCTCACTTTTTGCTGATACAGCAGAAAAATAAACTTTTGGAAATTTAAAATCGAATACCAATTATTCCTTATGATAAAATAAAAATACTTTCATGAATTCACCAAATTTGGCCCGTTGAACATTCTAATTCAAGGTCATTATTTTGCATTTTATTGTACCCAAAGAATGACAAGATGGGTTACAGATAAACCACAACCATAACACAGTAATCAACCCGAAGGTCGGTTTGGTAGTCGATTGTAGCGTTCACCCAGTATAATAATTCCGATGGTGTCTGAAATTCACAAGTCAGGGTAGGGGGGCCAGTTCCTTTCCCAGTGCCGGTTATGGTTTCCCAGGAAGACCTGGTATCCCAAAAATCACATAGCTTTGGTGAAACTGCAGGTGCCCAGAGAGGCTTGCCCGGGAATCGAGCCCGGGCCCTTCAGTCAGTAGTTAAACGCTCTACCCGCTGTTCTACCACGACCCACAGGCTACAGATATGAATTGAAATTGAACATTATATTGGTAAATCGCAGTTCATTTTACAAAAATCACCAATGCACTAAGAAAATTAAATACTAAAAGTTAAATAAAATTTATATTTTTTATTGCAAAACAAAGCTTCAGTGATGGTATATTACGCTTCTAGTTCGTATCATGGATGAATTATGTATGCCCTCACTAATCATCATAAATTTCCTACTTTACTTCACAGCCATGAACTAGACTTCATCTTTGTATTCAAAAATCACCAGAACTGGAATATGGTTATAATATTCTCATGTGGTGTTAGTCCTCAAACAATTATGTTAAAATTTCGGCTTTAAATTTGCTATTACTTGCTCAACTGTTGGAGTAAAATTTTCAGTTATATCTTTATATGATTTGCTTTTTTCACTTGTCTGCAATTTATTCATTAGGGTAGGTTTATAAATTATAAAAATGGGTATGAATATTTTTTGTCTCTCTCCAAGGTGTCTGAAGTCTCATTGGAAGAACTTCACATCAAACTGATTGGATTTTGGACGCAATTGTCAGAAGTGCCTATCCTAACAATATATTTAAGCTTAAGAAGCCATAAAATTTGTGAAAAGGGTTGTGGGAAAAATAATATTTAAGTTAATTAAGTCATTTTTTAGGTACCAAATATCCTCATCATACAGATGGTTGTCTGATATAAATGAAGGCACTTGAGAATTACAAAGAGAAAGACCCAGATTTAAAAAGGTTGGATCACCTCTGACATTGAGGTCTTTAGGTGAAGTAGAGGAGAAATATGCAGATATGCTTTGGAGGGAAAATGCTGAAAGGTTGCTGGATGGTGTGACGTAAAGGAAGAAAAAAATGTTCTGGCCATTTCACTTGTATAAGCAGACCAAGGAAGATAACATTAAAAGAATTGACAAATAGTGGAATGGTAATAAAGAGTAATAGTAATCCTAGTGGAAAAATTAACTGTCAATTAAATTAAATTTCAGTTCAAATTAAGTAAAAGGCAGAATGTATTGATTGTTCTCTAAAATATTACTCATTGCTATCAAAGCTTAATATTTAATATTCCTTATACCACGCCCACAGCTCATAGAATGAATGGCAGACAGTAATAAAAAAATCTGTGCATACATCAATCCATTTGTCTTTTGATTCCTCACAGATGAGGAATCAAAAGATCAATCTCTAAGCAAAAACTTGAGGTAGTTGCTAATTATTATTTTTAGGAATGCATTCAATTAGTGATAGTTTAATGAAATTGCCTTCCCTATTACATACTTCATATTATTCTTTCTGTAGCCAGTTCTTACAAACAAAGTTTCCTTCCCATAATTCTAGCTAATTTAATAATATTCATTATCTTCTTCCTTTAATAAGAATAAATTTAAGTCTTTTGAAATTGCCATTCCTCAACAACTTTGAAGTTATGACATCCCAGCTTTAGATATTCCCAATTATTGTATACACAAACATTTGGATTCATCATGGTCACAATTTCATGATTGTTGAGACTAAACAATTCTGAGTACTTACTGAACAACCCCCATGATCCTTCAATTGCTGCTTTTCATATGCCTTTCATTTTTAGAAAGTTGATAGCAGAGTTCTCCCTTCTTCCTATTACCTCTTGAAGCCTTTTCTCCTCCCCAAAATTCTTTAAAAGCTCTTCATTAGTTACTCTCTCTCCATCCATTGCACTATTTCCATTCTTCTCCCTGTTCATATCATATTACAATTATTTTCGTATCCAATGCTCTTCCCATCAATTTTTCTGCTCCTAACTTCATCCAATTCTTCCACTGGTTCCATGTTCCTATAAAAACCCTTTCACTCATACCATTTTCCTATTCCTATTATTTTCCAAATCTCCTCCTCATGTTTATAGGTACAGTCAATCAGAGTTCTTAAGAACAAAATTTACATAAGTAGAGGTGTATACTGAGTCTTTGTAAAAGCTTAAAATAACATGCTTTGTATGATTTTCAATCTTGGTTCTACTTAAGAGAGTATTGTTAAAGCTATGGGAAACCATCTTGCCCCTATCAACAAGATCCTTTAAATCATCATAGAAGCTAAGACTTCTGAGAAGACTTCTCTCTTATCGGTATTCTTTATAATTCATAATAAATTTTTGTAACTAATAATTCAAGTCTTATGAACAGATTCAAAAGTGAAAGCAAGTTTATATTTGACAGGTTATGATGCTCAAAGGTTCACGTATAATTGCAAAAGTTTCATAATTATCTTTCTCCAAATTTGGAGAAAGATAATTTATGAAACATCTGGCACTAATACTGTCAGGGTAAAACCTCCAAAATAAAGAAAGAGGTTTGGCTGAATCAATTACAAATGAACACTGATCATTCATTTTTCATATCATTATAATTGATAAATTCGCTGTAAAGTTTAAAGTTCAATGACCCATAATCTCACGTGGAACTTGTGTCGAGTGCTACATCATTTCTAGGATTTCTTTTTTTCAAATCAACTGGCATGAACATAATCATTGCGAATGACAATTGAAAGCAGCAGTTGATATACAAGTCTTATTGTTCTTACCCTAAAAGTTTAAAGTCCCAATGTCAATAATTTCGTGCTGCATTTGCAGAGGACTTTCTCCAGGCAGCAAATGATGACCAAGGTTATGGTATTAAAAAAACCATACCTGGAGATAAGTCATGAGCTTCCAAATGATGACCCTGAAACAAAAGCCCAATCTTTCCAACAGTCGGTTGACAAGATAAAGGAGAATGCAATGAGGCAGCTGATGACCACCATTCCGATGATAAAAAGGACTTTGCTGACCGTAATGAAAAGTGGACAGATGCTGAGATAAGTGAGTGAGGGCCCAAGGGAGGTACTGCAAAGGGCACTAAGCATTCAAAGAGCACGTGTAATGTATCTCATTTAATAAATCATGTTTTTTTATTGTTTCCACCAGTGGTATCTCCACACAGGTGTGCTGGGGAAAGTAGACAAGAGGGAGGATGTGCAGTTGTGAGAAAAGAAACGAGTTATGTGAACCGTGGTTGCGACAAAGTGGTGTGAGGGTCCCCCTGGCTCATGAAACATCACCTATGGGAATGACTCTTCCATGATAAAATCAGAATTTCGAAAGTATAAATGAATTTTTATTAGAATATTCATTAAATAGTGTAATATATTTAAAATAGGAGGGCAAAAACTAGAGCAGGTAGAACAATTTACGTATCTCGGTAGTGTTTTGGACCAACACGGTCAAAGTAGTAGGGACGTAAGGAGAAGAATTGCGCTAGGCAAAGAGGCTTTCACAAGGAGGAGGGAGTTGATGACGGGGACTCTGAGTAAGGATGTTAAGAAAAGACTCGTAAAAACTTTGATATGGAGTGTAGTTATGTACAGCGCGGAAACGTGGTCATTGAAGCGGGAGGATAGACGTAGATTGGTGGCTTTTGAAATGTGGGTGTGGAGAAGAATGGAGAAGGTGAAATGGACAGAGAAGAAAACAAATGAGGAAGTACTTGGTATGGTGGGCGAAGAGAGGGGCTTGTTGGGAGAAATCCTATGGAGGCAGGAAAAGTGGATGAAGGGGGTGTTGACCGGCAGTGGGATGTTGAAGACTGTGATAGAGGGTAGAATGTTAGGCAAACGAGGAAAGGGAAGGAACAGGATAGGGATGTTGGACGGGATGAAGGGAGGAAGAAAGTACTCAGAGATGAAGAGGGACCTGATATAGAGTAGGATGATGGATTTTGTGTTTTGTTAGGAGTAATAAAATATTTGTTTGGTAGTTGTGTCCATCCAAAAACCTACCTTAACCGGTAGATTACCTTAAAAAAAAAAGTGTAATATTGGTTAGAAAAATATATTTTTGAAATGAGGAGGAACTTTTTTTTTTAGCATCCTCTCCTGGTTGCACTCCAATGCAAATAATTCTGCTAGGTGTCCATGAGTATGACATACATTTAATTGCAAGTTACACATCAATCCAAAGTGGATTAATGATGTGGATACTGTTTGGTCCTCATATTAGAGTACAGAGCACATAGGGAACGCACATGGTTGATTTCGTGATGCTGAATTGGAGTTTTCTCAATTTCAAATACCTGTTTACGTATATTTGAAGAAGTACATATTGCAATGTTAGGCGTCCATTTCTGTTTACAATTGATACCCATCTTTTGAAAAAAATAAAATTTCCATAAAAAATTTTACAAAAAACCTCCTGATGGAAAACATGTCACAATTATTCATAATCTCTGTTTTGGTACACATTCCAATGATTTTTTTCACTTTGCTAAGTTGTCAGAGATACTTCATCTTTTGGATAGAGGTACACATACATACGATTTCATATATAATGGCATGAGTTTTGAGTTTTTTCATTTGAAATTTTTGATCAATGAAAGCCTAAAAATAAAGAAACTTTGATGGAACTAACTCCCTGAGTCTCTCATGTACATTTTGGAATGGCTTAAATAAAACATGTTGGTGAAACATGACAATTCTTGAAGATTTATTTGGAAGCTCTTTTTACTCCACAACAAAGTATAGTTTTTTAACATCTCATTAAACAATGCTGTCGTGAAAAAAAACATTTATCAAGTCAAATAAAAGTCATTCACATTAAATGAGACTTGTAATCAAGAATGAACTACCATTATTAAAATATAAGGAAATTAAAAAATAAGTTTATGTATTGTGCATACAGGTATTTCAAACAGCTGATTAGTGCCATGAACATGAAAATAGATTATTTCATAAACTATAAATTTACATTTCAATTACTTTCATTTTTGCACTAAAGACATAGAGAAGTTATAATGCTCTTCTATAAATTTTCTGCACTTTGTTTTTCCAAGAAATAAGCACACTATACAAAGGTTTAACAATGCAAATGATGTTCATTTAACTTTTTCAACATAGGTACTCTAAAGAATTATTTCTAAAAATCTCAATACATACATCTCAAAAGCATGGATCAAAATTAGCCTTTGTATGCCTAAGTGCAAGAATTTACGTGAATTTGCAGGCAAAATCAGAGCCATTTCTTTTCTTTCCTAAAGCAATGAGCATTGAAAAAATTTCTGAATGCATGATGGTAGGAAACAACATGATGAAAGTTTTATCTGAATGAAAATATTTTCTAAAATTGGGAACTTACTGGATAATATCCATCCTTTTTACAAGGATTGATAAAATTCCCACAGATGTGGCTATGATTTACAAATCCAATATCTGTCTTCATGGAAAGTTCTTCTGTGCTCCTATTCACATTTCAATTCCCTTGGTCTCTCATTCATCCATGGAAGCATAAAGGCTTGAACAAATATGGAAATATATATTTGCACAAATCTTGATGCAGAGAACTTGAACTATTTTTGCTCAGGCAATGGTCAGTACACCATGTTTTTATTGTTTTAGGTTATAGGAAGCGGGATGTTCTCAGTTAAATGTCAAGGACTCCCTTGCAACCTCAGGAAGAACTACGAGGGCCAGACTCCAAAATATTCCTCGAGAATCCTGGCTCTTGATCATTAAAATGCCTCTGTTATTTGTGGTTATTTTCATATTTGTACCCCTCGTTAACATTTTCAAATCTTATTCTCGTGAAAAACTTCATGGGGAAACTTTGTCAACTGTCCCATGACCTGTCAACTAACATTCCCCAAAACCATACCAGATAAGAGAATCAATGATTTACAATGTTGAAGGGTCACAAAAGCTCTGGGAAGGTCTTTCAGTTGTGGCCATAATAATTCACAACAGTTTTGGGGACCATGGCATGGATTCACAGATGGAGTTCAACACATTTGAATGCCATGATGAAAATTAAATTCAATGAATTTACATTAATTAAATTGAATGAACTTATAAGTTGACTGCTAAATTTCAGCAGATCAGTAAGCATAGATGCACCCAACCTTTAATGCTTGCAATACTTTCTTTTAATAATGTGCTGATTTATTGCTGTGAGTTTTCCAACTACCTGAAGTCATTTCCAAACACGCATAGAAAGAGTTCATACAATGGCTGAGTGGAGACATTTTAACATCACAATAAAAATGAGTAATGAAAAATATCAAGTAGATATATCATCACAAGAGTAGTTCAAACTCCTGATGGTATGTGTCTATGTCATCAAACCTTTAACACTATTCTATTCTATCAGTAAATGAATCCGTTTTCATGTCATACATTTCAAAATGCTGTGATTGTCGTTTTTTTCCACTCCAAATGTATCAGCCCAAAAATGAGAAAACACACGACATACGAGATTTAAACGCTATCGTGCAAATATAAAAAAATCCACACAACAGAGCACAGACCGCTTTGACCCCATGTCCAATATCCAAACATCAAGCTCATTAGATGTGAAAAGATAGGGGTTGATGATGGCCCGGAATTCGTGGACCTGTGATCAAGTCTTATAAAACGTTTCCATTCCGCAGGGCGAATGTTTTCTCATTACAAATGGAATTCCAAGTTGTAGCCACTGTCAATGACACAACCATAGAAGCTCCACCGCGTCCTTACGGTTTTCTTTCCCTTCCTTCCGCGCAGAGCTCTTCATCACTCATGCCCCCTCCCACTCGTCTGTACCTTGCCCCAAATGATTACGAATCCACCGACCGTCCACTCCATCCCCCGACCCTCCCATAATTCTCTCTCCTTCCCAGCATTCCTTTACTTCTCGAAGTTGGGATTGTCGAAGCCGATATCGCTCGTCGCATTCCAAGCCGAGACGGGTGACAGATGCCTCTGGGCCGGGGGCGGGTGGCCGCAGGGCCTTCGGACTGGCCCCGGGAGCCCCTTGGCGTCCTCCCACCGCCCGTCCTTCCTCCGCCAGCCTTCGCCCGCGACCGGCCCGCCGCCCAACCTCCGGCCCACCATCGCCGGGTGGTGCACGGCGCAGCCGCCCGCGGGCATCCTCACGGTCCCCCGGCCCGCGGCACCCAGCGTCAGAGCGAACGCCCCCGTGTAGATCACCTTGGGTGGGGCGAGGGGGCGGCGCCTGGGGCGGAGCGGGGGCGGCGGTGGGGGTGGAGGCAGGGGCGGCTCCGTGGGGGGCGTCTTGGCGCCGGCACCCCCGCACCGACCGCGGCGGAAGCGAGCCGCGGCCCCAAAGGCGATCGCCACGAGGATGAGGACCGCAAGGGCGGCTCCAGAGGCCGAGAACACCCCACGCTCCAGCTGCTCGTGCTTCAGCGCCGCGGTGCTGCCCTCGGCGACCTCCTTAGGGGTCAGCAGGGACTGCGGAGCGGACCAATAAGAAGCGAGAATGATGGAGGGGAAGGGAAGAAATCGTGGCAACTTGGAACTCTGACAGTTCGTTGGAATATCTCGTTGGGGGCTGGCAAGATTAGATCAGCCTACTCTCATTGGGGGGGGGGGGGGGGGCAAGGTCTCATCAAAAGGTGAGGAGGCACAATGAATGGGTAGTCCAAATAAACAACTAGTAATTAACCTAAAGGTTGGTTTGATTGGTGAGCAGAGAGGTTACCCAATATCAAGCCATACGAATAAGGGCAGGGGAGCCAGTTCCTTTCGCTGTGCCACATCCGGTTTCTATCCGGTACCCGAAAAATTACGTGGCTCTCAGTGACATCAGCCGGAATCCAATATTTTACATATCGCAATTCAAATAAATACTAAGCAAGGCATTTTTTCAAAGAAACTGCGGGAGATGCCGCAACAGTAACTTTTAACGGAGTCATCCGCTAATGTGCATTTCAATGCAACAATTTCAGAGTGTAAAAATCATTCGCCTTGACTGGGATTCCCAGGAACCCAGATCCCTCAATATTGAGGGATCTGGGTTCGAATCCCAGTCAAGGCGAATGATTTTTACACTCTGAAATTGTTGCATTGATAGGCATTTTTTATTATCATTGCCTTTTTTCTCATTGGATGTTTAGGATGGCATCGGACCAATACTTTTTAGTATATTTTTTCTCCAAGGACACTTCTAGAAAAAATAGGAAAATATTTCAACTCTTTTCACTTTACTTCATGACATGCCAGAGTTTATGCTTAATAAAATCACGGAGATTAAAAGAAGCGTTAAACCACTTTGGATGAAGCCTACAACGACGAAGAAGATACCTTTTTCGCATTAGTTCGTTAATAAATTATTATTTCCTTCTCGTAATCCTGCTACCCCTTTATGATCGCATTCTTATTTATTTTAGTTCAAACTTGTGTTAAATTACAATGAAGAATGAAGGTTTCTTTTTACTGAACCCGTTCTTGCGAGGGAATGGCTTTTTTATAAACGCAAAACTCGAAATCGGCTAAACAGTGGGGACATTAGGAGGAGCACGTAAAAAGTCAGCTGAGAATGTTTTTGTCTTGATAACTCCTTAAAAACTGGGAAAGTAGAATGGATTTTAACTCTTACAATAGTGGATTTCCTGGCGATTCACTAGGATATCAACTAATCTTAATGGAGATACTGGAAAAAATGAACGACTAGATGTATTTTGAACCTGAAGTCTATAGCAATTGGCGATGCAATATAACGATGGTACCTGCGAATGCTTATTCATAGTGGCTTATTCACGTGCCGTAAGAAAATATTTTCTAAATTTTCCGGGAATTGAATGATCTATTGTTATTTCAGTTTGTGTATTTGCATTGAAAAGCCATTTCGGAATAATACCCCAATTAGAAAAGTACACTTAAGACAGAGCGAATAAAAAGTTTGTCCTTTTCCAGATTTTTCTGAAGAAAAGCTTTTAACTTCACTTGCCCCTTACGTCGAGTTGCAATCCTCGAACTATAAAATCAAAGTTCGCTTTTAATCATTCATTTGAACGGATGTCGTCATTTGAATGTATGTCGTCGTACGTGGCGGGTTTCAACGCGTCATCGATCACTATGGGAACTCTCTAACGATCGATTTTAGGCTTTGGTGTGGTTTTAATATTACGCAACACTTAATCAACTGTTTTATTTTATGATGAGATTTTAATGAGGTACTTTAAATTAAGAGCTTTGGCTTGGACACGCTTATTTAAGCCTTTCGTGCAGAACGACGACACCAGGTGTGAAGTTCATGTTTGGGAACGAGAGAAACACTTTAAAAAGTTGTTTAAACACCACCATAACAATTTTTGCGATGGATGAAAGTTATTATGGCATTAAAACGGACCCTTTAATATAAATTGTAAAATATAAAGTTTCATAGATTATAATCCTTAAAGGGAATAGCGCTATGTAGGAACGAAGCAGACAATGAGTGAATAGCAGATATAATTGGTATCTGATTTCAAATTCTACAAACATTTTGGAAATATTTTATTTCTTTAATTGCATAAACTGGGTTAATGTACTCAACATCATTGATAATTACTTTTAACAAAATTCAGCGAATTTTATTGAATGTGCACTCATCCAACCCGTCAATTATAATATTACAACAAACAATTCGTCGAATTCTGAAATAATAGATATATTATTGCTAATTACATATATATAGTATGGCTAATTATCAATTTTATTATATATTTATGGTCACTTACTCAAGATTTTCGTGTAGTTAACAGTTACATTACTAATGCTGATGAAATAAAACGGCTATGATTGTAGCGCATGGAGCTAGGTTTTGAGATGAATAGGACTAACTTCTGGTCGAATGCCTGGACTATGGTGAGAGGAGACCAATGGATTATGAGCATATTGAAGCCCATGAGATAGCGCTGCTCAAGTTTTCCGGGCAACGCTCAACGAAACTACCGAAAAGATAACGAAAAAGGAGTTTTAGGACTTGCACCACGTAAATGATAAAGGTTTTTTACGTCGTCGGATCCTATGGAAAAGTGTACGGTAAATGTCGTAAATCGAACCCTGAAAATTTTACACCACTTTGAGATTGTGATAAGCGTCTATCTATCGCAGACCCATGCCTCGCTTCCCGCGTTTTTCTATTTACGGCTAAATCCAACGCAGCGCCATCAAATTGCGGAAATTGTAGCCCTACATTGAAAGGGATGGATTCTTCATATTAAGCTCGAAATGAGTTTTTGACTTATCCGTGCATTTGAAAAAATTCAAACATATAGCAGCCAACCCGAAGGTCGGTTTGGTTTAACAGCTCATAAATTTTACGTAATGAGTCGCGTGAATTTACCGGACATGAACGGCAGCAAATGCGCAAAATAATGCGGCAAGGAGATTTCGAGTCAGCAAACTCAAATAAAACAATATTTTTTCTAAGGCTTAGACTAGTAAATTCCTGCCTTCATAAATATTTACACCTATTAGTCCTAATCGAAATTGGATTTTGCTAAAAAGGAACTTTTACCAGTAGAAATAACACCACTAGGAAAGGAATGCGCGATACCTTTTATCTGAAAGAAACACCTATACACCTCTGAATTTCTAATTTTTCTGCATACATTTCATAATTATAAGTGTATATATATATATATATATAAATTTGTAAATTGCAGTTTGATATAATGTAGGAAGCGATTTTCCGTTGGTGGATGAGGTTAATGACTGGACATAAATCTACATTTACACAAGCCAAAGTGACCAATGTTAAAAAGCAGTAGTCTTTTATGGGAGGCGACCGACAGCTGAGGTCATTTGCACCGTAAGGGATGGATGAGAAAGGATGAAGGGCGGAGAGAAACCCGGCGTCGGCATTAGCCTACTCTTTACGAAAGGCGCCAAGGGGTCCACAGCTTAACGTCCCCTCCGACGGACGGCGTACTAACTCAAAGCGGAGTGCTCCCCACAAAGCACCTCAAGTAGGAATATAGCGCTATATATCAAACCACTGAAAAATATCTGCCTTTACCGGGATTCGAACTCTTTCCCTCTGGGTGGGAAGCCGGTACGTTAGCACCACACCATCCCGATCCCACATGCTAACATTAAAACGATTTCATCGTAGATATATGTTTCACCATACCATCAGGGTGTTGAGGGGTTTGCGTCGAGACTGGAGTAGAAAAGTGAACGGCACCAGTGAAATGCAGTTTGCAAAATGATCGTGTCTAAGAAAGTATGGATATTTTAAGAGCAACTCATTTGCTAGATTGTCTTATATACTTTAAATCGTGGTCCAAATTTCTGATGCCAAACAAGATGATAGCTTATGTAGGAACACCTGTATAGTAGTGAATCGTTTCCAATGGGCCTTTTACACTTAAAGCCTTATTATTTATGCTATGATTATATGGAAGTGAAAATCCATCGGGAGCAAATGAAAATGAGTAACAGGCAATCTGAAGACAGAAGTGGGATTATGAGGAGAGACCGTCTGGAGCAGTGTTTCCCAAATGTTTCGATCCACCGGCCCTAGGATCCATAAACATTTGCTCAACGCCCCCTAATCGGCAGCTTTAAAATAATAATAAAAAATCATGAAACAAAATAACCAAATGAGGAACCCTGAAATAATCGAATTTAAAACAATGAATAGTAAAATGTCTATTTAGAATCCAATTAATAGAAAGTGTTCATATCACAAAAGACTTAATACACAGTGAAAGAAACTTCGGTGGGAATATACGTTTTACATAACAATAAATCATCAAAACAAATATTTGTAAAAAAGCTTTTTTTAGAAGTTTACGTCTCTTTTTTCACTTAAATTAAGTAATTATATAACATGAATATTTTCAATTTATGGAAATAGAATAATCAATTATGTTTTGTTAAAATTAGTTAGGCAATTAAGTGACGATTGATTTTAGTTTTTCATGGCCTAAAAGTCATTTAAGGAGATGCTATTGCCTGATTTAATTAAATACTTCCTTTAAATAAAATGTAATGGGATGGATGGCATTGATGACCTGATACCAGTTTTCCAGCGTCCGATCAAATGCTACGCAGCACGAGTCTTAAACCACCGCGTCCACAAACCTGAAGTCTGTTTCTCTGCTTGGAAATAAGCTGAATGACTGCCCTAAAACCACGATCCACCAAATATGAAGTCGGAAATGAATGGAGGAGTTTTTAACCACCACCCAATATGTAGGATAATGATCGGACACCTCCTTCTGTACCCAAAACTCTTGATAATTGATCAATAACTTTGGTTTCAATTGAACGCCATTTTGTGTTCAAATTAATACTTCCTCTAATACTCCAACTTCCTCAATATCGACAAAAAGATTTATCACCCGGTCTGGAATTTCAAACAAAAGAAGATTCTCAAATTGCTGCGTCATGTTTTTATGCAAGGTGGCTAAATGGTCACAAAATACTCTCAAATCATCATCAACTACACCAGCTTGCTCTTCTAGCATTAACAGGGAAGGGAATTGATAAAGCTCGCGGCGATCTATTTTGCCCTTGAATAAACTTGGAAATAAACACAGTCACGGCAGATTTTGCCTTTATAAGGTAAGTATCATTTCTCTGCAATTATAAATTCATTTCATTGGACTTTGTATGTAGTTTAGGCAAAAATTCAACCTCATTCCTAATCTCTTTAAGGTTGTCGCTGAGAAAAGCATCTTTCTCCTCAGAAAACTGCACGGCAGTGTCAAAAAGATTGTAGAAGCGCCTTATACAATTGCCTTTTGATAGCCAACGAACTTGTGTGTAGTATCAAACGTGTGTAGTAACATATATTTAAAATCTTCATCGTTCTCTTCATACAACACTCGAAATAGCATGAGGAGTATTGGCTTTAATTTTGTTAACTGCTGTCATTACAATGTTTATGCGTAATGTGAAGGCGATCACTCAGTATTTTAGCCACTAGATGTTGTCGGTGAATGACACAACGAGTAGCAAAAACATTTGATACATATTATCTCAAGTATGCAATACAACCATGGTAACGACCAGTCTAGAACGCTGCTCCGTCTATTGCAACAGCAAGTATGTTAGAAGGTGGATTTGTTTGTACCAGAAAAACTTCTCTACGATAGGAAATATTGATTCATCTTTAGTTCCAGTCTCTAATTGCCTTGCAAACAACAATTATTGTGGTAAATTTGCATCTTTAATAACGTGTACGTAAGCTAGAAGCACAGATTCATCACCTGGCATAGTTGACTCGTCCAACTGTAATGCAAATTCCAATGTCCTCAGGATGACGCACCATATATATTCCACATTTTCAGCCATTTCATCTATTCGTCGTTGAACTTAAATTTTGCCTAGGGGAACAATTTTTAGTTTATCATTTGGTGGCTTATGCCATGAACAGTACCCAGGACTTCACTCACTGCCAGTAGGATGAGTTCTTCGCCATTTGTAGGTGGCTGTCCAGATTTAGCAATTAATAGTGAAACATTTTATGAAGCACGGGAACCATCAATCATATGTTTCGAAACATTACACAACATACTTGAAAGTGTTGGACGTTTTTGCAATCTGTCACGAAGTGACTGAAAAAAATGTTGAAATCTTTTCTGTCTTGTCAGGATGGTTCTTCCTAAAATGGTCAATAAGTCTGGAAGGAAAAATTCCAAAGAAACTGCGGGAGATGCCGCAACAGTAACTTTTAACGGAGTCATCCGCTAATGTGCATTTTTAATGCAACAATTTCAGAGCGTAAAAATCATTCGCCTTGACTGGGACTCGAACCCAGATCCCTCAATATCCGGTCGAGTGCTTTAGCCACTTAAGCTACCGAGGCGTCCTCTTAAACTCTGAAATTTTGGGGCTTTTTAAAGGAACTAGATGTTATGACGAAATACCGTACATACAATGTCACATGCATTCGTAGTCGTGCGCGAGGCGCCACTGTCCACGAGGTTAAAAGCCAACTTTAAACACGTATGGTGTTTTCCCTTTGACAAATTCCAAAGAAACTGCGGGAGATGCCGCAACAGTAACTTTTAACGGAGTCATCCGCTAATGTGCATTTTTAATGCAACGATTTTTACGCTCTGAAATTGTTGCATTAAAAATGCACATTAGCGGATGACTCCGTTAAAAGTTACTGTTGCGGCATCTCCCGCAGTTTCTTTGGAATTTGTCAAAGGGAAAACACCATACGTGTTTAAAGTTGGCTTTTAACCTCGTGGACAGTGGCGCCTCGCGCACGACTACGAATGCATGTGACATTGTATGTACGGTATTTCGTCATAACATCTAGTTCCTTTAAAAAGCCCCAAAATTTCAGAGTTTAAGAGGACGCCTCGGTAGCTTAAGTGGCTAAAGCACTCGACCGGATATTGAGGGATCTGGGTTCGAGTCCCAGTCAAGGCGAATGATTTTTACGCTCTGAAATTGTTGCATTAAGTCTGGAAGGTTTTATCGCCTAATTTGAAAACACCCTTTCGCATAGTAGGCACACAGTCATGTCCCTGTCTATAGGTGACTCTTGTCCGTCCTTAAGATATTCCACATTATACTGTATTCCACATTTCCTACCAGTCTGTTTCTACAATAAAGTTTTAAATATTAAATTTTGTTAAACTAAAATTTAATACATACGAGTATTAATTAAATGGAATGCACGAATGATTTAATGTTAAGAGGTGGATGCAATCTTTAAGCGGTTGCTTTATAGAATAAAATTACTCATAATCATATGAAAAACATCAAAAAAATATTTGTGCTTGCGGCATAATTTCAAACAGATAAAATCAAAGCTGAATATATGTATTTATTTTGCATACTTGGTATAAAACAGGATTTATAGGCACGCCAATTTGCTCTTGATTGGCACTAGTTTCACTTCAGGTGAACTGTAAATATCAACGCAGTTTATTTATTTTATATAAATATTGTACATTTCATATACAAATGCAATACATTTATCACGTGAGCGCGAATTCGAGAGTGGGGCGTGTGGAATTTGTGAAGGGAGGTCTGCCCCCATTCACCTTTTCCATCTTTCATAGAGAGAAACCAAACACTCGGCTGCAAAGTAAGCTCCTCTCGAATTCGATTTATGATACTGGTCTAGTCAGTTGAAAGTGAAATAATATTTCTTTGGCTCCTATTCTGTCGTTATGAGTCGTAATAGTCCATTCAATTCCCTAAATTGTATTCATAAGAAAGGCAGTTCAAGGGACTGTTGCGGTGAAATTGTCTTTGGTTCAATTTTTGGATACTTTTATGTGCGTTGGTTCAACTTAAGTTTATTCCACAGCATGGCTACCTTTTCATTTAATGATATATTATTAAGTGGAATGTTTTGAAGAAGTATGCTTACTACTCAATTCGCTCGTGAAGGCGAAATATATCTTACATTTTCTTTTTATTCAAAGAATTATTGTGAATTTTACATATTGTATGAAAAAAGATGCAATGCAAAATGCTTCAATGAAATGCAAAATTGCAGCAACCCCGTGATTTAGATCAGTGAACCGCGAATTTATTTAATTGATATCTAGCCGCCAAAGGGAAAGTTCAATCGTATATACTATAGATAGAAAGTACGAGAGAAAAGGTCCTCATTTTGAACTATCTATTATATATTTTCATGAAATGACAATAACCATTTCAATATGAATAATATACTGGCCGTTTATTTTCGTATTATACTTCGCCATCATAAAATAATACAAAATATTTTACAATAGTACTATAGCAAGAATGATATCATGAGATGAGTGAAAAATAACTGACCAATACAGCCTTGATGATATCGTTGGAAGCGACTCTTTGGGAAAATGATGATCCAGGTAAATATTTAATGTAAAAACACCGAATCTAATTATCGGGTGAGCTGATTCCTCTCCGGATCCACAACAGATGTTTTATTCACCCTGAACCTTACTGCCGAAATACTCAGTGTCGTGAAGATGCTCCATCAATAGATCAAATGAGATTAAACCCCTTCAAAAATTTCCCTTGCGCGAGAAAGGCTTGGAAATATTTTTAAACAGTTCCTACATTAAAATGTAAGTAAACACATGGTTTAAATTACTTTCAGGTCGTGAAACAATATAAACTTTAAAAACTAAGATTTAAAACGGAGACAAAAGGAAGATGACCGAGCCTTCACAAATGTCGCATTGTGAGGACCCTCCGGCGCCCCCCTGCCGCCCCCTTCCTTCTTTTCGCCCCTTGTAGACTAGAGCATCGCCCCACGGGGGCAGGTAGCTCCCCCCTTGGGGACCACTGGTCTAGGGTAAGCACAGTTGTTTCCATTCGGAACCAGTATAATATAAGAAGCTCGGCGGACCTTAATGACTCAAGGTATTTATTTAACAAGGCCATCCTGAGGAAGAGGACATGGCCGCACTAAGAACAGATGAGGAGGCCACAAAAAAGGGAGCAGCAGCAAATGAACGATTTCGCGAGTGTGTGAGATTCTATGGAACGGAGGCATGTCCCTAGGAAAAGTAGAGGAGAGAAGAAAAGAGACTGCTAAACCAATCACTGGATATTGAAGTTGAAGTTCAAATAGAGTGATAGGAAGGAGGACGTGAACACGAGGGTAGAATTCCATTTGGGGCGCTCTGCGGAAAAGAAGAGCCAAATGGATTCATTGAGCTCTCCTTGACGCACGTTTCATATTTCTTTTTTTGGACATAATGGATGGGAAGAGGCCAGGGGGAAAACCGCGGGACATGAAGCAGAAGTTCTGATGCTTTTTATTTTGATTATCGGGGCTTAATAGAATCAATCAGGAGTGGTTAAAGGATTCAATCTTCGATTCAATTCAATCTCCTGATTCAACCACGAATGACGACGATAGCATTTACTATCTCAAGACTTCACTTAATTTCTCGATAAAGTCAACACTGGATGATCGGATGATGGTTACAAAATAATTGATATTTTTTTCGTATCATTTGTTTGTTACTTCATGACGAATTATTTCTTTTATTACAATGAATGAATCCCTTCAATAATTAAAACCATAATACACGGTTAAAAACCTCATCCTACAATTTATTATGTGCAATATAAACTTTAAAAATGTTTATATATAAATATATATATAAAGATTGTACGGAAAAACTCACACGAGCGGCACAATAATGGGCTGACACAATATAACTCAAATAGAATAGAATAGCAACATTTAAAAGGACACTCACACGGATAATTGTTCGAGCTTTCGGCCCTCTCAGAGGCCTTCTTCAAGAGAGACTCTATAATATATATATATATATATATATACTAATAGAGAGACTCTAATATATATATATATATATATATATATATATATATATATATATATATATATATATATATATGTATATATATATATATATATCAACCGTATACATATGCGTAAACTTCTTCTGGGGTTCCTTAAGAAAATATAACTATACGGTTCCACGCAACCCGATTCCGTTACTTTAAATTACCATTTCCAGAACGTGATATCTTTGATACTGGGGAGACAAAGGCGACGGATGGAATCCTATGACGCCTGAAGGGATCGTATTTAGAATTCTCTCGAGTGTAGTCATTAACGTTCGCGAAACTTTCACGCCGAGCAGCTCCGAATAACGGAGCCATTAGCAATAAATTCAACTCAAGCATAAAAACTCCTCATCTCCCAGCCTCGCCCTTCCCTTCCCACAACTCCGCAGGGCGGCCGCTAAGAGCCTCGCGTTTAGTCGCTTTAGTTCCCTTATAAATGCGACTCCACTCCTTATTGCTCCGGGTTTTAAAACTCATTACCGCGGTTTTTTAGGGCAGCTAGCGTGGAAATAAGCCAAAAGTTAAATAAATTAGTACTTATTGACGTAATTAAGTCACCTATGATCATATTAGGACGAAAGCCTAGTTATTATGAAGTTAGTCGATTGACAATGAGGTTCCTTGAACCCAGCCTATTTTCATAACATATCTGTATATTTCGGAAAACAGTGCGAAATTATTTCTACCTAACTCAACGCCGTAATTCAGTACGTACTTCCGAAATCCTACCATCTGATCTCAGGTTTGTGAAAAGTTAGACCGCTTTAGTATCACTGACAATTGTCAAATCGAAAGTTGCGAAGGTGGGATTTTAAAATGGAGACTGCTTCTGGTAATGCAATCGATAGCTCCTCCACAGTGATGTGGCAAACCCGCTAGGCTTGAGGAAGCATTCCTACATATTTCGGTGAAGGACGAAGTGCTTGAATGGCATTCAATTCAAACACCAGCAGCAAACCTCGAAAATCTACTTCCTCAAAAGTTTTAACTGGAGAGAGGATTGCAATACGCCCGCGGATAGTAAGTTAGAGCTAGATGTATTGGGAAAAATGCACCACGGGGTTTATAAAAGACTTTTCCGCCTGATGGGTGATCAAATAGCTTTGCACTATGAAACATTTATTGAAAAATCTACCTTGTAAAATCCGCCATAAGTTTTAACAACTGCAAGAATGCATATATTGCCCCAAATTATAAGAATGCCACATTAAATAGTATGGTAATGCACGAAAATTACATTACAGAACGGAACCACATTCACAATCGGAAATTTGTACACATACGCCATGCCTAGAATTGATAATAGAGAACGCAAAGCAATATTTAGTTATCTCTGCATTAAATCTAAATAATAAGTGCGTATAATGATGACGCGCGCACAAACGTATTTCAGAAGTTCACATCGAATTGCGGACATTTCTCGTCATTTTCTCTCATCGGGCGAATGATCTACCAAACTGAAGATTTTACAACTATTTTCCATGCTCAATATATTATTATTAAACAATAAAGTTGCCATTAATTATTTTTAATGAGTGTATACATGAATATCACGAGTGTAGACATCTCGTGACCACCAAAAAATAAGAGAGCATTGCATTCTTCAATGTTTTTGCGTTTCACATACAATTACGCGAGGAAATTCCAATAGTATTCTGTTCCCCTTGCCATTAATGACTAAACTGTAGGAATGGCACACACCTCAAGATTGAGGTACGAGACCCTTTCGCGTTTCTATGACAGCATTAAGACAAGTAGACTCCTGCAATGGACTTTATCTTAACCAATATGGGGATCTGGATGGTGCCTTCCCACCCAGAGGGCCCGGGTTCAAATCCCGGCGGTGTTGAATATTTTTCAGAGGTATCTCGATCCCTACTTGAGGTGCTTTGTGGAGGGTACTTTTGAGTGAGTACGCCGTCCGTCGGATGGGACGTTAAGCTGCTGACCCCTTGGCACCTTTCGTTATTAAGAGTAGGCTAATGCCGACGCCGGGTTTCTCTCCACCCTTCATCCTTTCCTGTCCATCCCTAATGTCACAAATTACCTTAGCTGTCGGCCGCCTCCCATTAAAAGCTACTACTGCCTAACCGATATCGTAAAATACGAATACATTAAATATATTCAGGAGACGGGACTTATTCGGCGGAAGCTTTATATTTTAGCAAATTCACGTTTCAACTTTTGAATCGAATCGCTGAAATGAATGAATGACACCTCTCCTTATCTTCAACAGAGATCGTCACAAAGAAACAGTTGGTGTAATGATTGGTTCCCAAAGTGTTAGAATGGCTTTACTGTTAGTATAATGTCTACTGTATTTTTCTAATTAAAATTTTTCAAATTTAAAATATGTACGATTGGTCTTATATCTATGATTGATACGCGCTGTTTTCAGATAAGCATCCAGATGCAGGTCGCAATTGTTTTACTGCGTCGTAGATCGAAGAATAGTGATCCTAATGGTAGATCGAATTTTTCTCCTGGGGAGACAACAGTGTTTTCAAAGCTTCCCTGTTATGGCCGCACCGACGTAATCGAAGCGCCTCTCAGTCCCTTCAGAAAGATCCCTCCGCCAAAATGCATTCGGAACGACGAAACCGTCTTCGCTCCAAGCGGCCTCACGCAAATAACCAGGTCTTCAGTCATCTGAATCATTAATGACGCTGCCAATTCTCCTCAGGCAATGCGATCGGCAAAACTAGGGTCAAGGGGGGATAATGACGAGAAATTTGATCGAAACTTTAGGAAGACATTTTTTTCTCGAGAAATAAATACTGGCTGATTTGAAGTTGAACTGCAACTTTGCCAGGCCATTCTCCGCGAACGGGTCCAAAAGTGCTGCCGCTTCTAACATTACGTTTTTGTAGAGTCCATGGCCGTAATGAAAGTTTTTCTAAGAGCTGGCGCTGCATTCGCAGTTGTGCGGGAGTGGGGAGGGAAAAGCTCTCTCTCTCCCTCACACACACACACGAAGGCACACATTTTGAGTGATTTTCCACGCGAGGGATTCGCGCTGCTGAATTCGGCCGTGACGGACGAGGCGATGGTAATGTAACGGCGTCACGCTTATGACCATTCTCAAAAGAAAGTTTGAAGGAGGAAGTTGCCACCTGGAAGATACCTTTTAGTTTAAACACGAAATACGCATTTGCATTGAATTTCTAATTATACGATTGACTTTTTGTCTTTCACCGAGTCATCGTTCAGTCCACAAATCCTCAAACTACCCTCAAAATACTAGATATTCTAAGCAACGTCTCCCATATCTTAGTTTTCTGCTGTTCAAATCCATGGGGAGACGATCGAAAGCCTCTCATCTTTGAGTTCATTTCTATTCGAATTGAAACAATTACATATTAAATGATTCGAACATTTCACGATAGTCGTAGAAAGGTTTCCGCGGTCTTTTTCCTCCAACGAACTGGCAGTGCTACTAGATTATATGCGCTTACCAGAATGCCCCCAATGCCTCAAATGTAAACAGCAAGGGGAATCGTACTCGGCTAGGCATGAGACTAGTGACAAGGGATGTTAGCGGCGGGAGTCGCACTCGCGCGTGGGGAACAAAACGCGTCGTCCGCTGCTACAATAAACCATCGCTGGATGGTTTGCAATGCGCGGGCGTGGAAAAGGGTGAAAGGGATTGTCCTGACTGCTGGCCGCGTGGGCTTCTGTGGCGCCACTCGCATCAGAGGCCCCCCGGGGACATGACCCGGGGTGTGTGATCCATTAATTGTACTTACGTGTCATTTGAGGCGTGAAGGGCAAACTCGGCAACTGAGATAACATTTGAACCTACTGCTACTGAAACATTTACATCCGAAACACAAAACTTCCGTGAATTAGGGACTCTCTAACACCTTCTCATGAGGGAAATGATGATGTAGGTATATCGGAGACGTTTTGCAAGAATTTCATTCCCGAAATGGGAGACAAATTTAATGAGTAATGAAGAGCAAACGTCTGGATGAATGAAAACTCAGAAAAAGGCAACAAGTAGATTCCATCAAAGGATTGCGGAAATTTTTTTTTTTTAACTTTTGACGCGAAATTAACTTCAAGAGAGTGCAAGAATTACTCTCTGAAAACACATTTCGCGCACAGATAAAAAAGAAACAGGAAAGGTAGCAGACCGCCGATGTCACGATGCTCCGAAAGTTAACCATGATCGTTTTCTTGTGACGAAATTTACGACAGTCACATTAAAAGGAGTCCTCAAGAGTTGATGATGCTCGGCACATTTACTTTGCCTATCCGGACCGTTTACTAGGAAACGACCGTCGATGTGCGCACACCGAGGCATTTCCAATTACCGGAAAGAGAAAGAGAGAGAGAGATGGTGGGATTGCTTCCGTGCTGCTCGAGATTGATCAGTGATCGGCCGAAGAAATCACCCTTCAGGTAAATGCATTCCGTCTCCTGCTATGGCGCTCAATTTACATCGCTATGATATCTGATTGTGAGAGAAACACTGATCGCGAGGTTCTGGTCTTGTAATTAGAAATTTCGCAAAGACGGCGGAGGCAATATTATAGAAGAAGAAGCCAGTGGAGCACACTATGGTTTCACAAAATTGCAGTGGCTCAAGACCAGCTGTAGTGGTAACGCATGATCCGCATTAAATCACCAAATTCCTAGCAAGGTACGATATTTTTACTGTAAATATGTTCTGGTTCATATTGAAATCGTAATTGATACGACGTTTTTAGTGGCATTCGTTTTTGAGGCGCTTATTAAGATATTCAATTGTCAAGTTTTGAAAAAGATAATTTTTTGCAAATTCAGGAGCAAAAAAAATTGGATTATTTATGAAAATTATGCGATATTATTATTATCCTCTAAATAGGATTTTCATCATAGCAGGGTGAATGATACTACACGTAGAAGGGCGAATGATATCAGGAATAAAAGACGACTGTGGAGAAAGTGAGCAATGAGCATTGCCTCATTTTGGGAATGAAATCGACGTCTTATTCTGTCCACGGTCTAAGCCGTGAATCGGAAGAGCACTGAGCAAACGAAGACATGAGCTACGAATGAAAAAGTGCGAATACTCAATAAGTCATCCGCGAAGGAAAGAATCCACGAATGGGAATGCCTCAAGGCGCCAAGGAATGAATGGCTATTATATTTATTTCGCAAGTACTGAAGCGACGCGGTTGACAATGCCAACGAAAATGCGGGATATCCCACGACAGCATCTTTAGCGCAGTGCTTGGTGATGGTTTAGCATTCCGATCCTTCTCCAGCGGGAAAAAAATCATTCCCTTCGACCGGGATCTCGGTCAAGGCGAATACTCTTTTTTCCTGCGAATTTCTCGTGATTACATTTGAGCATATGTTGAAAATGACTCGCAAACAAAAAATAGGAATCATCAAAATGATGGTTAAACCTAAACCTCACTCTATGGTTTAAGAGAAAGATGATTTCAATGCTCACATCGCCCTTAAGTTCACGGATTAAAAAAGTAATATCCCCGCAGAACTTCAGCCACCAAATTCATCCAATCTTGCCTCCGGTTATTTTTCTCTTTTTTAAGTATATAAAAAAAAGGCTGAGGGGAGAAACGTTTGGGGAGATTCCAAACCAGCCAACAGACTGCGGAATTGGAAATCGACGCCTTAAAGTTGAAGACCTCCTCGACGTTTCCAGAAGTGGCGCAAACTCGGGGACGCGTGGATTTCGTTATACGGCGAGGCGACTCTTTCAGTGAATGCTTTCAGGCTTACGTCATGAGTAAAAATGTAAGGGCGATCACAGTAAAAAAAATTCTTTTTTATTTATTTCGGAATATAATTTGGAGCATTTCCAGTCTCATTGTCTAACGACAAGGTTTATGTTTGTTTAAATTATTAATTTGGTTATCCAAAAAAATTGTGGGATATAAAAAATTATGCCACGAAAAATAAATTTTTAGTAATTTTCAAAGGACGTGTTCCTCCTCAGCATAAGTTAGCTGTGGCAAAATGTGTAGTATATGAACAGCGTATACTTTTTGGGTCCCCATTGGCTGTGAAACCTAAGTGCGAGGGTACCAGAGGAGAGATGGACTCCGAAGGAATTTGATTTACTTGTCGAAATAGATTATATTAAGCGCTAGATTTATTAAACCTTGTGATGATAAACTTAATAGCGCACCTTGATAGTTAGAGGAAATAAATTGGATTTACTTTTGAAGCAAAGTTTAGATTACGGATGAAATCTCTTCCATAAACTAAGAGGTGGTCTCTTTAGCGACAATGTTTGAAATGCATCACTAGTCTCATCGTACTGCGATAGGAGATATCATGAAGATTAAATTAGAGAAATCAAGCGTAGAAATGGACAAATTTTAGATGTCATTTCCCTCGCGCATAATAACCGCAAAAGACCGCTCTATTGAGGACAATCTTTTTAAAACTTTTAAGTAGCTTGGTATATTAGCACTATTTAACTTAATGGTTTTTTATCACTCCTGTTATTGGCAGTTCGTCTCCCTCGTGAACAATAAGTAGTTGGCACTGAGAAACCTCTGTGCATATCAATTAGTTAACCTTTTCCCATTATTTGAAATATTTTACATATTTATTGGCAAAAAACATTAAAGCAAAACTTATAGTTGACGTTTGCATGCCTTTTGTGGAATCAAACTTTGCCGCACACCTTCGCGGTGACTTGCAGACTACCGCGCAGAAGCAGAAATACTACATGCCGGAAAATGTGACGGGGGACAGTAAATATCGTTTTTCTACCTTCTATATATGACACTGTTTTGCCTCTAAAACATTTTTTCCAAACAATCGCCCGCCCTCGGGGTTCCCCTTCTTGCCCGAGCGAACGGCTGACCCCTGCCAAGGCCGGGAAAGACAAGGGGCACTCACCGTCGACGTGATCACCCTGGACACTTTGAACTCCTCGCCGGACAGCTCCAGCAGCGTCGCGTTGGACTGGGCCATCCTCATGAGGGCCCTCATGGGCCCCGCACCCGCCGGCCCCTCCGTCGCCACCGTGACGTTGACGAGAATGGATGGAGGGGCCAGGACGACGCTCTCGATCGTCACCTGGTCGTACTCGACGGAGAGGCGGGCCGCGAGGTTGACGCGGACATACTTGGCGAAGTCCCGCCGCCTTAGCCGGGCCACGGTGGAATTGCCCACGAGGACCAGGAGGAAGGATGGGGCGGCGTCGGTGGGGTCCCCGGAGGGGGGCGGCGAGAGGAGGGAGGCGTGCGGGGACGGGGGAGGGTCGCGCTGCTGGTGTCCCTGCTCGCTCTCCGCCTCCTGCTCCGCACTGGCCTCGTCCCACAGGGCGAAGGGGGATGGGGTGGAGAGGCCGCCGAGCGGAGGGGGGGAGGAGGCGGAGAGGGGATCCGGGGGCGGCGGCGGCGGGGGAGGCTGCGATGAGTCGGTGGATTCATCTGTGGGGGAAAGTGGTGGACAGAGGGTCAAAGAATGTTACGCCTCGGCGGATATAATTCAAGTTGGCTCAAGAATTCTTGCCGCCGGAATCCCGGGTTATAAGTTTTAGACCCCGAACTTTCGATGATTGAATATAGGGAGGACCGGGCGGAATTTGGCGTCAGTGGTGCAAGGGGTTTATATCGGAGAGGCATTGGTCGAGGCTATTTTTGGCTCATTCTTTTTTAGTTTTATGGTCAATCACAGCATATGAGGAAACTATGAAGGAATAAAGAGACTGGCAGGGAATGACAGAGCTTAGAAGGTTGCTGGATATGAAAAGTTTTAATAGTTATGCACTATTAATTATACACTATTAATTATACACTATTAATTATACACTATTAATTATACACTATTAATTATACACTATTAATTATATATATCACTTCGTTAAACTTTCTTCTATCTGAGCCCATTCATACAAAATATTAGTGACATATATTTAACGAGCAGATATAACAATAGAACTGAGATATAACATAACACAACTATATATAGAACGAAGGAATAGGGGATCGAGATGGTGCGGGGGCTAACGTACTGGCTTCCCACCCTGAGGGCGTGGGTTCAAATCCCGGCGGTGTTGAATATTTTTCAGAGGTATCTCGATCCCTACTTGAGGTGCTTTGTGGAGGGCACTTTGAGTGAGTACGCCGTCCGTCGGATGGGACGTTAAGCCGCGGACCCCTTGGCGCCTTTCGTAAAGAGTAGGCTAATGCCGACGCCGGGTTTCTCTCCACCCTTCATCCTTTCCTGTCCTTCCCCTATGGCGCAAATGACCTTAGCTGTCGGTCGCCTCCCATCAAAACTACTACTACGAAGGAATAACAAATTACCATAGTTACCACAAAATCTAAGGTACAACATGTTCGACAGAATATACAACGCTTCACAAAGATATTATCCATTAGTAACCAATGGTTTAATTTCTACCTCAGTTCAACATTTTTGGTACTGGGGCCATCTTTCCCCATAGTTGTAATATTTTCCTACATACCCTGCCCACACAAATAGTTTTCAACCGTGTATGGGCTTTTGGACAATAATGCAATTATGATTTTTCCACAAGAAATATCTATCCTGTGACAAATTCCAAAGAAACTGCGGGAGATGCCGCAACAGTAACTTTTAACGGAGTCATCCGCTAATGTGCATTTCGATGCAACAATTCAATTCAACAAGGCGAATGATTTTTACACTCTGAAATTGTTGCATCTATCCTGTGACTGAAAATGCAAAGCTGTAAATTAATCAGATCGCAAAATGTCAAAATGAATAATACATTTTGTTATGTTCACTAATTAATATTTATTTTTTAATATAATATGCAACGCGTTTTTCGACGTCTAGGCGTCATTATCAGGTCAACTTCTATGATTAAAACTGTTTGAGTGTCGAAACGTACGTTCCATATCGTATCAAAGAAATCATTGTGTTCAGTAAATCAGTAAAAAGCGTGTTCTTAATGTATGTATACATTGCTCTTCAATCACGTCACTTCGGGAAAGGTCCATTGAATCTGCAAAATGTCTTTTTAAATACGGAAGTACTGAATACATGAGTATATGCATATCCAATCAGCCCTGAGTGAGGAATATTTTAGCATCCGTGCGGCAGTTGTTGCAATAATTTGGCAACTGGAACAGGTTTTATAGAAACTCTTATGTGACGGTAGTAGAAATCTTCATATATTAGGTGCCTGAGGTTTGATCACTCCATACACAAAACACCGCCCTAAGGGCAAAGCGCCCCATCTAGCAAAATATAATGATGCTTGAATGTCTTGAATTTCACGACCGTGGAGCAAGCTGATTTAAATAAATAGACCGTTTGATCTTTGAAAATTATCTTCATGGTGACTAAAACAATTTAGAAATAGAAAAATGGCGCAAACATAGCCAAATTATATCTATACACAATTGGAATAAATGAAATGCAAAATTTTCCATCATTTGGAAAAATTTCACTGAAATTAAATAAACATATTGCACATTTAACATTCACAGTGGGCAAAATTGATAAGCTTTGCAGGAATTTTTGGAGGGTGGGTAAAATAATACATGGTGGCTTTTGGTCATCGTGTCCCAGCGTAAATTTTATTTGATTAGAGCTGGCATTTAGGATTCAGGGTATCGAATCTCATGTTTCGGCTCAAAAAACGGCTCTCCCATAGTTTTACAGCATTTGAGCGAGTTTACAGCATTTGATGTTCCCCGCTTAAACTGTTGAGAAATTTTCAAGTATTCAAACTTATTGAAAAAAAAAGATTATTACCAAAAAATGCGATATTTTTGTAATTTCACCAGCACAGCTGTTATCTGTTCCACAGGGAAAAATTATTTAGAAAAGACAATCATTGAGCGAAGCCTGAAACGAATATGCTTCATTGACTTGTTTGGACAGCCAATCACTTTTAATATTGGTTCCTAAATTTTGGAGGCATACGAGGTGTGTTCAAAAAGTAAGGTGCCTTGATATTTTTATGCAAAAATCGTTTTTCATTCCTCAACATCCAATTTGTCCCCCTCAAAGTAATCCCCCCCCCTATATAATACACTTGTGCCAACGCTGTTCCCCATTCCTCGAAGCAATTCTTCTAAGCACTTTTTGGTATATATATTTTAACTCTTCCAGCGACGCAGTCTATATCTCCTCAATCGTTGCGAATCTCCATCCTTTCATAGGTCTCATCAGTTTCGGGACCAGGAAAAAGTCGCAGGGGGTCAAATCCGGTGAATATGGTGGCTGAGGCATGACTGTGATGTTGTTTTTGGTCAAAAAATCTCTCACAAGCAAAGATGAGTGAGGAGGCGTATTAATCGTGATGCAAAAGCCATTAATTGCTTTCTCATGCTTACGGGCGTTTTATTCGTATTGCTTCTTGCAAACGGCGCATAACTTCAAGGTTATTCTCCTCATTGACCGTGCGACCATGTGGTAAGAACTCCTGATGCACTACGCCACGGTAATCGAAATTACCACGCACGCTATACTATCGAAACTTTAAACAAATATTTGGGTCATATGCACCAATACAACAAAACAATAAAATTGAACGTCAAATGTACATTGCCCGAGAAATTCGAGAAGTCACCTTGCTTTTTGAGCTCACCACGTATACAAATGGTACTTCCTAAACTGTCCTTCAATTACAGAAATTTCACCACCACAGCGCACACATCTAGCCCTAGATCATCTCTTTCTCTCCCTGAACATAAGAAAAAATCAAGAAAAAAGAATTTATCAAGATGATATTGAGATAAAGAAGAACTAAAAAGAAGTCTTCTAAAATCTAATCAACATAATCAACTCCAGGGGAAATTTGAAGTAATCTAATGTAAATCTCCCAAACCCTTTGCTATTGGCTTTTTGATAACGGTCCATAATTTATTACCTTGTGCTCAGTCTTCAAAGATAACCGTTTATGCATTTATAACTGCTTACATTCCATCTTGCATTAAACCAAACCAACCTCCGATACTGACCGCCCATCCCTGACAACCTTGGACCACGTGTCAAAGTAAAATCTTGATACAGGTTGATAGTTGAGGGAAACGCAACCGAAGGGAACTTTGGATTTGTTTTATTTTTTTACCAGAGGTATACCCAAAACGGAAGGTTATCGAAATCAATGTTTATGAAATCAAGTGAAAGGTGTGATAAATAAAAGGCCGATTGTCTTAACTTCCGTATGATGCAACGCAGTCCAGGAATTGTTTTCAAGGATTTTTCATAACACTGATAAAAATGCCGACAGGGTTATAAACACTTCTTCCCATCTCAAAAACATCCTAAGGGCCCTATTACTGCAGGACCATTTAACTTAGGGGCGACAGAACACTCATTGCAGTGTTTTTGGCAACGCTAAAAGAATGGGAAAGAAGAATGAAATTCTGTGGAGAAAAATGTCTTCGAAATCAATTAATTCAACATCACATTAGTTTCGCATAATTTTCAAGTAAATTATGCAGTAATCAATTTGATAATATAAGTAACCCTTTAATTCATGTATATAGGTCCAACACACTACGGGAATAAGATTGCTATAGTTAGATGTTTCACCTTCCAAAATACTCTATGCTAACTGTTCCAGTCGTCTCAGCGAAACGCCCGTGCCAGCATTTATTTCAGTATCAAATTACCGCTAGGGGAGAAGGATGTAGCAAATTATGCAAAAGAAGGACAATTTGACGAGCACACTGTGACCTAAATGAAGAGAAGGTCGAATAGTTTTAATTGCGAAAAAAAAGAGAGAGATTGCTTTATCCTGAGTAGGATGTAGCTAGTGTTACCCAGAATGTGAACACGGCTGTCTGCACAGCAGGATAGGGAGAAGAGGCTGCATAACGCACAGGATGGACCTCAAAATCTACAGCTGACCGATTGAAATACATCAGATCAATTACGCGAGGAGTTATGTAATCGAATGTACTTTTCCCATAATTTTCCATTGTGCTCCAGTTAGCAACCTTAGTTTTAGCAATCTCAATAAGTAAAGTTAAACAAAAATTCCCTCGTAACAATACCGATTGATGCATTTATTTAAAGTCACTAATTTTGCACGAAGCCAGGGTATTTTTTCTCAGTTACTCACGTAAGAGTATCATTATTTTGAGAAAAAACATTCAAAATGAAGATGTGAGCGAATAATGGCAAGAAAAGTTTGTTTTATTTGAGAAAAATCCTTAATTTGATGCGAACCGAAGGATTTATTCACGCCCAATCTACTTTCCTCTGTTACATTCACAGGTGGAAATGAAAGTACGTACATTCATAAAATATCCTAAGTCGCGTGGCTCAGAATAACTATTAGAACAATTAAATAAGAGTGAGTATGAATAAAAGTAACTCAGGGTGATAAAAAATAGGCTCTCGCAGATGTTTCTTTCATTAGCGAATTTTCATAAGTAAATATTTTCTCTCTACAAGTGAGATAATTTAGTACCAGAAATTTTCCGCCGATAACTCCATTCGTAGAATCAGTCGGGTAATGGAAAGGATACACTGATATCGCCTAAGTTAACGGTAATGCACACAAAAGATAATTAATGGCGATGAAAACAGTTTACCCATTCTACACATCTACTTCATTCAAAAATAGATACACTAAAATGATTCTGCATAACGAAAACACTTCTCTATAAATCTACTCCTATGCAGATAGAGATCATCTCAATTCCCCTTCACCTTTTCACCATTCCCGACCATCAACTTCATCTTGCTTAGAAACATACGCATGATATCTTATTTTATTTTTTATGTAGGTCTGTATATTCACGTGTGTTGTCTGTACACCATTGTATATTGTACTGTACATGTTTTACCATATTGTTTTGCATTGTACCTCACACTGTTATATGTGTTTATAGCAATTTATTTATTTTTTAATATCTTTCAGGGTTTTACAGGTTTTTCACACACCCCCTTCTTTGTGGGCATTTTCCTACTAGTGTCGTCATGTCATAAACTCCCTTTCTGGTTTTCCCCATAAAATTATATCTTTTGCTTGTTTCTTTAATTATATATATATATATATATATATATATATATATATAATATATATGCAAAATTATATATATATATAATATATATGCAAAATTATATATATATATATATATTATATATATATATATATATGCACTTTATCACCTTTTTCCTTTTTTATATCGCTTTATATTTCCCCATATTATTATTATTGCTGTGTTAATCTACTTGATGCGGGGTTAAATGGGAGAAGGGGTCGTATGGTCTCAATGTCACCCAGATAAAGATGTTTGTCTATCTATCGGTACTTGCAATATGTATTTATTTGCATCTACGAGCTTTAGAATATACCGCATGTTTGTGGTGAACTAATATCGCCGTCATAATTTATTTATTAATAATTTATTTATTTTTACAATATCACAGGTAGAAGTTTATAGTACGATAGTTAAATGTTAGAATCATATGAATACTTAAATTCTTCACGATTCAATGAATCAGAATCCGACAGCTCGGTTTCGTTCCTAGACTAGCTGCTGGCAATTAGTTTGCCGACCGAAGTGGAGAGCCTTCGAATCTCGCCGCTAACCAACTGCCAGCGTCGAATGACTGGTTTCCTAATTGGTGTGTGCAATGCAAAGGTTCGGATGACTCCGAGTACCTAAAAAAATGTACCGGTACTCGATCGCGAGTAATTAATTGGAGCATAAAATTTATTAATTTTTCATCGCCTCCACGTTAATACGAGCTATGCTTACCCTTTTAATAATGGAACGCACAGCTTATCATTTATATGTACATTTACATACATGTAGTACCCAAAAAAGCCTCCGCAAGGGCATGTAACGAGGGTGTTAGGTCATCACCCGTAAAAGAGAATAAAACCACATGCAAAATCCACAAAGTCATGCCAATCTAAACCCACGAAGTCTTATATATTCATGCAACAGCCTTGATAACTTAAACTTATGTAAATAGATACATGTACTATTAACTAATATATCTATATTAGTTTATTATTATATATATATATATATATATATGCTTTCGTAGACGTAACACGGAAGTGCCGAATAGTACAATACACAGTAACACACAATATAGAAACACAAAAAAAGAGAAGAACACTCACACGTTATTTCTTGATATTTCGACGGAAACAATCCGTCTTCCTCTGAAGATATAGAAGTAAAGACTGCTGGAGTTGTTGAGGTGAGGGGTGCGAGAGAAAGGGAAGGGGGCCAGGAGAAGGGGAGAACGGGAGGCGAAGGAGGGGTGAGGGTGGGCTTCCACAAAGTAACAATTTTAGGCCACTCCCATCAGTGAACGACATTGAGGCCCGGATGCTGATAGGCCATACAGATGTAAATGAATGCCATTTCAATTGTTTTTAATTGTATAGGGTTATCGGATGTGGGAAGGGAGGCCAGGACGGAAACATTGTAGCACAGGTTGAAAGGGGTATTATGATGGGAAGCATGTTTAGGGATGGGGAGACCCGCGGACGGGGAGGAGGGATTGCACGAGGCGCGGTGGTTATTAATCCTAATGTTAAGTGGTGTGGAACATTGGCCTATGTAAAATGACGGGCAGAGTTTACAGGTAAGAAGATAAACTACATTCTTGGAAGTGCAAGAGGAATAGGGGAAGGGCGGGAGAGAGTTAAATGGTGGGATGGAGTGGGGTGGAGTGGTGAAAATAGGGCAGGTTTTGCATCTTGCTCGATGACATGGAGTGGGTATGGCTCTGGGGGTGTGAGGGGATTTTGAGAGCGGCCTGGTGGATTTGAGGATATTTGCTAGGTTGGCGGGACGTTTGAAAGTGACAGAGGGGCATTTGGGAAGAAGGTTGGAGGAAGTGTTGTGATTTTTGAGGATGGGGAATAGGTCTTTGAGGATGAATTTGAGAGACTGAATGCCTGGGAAGTAGGTAGTACAGATTGAGAGAGGCTGGGAGTCTGTGGTTGAGGCAGGCTTGGGGGTGTAGGAATGTTTAAGTATTTTTTTATGGAGGAGGGAATCAGGGTATCCTCGTTGGAGGAGGGAGTGGTGAAGGTTGTTGAGGTATTTCTTAAGGGATTCGGGATGGTTGCAAATGCGGTGACCGCGGATAGAGAGGGAGTAAGGGAGGGAGCGCTTGGTATGGGAGGGGTGACAACTGCTGTAATGAAGGTATTGCTGCTTATTAGTGGGTTTGGTGTGAACAGAGGTAAGGAATTTGTTATTGCTGAGGGTAATATTAACATCGAGGAAGGTAATCTGAGAGGATGAAATGGTCGAGGTGAAAGACAGGGATGAGGAATCGTTGAGTTGGGAGATGAAGGAATTGAGGGAATCTATGCTGTGTGGCCATAGTAGAAAGATGTCGTCAATGTATCGGAGCCACAGGAGGGGTTGCAGAGGATAGTTTGAAAGGAAATTCTCTTCTAGGACACCAAGGTGGAGGTTTGCATATGAAGGGCTGAATCTGCTACCCATGGCACAGCCCTTTATCTGGAGGTAATGGTTATTGTTAAAAGAAAAGGAGTTGCGGGTGAGAATGAAATCGGAAAGGTCAATGAGAAAATCGGTACTGGGGATTTGAGGGGTAGGGCGTTTGGAGAGGAAGTAACGTAGGGAAGAAAGGCCTTCTTGGTGAGGAATGGAAGTGTATAGGGAGGTGACATCGATAGTAGCCATAGTAATATGGGTATCAGGAGGGAGGGAAGTTGAGTGAAGCAATCTGAGGAAGTGGTAGGTGTCTTTTATAAACGAGGGTAGGGAGTGAACTAAAGGTTGGAGATAGTAGTCCACGAAGGCGGAAATTCTTTCGGTAGGAGAGCTACGAGAGGAGACTATAGGGCGGCCTGGGTTGTTGGGTTTGTGGATCTTAGGAAGGATGTAGAAGTGAGGGGTGTGAGGTTGGGAAGGGAAAAGGAGGGAGATGTCACTGGGGGAAAGATTCTCCTTAGGGCCGTTGTCTCGGAGGAAAGCGATAATTTCTTTTTGGAATGCGGGGTTAGGGTCAGCGGGAATATTTTGATAGGATGAAGTGTCGGAGAGTAGTCTGTTGCATTCTTGAAGGTAGTCTGCCGTGTTTAGGATTACAACTGTCGAACCCTTATCGGCAGAAGTGATGACTAGGTTGGGGTTGTGTGTGAGTTTTTTTAACTCAGTTAATTCGGCCGGGGAGAGATTAGTGTTGGGGTTTAGAGATTTAAGGAAAGAAGGACTAGATATTTTGGACAGGAGAAGATTGATGAAGATTTCGACCGGGTGATTGGGAGGGAGCGGTGGAGGTTCAAGGTGGGAAGGCGGCCGGAACGTGGTGAGGGCGCTGTGTGTGTGTGCGGGGGATTGAAGAGTGGCGGGTTGCATGGCCCAGAAATGTCGCCATCTAAGATTTCTGGCGAAATTTATGACGTCTGCGAGGATGTTCACGTGATTAACCTTGGGGGTGGGGGAGAATGAGAGGCCTTTTCCCAGAAGTGAGGTTTGGTGCTCGTTCAGCGTGGTGCTAGAAAGGTTCAGCACGTGTTCGGCAGTATCTATTGTTTGGTCGACCGGCGGGGAAGGGACGGATTGAGAAGGGTTTTGTTGGTAGCAACGGCTCGGTGGAATTCCTGGTGTTGGTAGGGAAGGTGGGGGTAGGTGGAAAATAGTCGCTAAATCCGGTTTCTGTAGGTAAAGGGGTGGGGGAGGAGGGCTAGGTTTGACAAGTTGGAGAGGTAAGGCAAGGCCTTGGCGGAAGTGAGAAATGCACAGATATATATATATATATATATATATATATATATATATATATTTATGCATCAACGAATACAGCTTATGCCTACGCAACGTTTAATCTTGTTCTTACTTCTACATTAAATGTCTTTAAGACATATATATATATATATATATATATATATATATATATATATATATATATATATATATATATATATATTTATATATATCCACTTGCAATAACTAGTTTAATTTAATATTTTATTACCTAAAATGAGTAATGATTATTTCTTCGGCATTTCGTTATAAATCTTCGAACCAAATATCAACGACGGGTATCATTGAGTAAATATTCAATTCTCTTCGGTGATATTGCCAAAAGGTGATTTCTTCTACAGCCGTTGAAAAGACATCAATCTAATTGAAGGGTTAGCATGTGATAGCAAGTTGAATTCCTTCCCGCACATGCAAGGACCCATTTGCAAAACACATGCGAAAGAACAGGGGAGAGCGAGTGCTTGATTAAATGCAAGAAAGGTTTTCCGGTTCCGATGTGTAGAGAGAGGGTTGTGGCAAACCTGTTCTGTTAAACTTAGCACGATTGGATTTGCTTGAGTACCCACCCGTGTGCTCAGAGGGCTGAAAAAAGGCGGAAAATGAAACGGATTACCTTCTTCCCATCAGTTTAATCGCACGCTCCGTGAGCGCCGAAAGCCTTGCCCTAAAAGAACTCCATTTTGCAATGGCTAATTAATTAGACTACTTTGGGTCAAGCATTTGGATCATAGTTTGAATTAGAAATTCAGAAAAAGGTGAAACAAAATATTTCTGAGAAGAATAATTGCAATGACCATCGATTAAATAAACCCTGTCTGACTTTTTGATAAATTAGATGCCGAAGAAACAGGATTAAAATTTGATCTCTTCTCTGTGATCTCAGAATCAGAGGACACTCAAAATGTCAAACGTGGACCGAGCAGTCCGCATGCAAATTTAAATGGTTTAATTCGGTAATTTCCAAATATACGCTCCACTAAAGAAATGGACCTTTCACTGTCACCGGCCAGGCTCTTTGTAATGTTTATTCCTGCTCGTTCCCGCACGTCTTTTTCTTACGGGGAGAACACTCCGAAGAAAAGGTAACTAAGCCACAGTAATTTTTTCCCCACGGCTCTTTCCTCGGGTACTTCTTTCGCCCCTTTCACAACCTTGCATTACTTCATAAATGCTCCTCTGTACCCCACGATATCTAATATTTCTTTTTTTTTTTTGTCACTTCCATCGCATTTACTCATGAATTTCTCGGTCTAACCCCTTCCTCTCAACCTATCTACCCTTCTATCATTTTTAAATATAAATATTTTCTCTTATACTTAAACTAATTATAGTTAAGAATGTAGATAACGCAAGAATGTAATACAAATTAGTTATGAAGTACGTTCTGAGAAAGGAGGCCAAAAATCCTTATTCACCTTAAGTAAATCGTCATTCGCGGCAAAATGGCATACTAATTCCTCTTACTTCTGATATCCAGGACATCAAAGGCCACAGATCATAATCCCTCACAGGCTATATGTAGGTTTGGGAAATTTTTACGTTGAAGAAACAGAGATAGCGACACTTTATGAGAAGTATTGCTGGCTTACAGCATTTAATCCAAAGCGGTGCTGCTGATGCAATGTAATCGATATGCGATAAATCGCAAATCCTTTAGTACTTAAGCTATAGAGCCAAGAATAAGTTTGCGATAGTAATTAGCGACAAATGCAGGGCTGAATTGGACTACGTACATCCCATTTAGAACATAATGACATGCGGAAACGTGAAAGTTGTTGGTCAATTAACGATTAAATATGTTCCCAGCTTCAGACACGTGATAGATTGAAATATCTTAGCAGGTTTTTTCCAGACATTAAAAAAATCAAACAAAATTCTATTAGAAAACCTTTTGGATGAAAATAATCAATTTACTTGATGTTCGCAAGAAATAGAGATCTTGCCCGAATTCAATCCCGCATCTATTGGGAAATGGATGGGCAACGATACCGGGGTCAAGTAACTTCTTTTCCGGCTAAAGTTGCTTTTTTATTCTATGAAAATATTGGGTCAAAAAGTAAAAAAAAACATACAACATGGGCAGGTCTTTTCGTGCCATCCAATTATCAATGATGTAGTTTGGTTTTAAAGATTTTCTTTAAATTCGACAAGAGCCTGCAAATATTTGAACTATGTTGTGTAGTACGGGTGAATATTGACTAATTATTCTTAAAAAAAATAATCATTAGATCATTTAAATACGGGAAAAAAATCTTAGCGCATTCGTCATATGGTTTTAGGTAATGTTAAGACAGAAGACATACAGCGTCACCATTAGAACAGAAATTCGTCGATTGACCTAGAGTTTAAATTTCATCCAGAGGATGTCGTGTAAAAAATGTATTTAGAGGGAATCACCGACGCAAAATCCGCCTGAGACGGGATTAAAACCCACGGATTGGAAGCCAGCATGCAAACCCATATGCACCCATATGTCCCTAATCTTTCGCGATGTTAAGTGCAATGGCTTATGGTAGAGCCAATCCAAAATTTCGGTTTCGGGCCAAATTCACAGGCCGGAAAGTGCACCTTAATATTCATCACCGTATCTCTTGGATGGATCATTATTGGAAATCTAGCATAGAAAGATAAATCTGGAAATGTACCGGAAAACTATTATATATCCCCATGGATTTATACGCACGTCCTCCCAGACTAAGCTCCACTTGATCTTACTTTTAGTTCTCAATTTTCTGCACTTTTCATGCTATCAAAATGAAGAACTCAGTACAATGAATCTAATTGAGAAACTCGGAGCAAGTCTAGTAGTTAAATGTCACCTCCAGCCAATCAATGCACGAAAATATTGAAAAAGACATGTATCCCATTGTATAAATTTATGGGTATCCATTAATGAAACTCGGTTTCATCGGAAAATTTGCGGGGAAATGCATAATTGACTAAATCAAGGGGGAATTCCCATTTCCATTTTGTTCTAAGGTCGCCTCTGGAATGCGTGACTAGTGATTTAGTTCCTTCGAGGAAATTCTTAATTAAGGATTTACGTATAAATGTGTTGTCTCCGGTGCAACTTTATGGGATATGCATAAAAAAATATTGAAATGAAATGACTTTGTAATTCCACACACTAAATTTCAAAACACAGCCCAGGTTTCGATGTCGAATGTAATCATCAGGTGATAACGTTCAACGTCTAAACCTTGGTCGTGTTTCAAATCAAGTTTGTGGAATTACAAAGTCAATAATTTCATTTCATTTCAATATTTACGTCGAGTTCTAAGAGATTCAACTAGATTCATCAACTGATTTTATAAAATACTGTGCCGAGGTTATGATAAAACCCAGCATGGCAGTCCCTCCAAGTATAAATATAACAAGTGAGGGTTAGTAAGCTTGAAAGATACAGGACATTTTGAGTCGTATTGAGATCCCAACGTGATGTCGAAGACAGCTAGGCAGCCCGAACAAAATCAGGGAAATTGACTCTGGCTTGGGCAGATGCATACACACTTTCTTCGTGCGCACAACTCGCAATCACAGCTGAAACAACAAGTCTAAGTCCACCGAAATATGTTCAAGGACGTAACTGTAACCCAAAATTTCTACGAATGCTTTAAATTCGCCTGAATTTACAATATAAATGTATAGGATGAAATCTCGGAATATATCGCAGATGTAGATGAAATATATATATCCTCTTCCTCCCTCCACCCTGTTTGCCCACTGATAGCCCATCTATCACCGCCTTCAACTTCTAAGTGACTTTCAACAGCTCATCCATCCAGTTTGCCCGCCTTCTTCCAAAATCCGCCAACAGCTTCCTTTCTTCCCCACCGTATATTGCGCTTGATCGTTTGTCTTGCTTCATTTTCTCACTTTGCTCTCACAGAAGCCGACACCTCAAAAGCCCCCGTCAGCCGGCAGCTTCTGTCCTCTAAAGATCAAGTTTTGGAATCATGCAATCCTGCCCTCAAAAATCAGTCGTAGCTTTCGTAGTCCTTTTGTTTGCATAGTGTTTTAAGCATGCCTGACAATTATTATCTCCTCTTTTTTAAACGTTTCCATTGCTTACGTAATTCTTCTTACGTCCTCACTAATATTTCCCCCTAAGACGCCTGCCTACCAATCAAATTTAGTCTATCGAACATTTACATTACTTTTATTTAAGTTTGAATCACTTTTCTATCACATCCTTGACAAATTTAATTCCCAAAAGCTTTCCATTCATGTTCAACTCTTCCGGTTTAGATACCACCAGTTGAAATTGCAGCGGAAATAGCAAATGAAATCAGTCCAAATAAGTCCGGGGCTTTAATTAGTGCGCGGAACCCAATAAAGCTTAGATTAATGCTGAGTTGACCCTTTTACTTGCCTAAAATAATTAAAACCTACTTAAGAACTTAAACCTCGTAAATAGTTCACATTTTTTTTCTACCTTGACAGATCGTATATTTTCGAGGAAACATTAGAAAGTTGCCCAGGCCACTCAAAAGTTTTTTGAGGTGCTTTTATTTTTAGGGGGACGCTTGGCAACATCTCGGGGCGTCATTAGGGCGGATCATAATTCCCCTCTGCGAAACACGCCCTAATGTTCATTCAAATGCAGCAGAGCTGGTGCTCGCTCCCTCACCCGTCTTGTTGAGGGGGGCGCTGTCCTCTGCGGTGCCCTTCTCGTCGGCCGTGGGCAGTGCCCCCACCAGGCAGGCGGAGCAGAACACCGCGAACGCCACGGAGTCTAAAAGGAAGAGCCGACGGCGGCCGCCCCGCGACCCGGCGTCCGGTGCTCCCCGCAGCATCATCCTCATCACGGTCTCCTCCTTTGATCCGTGCACCAACGCGACTGCCCCGCTACATGCATGGAACCTTGGCGGAGGGGAGAACGGAGAGAAGAGGGTCAGACATTTGAAAGATAGCCAGGCAGTCAATCGATTAATCGTGCATCAAATGCGAATCCTCCAGAGATGCATTCGATGCGGCAACTCTGTGACCGCCGTGATTTTCGACGTCCGTTGATCAAGTTTCGTTGTGCAGACGTTATTTCTCGTATCTTCATCGCATTTCTACTTCTATCCAAGCGCGGTCAAATAATCCTTCCTCGGAAATGATTCACTCCGTCCCATCACTATTCTGGGGGTGGTGATCGTTTTGCGCTGAATGATGTTTAATGCGATTCCCCGCTATGCAAGCGCTCCCGCGGGTTCAATTTTCACTTCGATCCCAATGGAACACATTTCATTTAAATGCCGAGGTTAACACCGTACTCAATATGTGTGGAGTTAGGCCTGTGATCTTTTTTTGATAATGAAGCGCCGACAGCTAATGCGATATTTTGGGAAGAATATCTTTCCATCACGGGAGAACGCAGAGGGTGGCAAAAAAGATGTCCGCAGTGATTAAATGAGAAGCCTTTTACGGCCGACTCCAAGGATGAGGTTCAAAACTCTCGAGGCTCCCATCTCTTTGAAACGCTCTGAGGAGAAATAGTAATTAAGGTCCTCCATCGACGGAAAATGTAAAAAAATACCGCTCTGGTTCGAGAAACTTCACTAAGGAATCGATGAGGAAGGTATTATACGTATATTGATTTGAAACTATGGCAAAAGGTAACCTTTGGTCCATTTGTGAATAGTTTACAATATGAATGTTAGTTAATACATATTGACTAGTAGTTAGTAGCGCACGTTGGGGGCCACTGCCTGCATTAATCGCGGGGAAAATATCGCGAGAAGCGGAGGGGGGACCATCACAAATCCTTGGATTCGTCTTCGGCAGAAAATACTGTCGATGAGTGACTAACAACGAAGGCGTAAAAGAAAGTTGATTTCTTTATAAATAATGAGCTTCGAACATATTTGAAATGCTGACACTAATTTTACTGAGCACGTTCAGTGCTCAACATCATTAATGAAATGATATAAAGAAAAAAATATAGGAAGAATACGAAGGGGGGATTTATAATTAAGTTCATCAAGATTATGATACGTACAAATGAAGCAAATTCCTTGAAATGAATTCGCATGCTCAGTGTGGAGAGAGCGGAGTGAAGAGTTCCGGGAAACCGAAAGTCGATTCATTCGATTGCTGACGCGGCTAATGAATTCACTTCGGACCATTCAGACAATTTTTCCGTCGTTCAGTATCAAGTAAAAATTCCAAATTTCATTTAATCACGCCATTTTCAAAAAAGAAAATCCTTTTTTTCCTTTTGTTACAAAAAAAACCCCTTTTCTCGTCCTTCCTTTATCGTCGGAATTCAACGAACTCGTCTGTTACGAAAACTGAGGATCGAATACACATTTTTTTCGCTGAGGACTGGCTGACTGAAGTTTCGTTTCTCACTGTTTCAACATTCCGCTCGATTATCCTTCAAACGTGGCTGAACATTCGCCTCCGTCACACACAAACGGAAATTGGATTTATTGCGTCCACGAGGGATATGATTCGCTGCACTTTCCAGCTTCTCGCACCATTTATTTTCGCTTATCCATTCGTTTCCTTCGGATACCACGGTGACACAATCGCCGTGGAACCGGGGAATTTGAAAGTGAGTCAATGCTATGGATGAGAAACATTTTATTCACTTTGGTTTTTTTTCCTCGGGGATATACACCGTGTTGGGTGATTCCCGACGTGATGGAACCACTGCATCCCTTTATTACCCTTTATCGCGAGAAACCCGAAACAATCATTTTGAGCTGCGGAAGCCTCGATCAAGAAAAGTTTGATCAACGGGAAACATGATCAATACAATCCCGCCTATACGGGTCGAAAAAAGTTTCACATCCTCAATGCTACAACACACTCTATTGGGAGTAAGCATTCATATGGGGGACAACAATCCATGGATCGGAGAGAGAGAGAGCATTGGGGGAGCAGATCAAACGAGAATTGAATCCTTTGAGGACTCATCCTGGAAGAGGTTTCTGAATATCAAAACGAGAAATAAAATGAGAAATGAAGTGATACACGGAAGAATGGAGGAGAAAAAGAGAATATTGAGCATATTAATGAAAAGAAGAACTGGACACGCACACCTTGAGGCACACTTTATTTGATCGAACGCATATCAGAAGAAGTCCAAGGGGTGAACACGGAGGCCATGCAAAGATGCGATGCGAAACGGATCAAGTATCATCAGGGCGCAAGGGAGTTAGCATTAGAAAGTGAAGAGGGTAAGAATAAACTATTCCTCGGATTGAAACACTAATGATTGTTCTTTTGAAGATAACCTTTGGCAGTCAATAATTTTTAAACCAACATCGTCAGTTGTTTGGGATTATAATCTCAACTACCTTCATCAAGCGATTGATGCAATTAAGTCAAGGTTTTTAAATTTGTCATTGGACTATCAGTTTTTTATTGCATATTGATGAGTGATGCGTAATCTAAAACAAGATGCCTTGAAAGTAAACTTGTAGTGAATAGCAATTTTATATACATATATATAACTATATAATAAAGAAATAGATCCCGTATACCTTACTGGCTTCCCACCCTGAGGGACCGGGTTCAAATCTCGGCGGTTTTGAATACTTTTCCGTGGTATCTCGATCCCTACTTGAGATACTTTGTGGAGGGCGCTTTGAGTGAGTACGCCGTCCATCGGATGGGACGTTAAGCATATAATATTTATAAGTATATATATATAAATATATAAATATATATATATATATATATATATATATATATATATATATATATATATATATATAAATAAATATATATATAAATATATAAATATATATATATATATATATATATATATATAAATATATATATATATATATATATATAAATAAATATATATATATATATAAATATATATATATAAATATATATAAATAAATAAATATATATATATATATATATATATAAATGCATTTAAATATATAACAATATTAATAAAATCTCACGCAACTTAAGTTGTTCTTTAGATCATAAACAAAAGGATAGAGAGTAGGGCAAATGATTACTTAGAGGATGACCAGTTTGGCTTTAGGAAGAGGAGAGGTACGAGTGATGCCATTATGCCATTGCAGTAATTAGATTATTAATCGAGAGGAATATAGAACACAACCAGGAGGCATTTTCCTGCTTCGTAGATTTCGAAAAAGCGTTCGATAGAGTGAATTGGGAAAAACTAATGAGTATATTGCAGAAAATAGGAATAGACTGGAGGGAAAGGAGGTTAATCCGCAACCTGTACATGTCTCAGACTGCTCAGGTGCGGTTGGGGAACGGGGAGTCCGGATGGGCAGTGTTAGGAAGAGGTCTAAGGCAGAATTGCCCATTATCACCGTTACTGTTCAACCTGTATGCAGAGGAAATGATTAAAGAGGCATGGGAAGAACTGGAGGTAGGAATGAAAGTGGGCGGGGAATTCGTAAATTCAGTTAGGTTTGCTGATGACCAAGCTTTAGTCTATCAGTCAGCCAAGGGGTTGCAAGCATTGCTGAGTGAATTGGAAATTCAGTGCGACAGGTATGGGATGAGAATCAATATTAATAAAACAAAGGTTATGCGATTTTCTAGAAAGAAAAAGGCTAAGCTAAATATTAAAATAGGAGGGCAAAAACTAGAGCAGGTAGAACAGTTTACGTATCTCGGTAGTGTTTTGGACCAACACGGCCAAAGTAGTAGGGATGTAAGGAGAAGAATTGCGTTAGGCAAAGAGGCTTTCACAAGGAGGAGGGAGTTGATGATGGGGACGTTGAGTAAAGATGTTAAGAAAAGACTCGTAAAAACTTTGATATGGAGCGTAGCTATGTACGGCGCGGAAACGTGGTCATTGAAGCAGGAGGATAGACGTAGACTGGAGGCTTTTGAAATGTGGGTGTGGAGAAGAATGGAGAAGGTGAAATGGACAGAGAAGAAAACAAACGAGGAAGTACTTGGTATGGTGGGCGAAAAGATAGGTTTGTTGGGAGCAATCCTATGGAGGCAGGATAAGTGGCTGAAGGGGGTGTTGACCGGCAGTGGGATGTTGAAGACTGTAATTGAGGGGAGAATGTTAGGAAAAAAAGGAAAGGGAAGGAACAGGATAGGGATGTTGGATGGTATGAAGGGAGGTAGGAAGTACTCAGAGCTGAAGAGGGACCTGATATAGAGTAGGATGTTGTGTTTTGCTAGGGGCCACAAATTATTTAATTAGTAATTACGTCCATCCAAAAACCTACCTTAACCGGTAGATTACCTAATAATAATAAATACCACAGACACATTAATCAAGTTTGGTAGGTGCAGGTAGAGTTCACCCAGTGACGAAAAACGAAGTGTATACGTCCAAAAATGAATTTCCATATTTTCAGAAATATCCTGAGCTACATTATTTTGTTTATTTTTCATGCTCTGAGCATTTTGTTCATACTGTTTTTTTGTGTCAGCTCTTCAAAAGTATTCATATGCATCACTCCTTATATAAATTTATATATATATATATATATATATATATATATATATATATATACAGGGTTCGTCCGGAAAATAAGTGTACTGACTCCTGGGCTGGGCGCGCCGCTCCAGGCGCGCCCAGCACCGCTCTGACGGGCTGCGATTGGAGGGGGGTATGTAGGCAAGCGACGCTGAAAAAGGCAGTCGGCTCTGAGCTGTGGTGTGGTGAGGAGCTCTGTTAACGCGAACCTCCACGCTTCGACCCACGACACGGAACGCGATGCCGAAGTTTTTGGAGCAGCGTTATTCCATCAAATTTGCGGTAAAGCTTGGGAAATCGTCTACCGAAACTGTCGGTATGATTAACCAGGCTTACGGGGAGTCAGCCATGTCCAGAAACATGATCTTTCGGTGGCACAAGATGTTCGTGGAGGGCAGAGAAGAGGTCGGCGACGAGTCTTCGAGAGGTTCCCGATGATGCCTTCGCGGGAGCGTTCCAGGGATGGGAACGCCGCTGGAACAAGTGTATCGACTCACAAGGGTCCTATTTTGATGAATATTAGCTTAAGATATGTAACAGTGTAATAAATTTTTTTTCCTGAGCTCAGTACACTTATTTTCCGGACGAACCCTGTATATATATATATATATATATATATATATATATATATATATATATATATATATATATATAACAGATAATTTATTCAAACTTTCCTTAAAAATTTTTATTCTTCAAGATTGAAAATGTTTCGAGAGAAATATGAAATTGAGGAGCTAATCGATCATTTTGAGGCAATATATGTGCCTTTCAGATTAAACATTCCAAAAATGAGGTTCCAAAACTTTCTTGATTGACGCCTTCCTTAAAAGTTTCCCTTTACTCTCCCCAAAAGCTGTTAAGGAAAAACTTTACTTGAAATTTGATGATTGATATCGTTTTTTATTATATTTTGAAATTGTTCCGTATGACTCTGTCCGTGGTAACATCTTGTGATTGAAGAAAACATAAATTACAATGAGAAATGACTAATTAAAATACTGGTTGAAAAATAACCTCAGTATCATCTATCTAATAATTGGATTTCTGAAGCAATTAAACTCAATAAGGTTTGTTGCTATGGGCTACACCTCCACCGAACAGCTTAGATTGCACTCATTCAATCACCTCTCCACGCTCATTGACCAAAGTTCCATTATATATCTGCAACATATCATCATTAGTATTTCAATCCTAAGATTGGTTTACTGCAGCCCTGCATTCAATATCGATTCCCTCGCCCTCTGATGCGCAGCTTCTTTGCTTTACGTCCTTCTAAATTTACGCTATGTACTTGTTTGTCTCTTGGTCCTTTTACTGGCGGGACCTTCCCTTCAATTGTCTCTTCTATTTTATTCCCAACCAATGCATTGTGCCTCAAGGTGTGTCCAATCCATCGAGGCCTCCATAGAGCTCTCCATGCTGTATTTTCCTCTTCTACACATTTCGTCGTTCCTCACTTGGCCTGTCCATTTGATCTTCGGCGTTCTCCTCCTGCACCAAGTTTCAAAGGCTTATATTCTTCTTCGCTGGTCCACTTTTCCAATGTTCCACATCTATGATCCGCCGAGCTCCATCGGAGTGCTTGGACGAATTCCTTCCTTGTTTGCAACCTCAGGTTCTTTGAATATTCGTGGCAGTAGTCTCTTCATCATGAACGCCTTCTCAGCCTGCGCTATCTTTCGCTTAGTGTCGGTCGACCTTCTTCTATTCCAAGTTATACTTCTGCACATACGTATGAAGGATTTTACTTGGCAGGAATGGAAAGGAAAGAATGAAGGGTGGAGGTAAACCCGGCGTACGTTAGCCACCGAACCATACCAATCCCCTTCAATCCATTTGGTTCTTCTTTCCCGTAGAGTTCTCCAGACGGTATGTTCCTCTCCGGCTCATCTATATTCTTCCTCGTTCAGTACTTTATCTTTCCATTGTACCTTCGCTGTCTCCTCCCGCACCAGGTTTCCAAGGCTTCCATTCTTCTTCGCTGGTCCACTTTTCTCTCAGTGCTCAATGTGTCTCTGATCCGTAGAGTGCCGTATGCTCCACGCGAGAGCTTTGAGGAACTTCTTCCTTTGTTTGCAACCTTAGTAGTTTGAACGTAGTGGTTGCGTCTCCCTCATTTAATGTGGGCCGAACTTCTTACATCCCAATTAATACTGCTGCCCAGATGCTTTAAATGCACAATGAGATCTGGTTTCAGCTTCTCTCTTACCGCACAGGGATTTAACTTTTCTTCTTGTTGCTGCTACTATTATATTCCCAAAGTAATTGGTCCATAATATTCAGAGTGATTTTCAGGTCCTCTCGCGTTTTTGTGCAACTACTCCGCTGGCACCATTAAAACCAGAGCATGCTAATTTCTTCAAACTATTCACCTCGACTCCTTTGATACCAAATCCTTGTGCTGCTTCTTTCGCCTCGTCTAGGCTGAACGCTGAGCAGTGCTGGCGAGATGTTGCATTTCAGTCTGATTCTTTTGGTCATTTTGGCTTTAATTCAATTCTCATTGAATTCGTATCGACACTGGTGATTTCAAGGCCACGCCCATGCAATTGAAACGTGTCTTTAAAGCAAAACTAAGAATAATTAGTATTGAGGACACCACCTTTGCGTCTCATCACTTTGTCTATTTATTTCCACAAATTATCCAAACATCGTGTAAGTGACTGTCGTCTACTGTAAAACGTTTATGTGAAGTCTATTTTTGCAATGGTTTCCTTTAGAAGGAATTAGTTTCGATGTATTTTCTACGACTCTCTGATAATACGGCAAGCGCAAATATCAAGCATTTCAGACCAGTAACTCTCACTTAAGAAAGGAATACTATTGTTTATTTATCAGAGCAATTAATATCTTTACCGTCACGTATTGACTATGAGTTCAAAAGGGACGGTATCAGCACAGACAGCACCATATCATTGCTTTTTAAAAATTATTAATTGCATACTCCTTTAATCAGTACACGCGCGGAGTATTTTACGTTCATAAATTTTCCCAATGCAATAGAGAGGTGGTTAACGGAGAGAATTTCAACAGGAATACTATGAGGCAACAAGACCCATAAATATCATGCCACAAGCATTATATATTCTCCAATCAAATATAAAATTTGGGAATTCACCCAGTAATTATAAAAATTGGATCAGCTAAGAATGAAACTATTACACGGAAATAAGCGTAACTTTATATTCACCGTGATGCAATTCAATTCTTAACAGCGATTTGAATGCATTGAATAGTCTGCATTAAATATTAAATTGAGATCAATTTGAACTTTAATTTGGAAATCTATTAGTTTAGTATATATATATATATATTTTTATATTGTGTATTCTTATATTTTTTGTTTCTGTCCAAGTTATATATATATATATATATATATATATATATATATATATATATATATATATATGTACGAATGACTAACTTTAGTGTTTTTTGTAATCCGTTCATCTTTGACGCCACATGAAATAACTTGTGAGCAGAAAGGAATCCTTTGGAACGGGAAATGGATTCAAAGGGTTTGCAATCCACTTCATAGTTTTATTGGAACGTGTCGCTGAAACTATCGACGAACGCCGAAGAAAGCCTAGAGACAGAATATCAACATCCGGTTGAGTGATTATCTAGGAAGCATCGAAGTTGAGGAAAATCTAACGCTTCCAGAATGGGAATCGTAATCTTGCCCCCATTCTCTCGAGTCATGGACCAGATGCCCAGAAGAGACATTGCATACCTAAGTCCTCGGTGTGTTCAATCGCTGGGCGTCGTATGATTAATTGGGGCGCATATATTGTTCAGCCAAAGGGTGGAAGGCGTCCGAAACCGAAATCCTTATGAGAAATGATCCCGTTACCAAATGACAGCCTTTTCATCATATTCAGTATTTAAGATGATTAAGAAACTTCGGCTTGACAAATTGCTGGCCCCGAAACCCTGTGCGTAAGCGTGTTACTACGTCTATTTCATCTTTAAACGCATGTCGCTCAGATTTATTAATAACAGAGCGACCTCCTTCCGAAATGGAAACCCACAACATCTAGACTGATTGGAAAGCTTCACGTACACTACTCCATCAAAGGAAGCGATAATTACGCCCAGATAATATGTCAACACGTTCGCAATTCGTGGGATTATATTAGCGGGTTCCTCAATTATTAGGTAATTATTAGGTATTATAATTATACCTCAATTATTAGGTATTATGTAGGTAATTATTTCCTGGTCTTCCCCTCATGTTTTAGCACCTGTTTTTTCGCTGCAACTGCGTTTTCGAAAAATACGTGATTCTTCCTCAAACCGCTTCCAGGGAGAATATTTCACAGTCGCAAATTTCCAAATATGTCCCTTCCTCTCATATTTGTAATTTATTGATTAGTGTTTACACACAGTGAAAATAAAGATGACGATTACCATTCTAAATAAACTCAAGTTATATTTAAAACGAATATAGCGCATAATGGTTCAGTGTGTCCGTTCATCAAATATTTTATTTTCAGACGAATGTATGCCCAACCTTTCCCACGAGGCTCTATCAGTTGACTCAGTGGTCGATTCTAAAAGTATATAGTCCGACTTCCCTGATATTAACGTAATTCGTGGAAAAATTCTCCTATAACTCTCCGGAAGATATCCATTTAAGTATCTCTAGATATAGACGGAAAATAATCTGGGATCGGAACGGGGCCATATGAATACATGCTGCAGTAGAGACGTATAGCATCAGTTTTACTCATAATACGGACCTAGTAGCAACAGATTTGCACAGTGCTGCGTTAAGTTCTATACAAAAGTATCACTGATGGCTACTTCGTATTTGAGACCGTTTCCCGATTCAATTGGAAAGAAGCATGTTACTACTTATGTGCTATTACTGAAGTAATGATTGATTTTGACACATATTTCTTCAATATTTTCCTAGAAATTAATTCGTTTGCCTTCTAAAAATTTAATTTTTCTATGAATGAATTAATTCTATAGATCTAAAACTTTTTTCGTAACTAAAATTAAAGAAAAGAAAAAAATATTTTAGATTTAAAACAAATAGCTCTAAAATATACTTAAAACTTAGTTGTATGCAATCATTTAAAGTGAGTAAGCAATTGATTGCTCGTCATAAATTCATCCTGCTAATTTTAAAAAGTGCCAAAAATATATTTTACCCATGCAGTTTACCACTGCATTGGTGAAATATAATTTTTGAAGAGGCAGTAATTGGATCCATTTGTCATTTTTAAATGTTTTCCTTCGATTTATTTTTCTTTTTTGAATCTTCTAATTTTAGATTGCTTTTCAGTACTTCTTCATTCACCTCTATTCTGTGGCCAGTCTCTCCCTTTTCGAGGATCTCGCGATGTACGCGGCATTTTATATTTGCATGATGAATTTGTCGGCATCTACTCTGCGTCCCTTTCTTTATCACATGGACCAGTGTGGCATGCCTATAAAATGGCTCATTTCGATGCTTTCTCCTTATATCTATTTAAGCATTTAACTCACACATTTCCTCCTCCACTCTCAACCTATTACATTATTCAACCCCTTGACGATTGCATGAAAGAATATGTACTCATATATTAATAATATTACTGATTTCGTTTCAACAAGAGTGAAAGTGAAACTTGTGTTTCCTGGGTGTTATCAGTCAGCGTTTTACTGGACAGGGGCGTATTAACGTAATTGCATAAGTACACTTATATCTAAATTGAATCGGAGCGCAATGCGTCACGCGACTGCCGGAAATACTATTGCGGGAAATTCTATGTAGGTTTTCATAATGGACATGCATCCAATATTTCCACGAAGCCACGCCTTTGCTGTTAATTTCATAAGTTTCCATTTAATCCCGTTCATTTCCCGACCGACCCTCGCCCAATCTGAGCTCCCGTTGCTCTGTTCGAGTCCGCACGAATCCCCCGCTGCACCCCCCCCCACCCCACCGCACCCACGTGCACTCCGAAAGCACTCCATAAGCCAACCTATCCACCTTTTCCCCGCAAATCACATCCCGCGCACGCTCTCCATCCATTTTCCCTCTCTTGACGTTCTCTCGGGGGCGCGCACCCCTTCGCCAGGTGGCAATCGAAGCGTCTAGCCGGGGCAGGATATCCTTTATCCCCATCGCTCACCACGGGAGGCTTTGGCGTGGCCGAGGGCGCCCTTTTCATTAGCCTATTAAGATCTCAGCAAGTCTGGAAACAAGAGGGTTCGAACCAAAGACCTCTTGGTGTCGGGAAAGAATACTCAAGTCCACGGCACCGGAAAGGTCGGTGGTATTAATGAATCCGTCAACGTCCTTTCCCCCGGAACGCGTGAGGGCTTTCCCTTTCGACGCGCAATTTATTCCCCCGGAGCTGATCCCCATTTAATGAGATCCGGTACGGAGCGTGCCGTGCCTCAGTCGCAATCCCCACCGGTCTCCTCCAAAATTGGCGTTATTAATAGCGCCCGGTCTAGGCGCCTAATCCAACCATCCATCCCAACCAACGCCGCCACGCCCGCCCTGCTGCGTAATTCATTTCGACGCTGATCCGTTTTAATGAGAAGTGGCGGCATGGAAACTTCCCATCCCGGCAGTACCGCGGACGGAATCCCAGACGGTGACTGCCGAATCTGTATTATTAATGGAGGGCGCCATTGGGGGTGGTCGTTCGGGGCGCGGGCCGCTGGCATCGTCATCGCTCGCGACGACGGCGTTGCGCCCTCCATTCCCGCATCCACTCGAGTCGACGAGAGCGGATAAACGAACGAGGTCCATCATTGACTCGGCATTTTTTCGCGTCGACAGCAACAGAGAGAGAGAGAGAGAGAGAGAGAATGAGAGAAAGAGAATGAGAGAGGGAGAGAGAGAGAAAGGGAGTAAATGTTTTTTTTTTTTAAGAGGCGTATCCACGTGACTTGGCACTGCGTGATGAATTATAAACAAACATCCCGACCCTTCTCCTCCTGCCCCCACCGCTCCTTCCGGAACCCCTCGCCGAACCCGTGTCCTTTCGATGCAGCGTGGCCCCTCTCAACGTGCGCCCCCTCTCCCCACCCTCCCCCTCCCTCGCGACCCTTTTTCATTGTCTCATCTCCGCCCTTCTCCTTTTATGCACCTCGCCCACCCGGCGTCTCCGGCGCCGGCCGTGCCGCGGCGCCACCGCCGTACTCTCACGGCCCCGGCATCGATCGAACGCCACACTCCCCTCCGCCCCTCTCCCCCCCGCCCCCCCCCCCCACACGCACCCTTGTCTTACCTCACTCAGCCCCTCCTTCCATTTAGGACACTATATCCTATGCTTCGGTGTGTATACATATGTGTATATATATATATATAAATATATATATATATATATATATATATATATATATATATATATATATATATATATATATATATATATATATATACTTAAATAAGTACGTACATATTTTCACCCCTTGGTCCCACCCAATCTCACGCTTCCTCCACGGCCCCCTCCTACTTCCCTTCGTGCCCCTGCGTGCCTCTCACCAATTCGATACCTGTTGACCAGCTTCCCGTGCCCGATGCCTGCCACTCCTCTCCTCCCTCACCCCCCTTCCGCCCCTGACACACACGCTCCCCCCCTTCCCCGCCTCGCCCGCGGACCTGCGTTCGTATCAACCCCACCCCCTTCATCCCTCCCCCCGCCTTTGCTGCTGCCTGCACCACCCGATTGAATTCCGCCTCTTCGAACCATTCCGGAGTTCGTCCTCTCGCATCCTCCCCCCCCCCCCGATCGCCAGCACAGCCACCCCTTAATCCCGACCGCCCCTTCCGAACACCACCCCCCCTGCGCGCGTCAAAAAAAGAAAAATAGGGAGGAAATGGAAATAAATTGAAGGAGATCGGGGAGGATAAATAAAGGAATTAAAAATAAAAAAACCGAACCCCCCCAGGGATGAAGGGATGAAGGATCTCCCAGCAATAGGCACCTCATGCGCCCTCCGCCAAACGCACACACTTTATTTTCGTATCGGGTGGGAAAATGCACGGATGCACGAAGAGGGAGGGATGTAAAAAAAACGTTGGATTAAATAAATTTTGACGCCATTCGAAGACACTCGGGAGTCCACGAAATAGAATCGATTTCCGGCTCCTAAGGGGGTCGCGTAGACTACTACCGTTACACTCTCTCTCTCTCCCTCTCCCGCCACCCTTTCCCGTGTTCCTCTCGCAAAAAGGGTTCCACGGTCACCCTTTCCCCTTCCCCGAAACCCTTTCACCTCCGAAACCGTCATCGCCCACCAACGGGAGGTAACTTGGCTTAGGAAATGTCACGAGGCATGACAGGCGCGGCGCCCGGGGAAACTTTTTTTTAAGACACGCCGATGGTTTTGTGGGTAACAAAGGGAAACTGGGAAATTAATTCTTTATCTCCTTCCACGCATTGAAATAAATCCATGCATCCAAAGACACCAGAAGCACATTGTTCATTTCTGGACCCAAGGATTATTTACGTTTTTTAAGATCAATCCATTGGCGCTGCTTTTAGACTTTGATAAGGCGCATACGATTGTGTTAGCGGAGCAATCCTCCTTTGCTCCATTGCGTATATTTTGGAATATTATGGCTACTCCTTAGGAGAAGAGGGAATGCTGGGATGAAGCTAAGGGTGGAGGCGAACGAATTTCAGAGTCGAATGCCCTTTGGTGATCCTAAGGGAGGGAAGCCCTAACGAAAAGGGCAACCGAGACCGCTCTCAATGGTTTGACATTTACCCTTCGACACACATCCATATCAAACACGGCATCAAACCCTACACGCCATTAACGAAATGTCTCCGGGGGCTAACAACGACCCATTTCCCCCCTGACAACCCACCTTTCCTCATCGGTTCACACTCAACCCCAACTCGGTTAGAATCCACCCTCCCAAAACACATCTTCCGTCCAGTTGACCTCGCTGAAAAGACTATCGTCTTGAGGCGTCATCAATGGTAAGACGCAATATCGTCAACTCCCCAAGAACACTCGCGAATGACGCGAGAGCTTCATAGGAATAGTACGCAACGGAGAGATTCGGATTCGGTCCCTGCACGTCGATGATCTGTCGTGGGGAAGCGAGTCTTTCCATTCGGCGTAGACAAGTAGTTCTACCTGCGCTCATTAGCACCGAGACGCGTTTCGGATGTATCCGTCGGAGGGAGGACCACGAGTTTGCCGAGGAGAAATAAGAAATGGTAGACATCGGTCAAGGCATCAATCGCCCCAGGGTCCACCCTCTTGGAGGACTCCCCCATCTCCCCGCTTCTCACCCCTGTCGCCCAAACAAACCAAACGGCTCCACCCCCAAGATAACTCCCATTCGCATTCCTCCCTCCCTCCCGCTCGTTACGCATGGCATCCGAACCGACGACCGTGCGATGCTCCGAGGCTGACGGCGGCGTCGACCGCCGCTCCACGGGGCAGCCGCGCACGGCAAAACGAACCACCAGGAAAGAAAGGGAGAGGAGACCTCGCTCGCTCGCCGGCACTCACCACTCGATTCCTCCGCGTGGTCCTCAGCGTCAGCCGACCCCGGCCGTGGGGGCCCCCCCGCGCAGGGGGACCGCCAACGCTGCGCGTCGAACGGGCGGCGAGGGTCGAGGTGGGGGGAGGGGGGTGCCGTGGACGGTCCGCGGGCGTGCCTCCTCCTCCGGCGGGGATGCCTCTTCGACCCGGAGTCGATGTCTCCCTTCCTCGCACTGCGAAAGAAGCCTCGCTCTCCGGCGACGGGATTCAACCGCGCGCTCCGTCCGCGTCGTTGGGATACACGTCGCCGCTGTCGTAGGACACGGCGGCGCGATGGTGCGGATGAGGCGCGGGAGGGGTACGGAGGAGGAGCGGGAGGGGGCCCAGGTGCCGCTCCAGGGGCAGCTGCTCCGCCGCCCTGCTAAATCTGCGGGAGGAGGGACGGGTGGGGGGAGAGGGGGAGGAGGAGCCTGTGCGGGAGGAAGGAGGGGGGATGAGGGGAGGGCAGGGAGAGGTTAAGGTCGCGAGGGTGGGTAGGAGGGGAGAATGGCGGGTGAGGGGCGGGGGGAGGAGAGGGGAAGGGCGGGGGGGGGGGCGGATAATACGGAAATTGGGATGGAAACGGGAAAGGCGGCGGGGATTGGTAAACAGACGCCGAAACGACTGTGTAATGGGGGTGGAATTCACGCGGGAATTCACGGGGATGGAATGGACAGATGGGGAGAGAGAAGAGCCGTCGACGCGTCCATCACACTCCCATCATGCCCTTTCGCGCCCTTGCGATCGAAAACTTTTTTATAAATAATTCCAACGGAAATGACGACCGATCACGCGACAAGAGCGAGCGAAATGAAAAAAACAAAAAGGGATTGCTAATTATTTCAAGCCCATCCCGCGAGTCACGCAGAGAACGCAAAAATCTAAGCTAAATTAAATTAGATATGGGAAATAGTGAAAAATCCATCATTCTACGAAATACGTGCGAGTAAAAGAAAAAAAAGAAAGGGTGAAGCCTTGAGGGGAAGACTAAGAATCCAGGAAGAAACGAAGGACAAGAGAAAACTATCTTGCCACCCATGAAAAAGAGGCCTAGCAATGGGTTGGGTGGGGTGGGGGGGGGGGGTGGCGAGATGGTCGCGGGATGGAGGTGTGTGGTTGGGCGTGGTGGGAGATAGTGGAATGGGGGAGGAGGGAGAGGGGGGGAATGTGTGCTGCGGCGAGAAGGGGGAAGGAGGGGTACCCGGGGGGAGGGGGGTAAGGGTTCGTCTCTCCGGAACGCCCCAGTGCGCAGGAACTCGGGATCCGTAGGGGAGGGGTGTGGTCGGGGAGCGAGGCACCGGAGTGGGACCGAGCGGAGGGGAGAGGGTGGACCCGGGGGAAGGGTTTGCTCGGGTTGCGAACAACCCCCGGAGGACGCGAACGGACCGCGCTTCCCGCCCCTTGCGTCTCGCCACAATCATCATAACCACTGGATTGGACATTTACCAACAGACTAATCCACGGGACACCTCTACTTATATGCAGCCATAAACGGGGAGTTAATTTACAATTATTCTGCGGATAAACCAGTACTTAAGGAGAACGTAAAAATATCAGTACTTTTTTTGTTGTCGATCCTATTATTTTCCTATCGAAAGAAAAAAAAATTGCTTGATTGTTGATTAGAATTGCAGATTTAGAAAAATTTCCATAAATCTAAAGCTAATATTTCTTTTTCTAAAAGTATTTTGATAGCCAAAGCATCATACTCATAAGCAATTCCTAAAATTGAATAGAAACGGCTATAATAACCGAAACGTACACTTTATTAATATAAAAACGCTATGAGTAATCCATTACTTACACCTGTCTTTTGTTTTAAACTTCCGTTGCTACAGTTTGCATCCATTGTCCACATACTTCCTATGGGGAATACCCAATGCTTCTCCGTGCATAAATTATGTGAATTTTGTTCATTATTCTAGAAGAAATACTAATGTCAATACATTATTATGGAAGCATCAGTGCAAATTATTTTTCGGTGATGGTATCAATTACAACTAGCCATTTCAATGGCAACGCATATCCACGCATACGCACAGAGTGAAATGGAAAGAAATGGTGGATGTTTTTCCAGTGATTTAAGATGTATTTCTATTCATTTTAAAATATTGATTCAAGCCTCTTTTACTATGATTTCGATGTAAAGTTTAAACTTTAGATTTTTATCAACTGCCTTAATTTTTTCTCAATTGGAGAAATTCAACACCGTTCGGACGAATACTCTGACACAAATAATTTTGCTATTAAACACGTTAAATTTAATGCCGACGTGTTTAAAAAAGATAGATAAAATTGAATAGTTTGAAGCACGTTTAAAATTGGTCTTCATGGTCATCCTCAGTTTGAAGGACAAAATACATTTGCCAGACGGATGCCAAGGACAATCGATGACGAAATTTCAGCAATTGGGTTATTGGAGCGCTCTCGACTGCTGAGGTCATATCACGCACACTAAAATTCACCTCAACGTTACATGAATAATCGAGGAGGGAAACGAACCGCGGGAAATCACCTAAGATTGCGAGGGACGAACTAATAAGAAGCCTATCAACTGCCACAGCTCCCTTGCTGTTAATCCAATTGCTCGAATCGGCAATGAAGGAATCCCAAGGCTAGGCCTCGATCCAATCATCTATGGAATAAAAAGAGACATTTCAGGCGTGGTGTGGTAGAATGTTACGATTAATTAAGAATTGGCTTTTTCCACCAAATAAAATGTATTCTGACCTGTTTCAATGTAACTACATCATCATCAGGTAACAGTCATCACTCAAAGTCAAGTTGGAGAAATACACTGAAGTGATGGCTGTTACCCAATGATGATGTAGTTGCATTGAAACCGGTTGTCGTAAATATCATGTGGTTGAAAATTACCTGATTTTAATTAATTTAACGTCTATAACAAGCAATAACAAGGTCACGTGCGTGATTAAGACTAGCGAGGTACTTAGCACTAGTTTAAACATTAAACAGTGTAATAAGTGTAACAGTGTAATAAGTGTAACAGTGTAATAAGTGTAACAGTGTAATAAGTGTAACAGTGTAATAAGTGTAACAGTGTAATAAGTGTAACAGTGTAATAAGTGTAACAGTGTAATGAGTGTAACAGTGCAATAAGTGTAACAGTGTAATAAGTGTAAGAGTGTAATAAGTGTAACAGTGTAATAAGCGTAACAGTGTAATAAGTGTAACAGTGTAATAAGTGTAACAGTGTAATGAGTGTAACAGTGTAATATATGCTCAGTTTAAGGTGACATTCGACGGAAAGAGGGTATCGCGGGATGAGAAAGTGGAGATGAGAAACCCATCGCCCGGATTCAAGCGCGAGCTTTGGTTGAGGTTAGTCAGTAAACTAATTAGCATAACTATCTAAAATACCCAGGGTTTTTACTACTTAGACACTGCCGAAAGATGCCACCAAGCGTTCCGTTCTTGCTGCTCAAAATAGCACTATGTTACATCTTAATATTTAATTTAGCAATGCTTCACACGCACATTCTTCGAAAAATAAAAAAAATTGATATTCTATTAAGTGGGTTTGCTCTGATAGTGAGAGGGCTTGATGATTTGAATATTTCTTTATAATGAAGTTCATGCTGCTTTCACGAAATTGATCGGAATTATTAATTTCCTAATATGAATAATGGATATGTAATACCAATAGGCTTTGAATTTCGAAGAACCTTTATTTGCTCTTATCGGAAATTGAAACACATTATATTAATTGAGCCAAATAACAAATGACGAGCATGGAATCGCCGCGAGCTTATAAACTCGGAGGGGGCAAAGCCATGTCAGCTTTCGTTTCGCCACATTTTTATTCGGTCGGAGAGCAACCATTAGGCTGATAAAAGTGGGAAACGCCCATTCATCCACTCCGAAGGCCTATGACATTCACGCCCGGGATTCCATTTCACTAAAATCACGTAACGGCGACAAAGCCTCTACAACCTAGGATAAGAAACTAAACTCAACGATTTAGCTTATTAGTGGGCTACTCAAAGAGTTAAAAATCTATATGTGTGTGTTTTATTTCTGATGTTTATTTTGTTGAGATTAAAAAAAAAGAGGAAAGCGTACAATTGAAAATGGTGAAAATCCCTCATATATATTTATTTTAAGCATGTCGGGGAAATAAATGTGTATTTAAGATGGCGTTATGAGGGGGGATCCAGGGGATCAAATGGTTGCCGTTGGATCCCGTAGGTGACAAGACCACCCGAAAACTTAACAGCAGTAGTGGCACCCTAGTCTCCCACTCATAGCGAAGCAACAAATTTTACTTCCATATCCTCGTCGGGGTCCTTTGGGGAAATGCATAATGTACAATGAAAGTGCATTACGTGGCCAACGGAAGAAGGTGAAAGGCGAGTTTCCGGCGCTTTTAAATAACTGGAAAATTTCGGCGAAGGGCCGTGGGACACAACAGAAACGCTCCCATGTCATCCAGGTTAGGGTTTTTACAGCAAGCTGGTAACTTTCGAGTAAAATTATATACACTTAAATAAATAACACGATCAAATCAAAATTTTGTATAAACAAACTAAGTTAAAAAAAACCTCAACGGAAAACGCGAATGGGCACAATATAACCTCAAATCAGCATAAAATGGAATTGGATAGATAATTAAATGGAAGAGTTAGTGAAAAGATTTGAAAAGTACAGAATAAGGATCGCTATAATCACGAAGAAAGAAAGAAGGTTCGAAATGCGTAGGAGAGTGTACAAGGCTCTAAAAGGGACAAAAGGTCTAGTGGAGCGAAGGGAGTCTCAGTATATGTAGATTGATAAAAAAACTACAACAAAGAATACAGGAATATCGTAACAAAACGGAGAGGATGTTAGATAAAAAAAGCAAGATACGTATGCTCAAGATTGTATGTGTAATAAATACGAGAGCGAAAGCCACCATAGAAAGCAGAACAGAAGATGCAAAAGATTTTTACAACAGAATCCAGGTATTATATAAAAAAACAAAAACTACAAAATCCGTAAATCGGAAAATAGGTGATAAAAATGCTAGAGTTCGGAAAGCTCCCATCGAAAACAATAGAAATACTCGGAGAAGAGAGAATAGACAAAAAGTAAGGAAACATTCAGATAATATGCTCTATTTAACGAGGTAACAACGGCCATAATTTTCCTCAATAAATAAATAATGAACGGTCATTAATTTTTAATGAATATGAAAAACGCTTCGAACTAAATTTTCCCAAAATTATAGCTATTTCATTTAAACATTCCTTGTTAACTTAAGGCACCTCTTGGAATATTCTGCCACCAGAATTACGGGTAAAAAGTTCCAGCTAATAATTTTAGAAAGGTTTTGAGGCATTAGGTAATTAAAAACTCTTTGACCTCACATATGCACTCCTTGATTTACTTAATTACGAATTCCTAATTAGTTATTTGCTCAACGATGAATGAATAACTTGTTTCATTTATCTCTTTAAAGTATAACTGCGCTTATTTTCATTCAAAATAAAATACTTCACTGAAATAGCTGCGGGGGGATTGCAACGTTGCGAATTCATTGAAAAAACTGAATTAAAAATGTTTCTAACTTTTGTAATCTGCTCTACGGTTTTAATGTATATAATTATGTTGTCTGGCGTAAATGCGGAATACAGGCGTGAGCATAAAATAATTTATAGCGGAGTGAATAAGTGATATAAAATACGATTACGTGGTCATTGATTTTCTTCAAATGAAGAGTGCAACAAAGAGTATATTCTGTCTGCGATAATGTTGCGAAACTACTGCTCGGATACATTTGATTTCAATGGAATGCATTGAATATCCAACCGCGGAAAACGCGTGACACGTCGGAAATTATGAAATGACGCTGGAATTGGCGACAGAAAAATATTCTTCAATAAAATGGTGCAGATAGCTACTATAAACGGAATTAATAATTATTTGCACGTGTATGACCGAAGCCTGAAAAAAACGCAAGATCTCGCATCGATAGTGAGTGGAATTCTTCTTTGCTGAGTTAAAAAACAGATATAATTTATGGCAATAATATATTCGGTGATCACCATGCTTCATTCTGATGCTTGGCAAGTGAGATGTTTATCGAAACTGTGCCAGCTAAACATATCCAAGTCCAGTTCATAATATAGTATAACGATACCACCTTTAAACAGTGCATTAATAAACTGAGGAAATAACAAGTAAAAGATTTTACAAGAGCTGCAAAACCATTCTAAATCTACATATACTTAATACACCGCAAGCCGCCGCAAGGGCGTGTGGCGGGGGGTATTAGGGCACAACCCATAATTAAGAAAGAAAAAAAACCGCAAAAGCCACAAATTTATATCATCCACAAACAAAACATGGCATACATTCATGCAAGAACGCTTACACCCCACACACATGCAAACACACGAAATACCAACTAACATACACATGCACCTGAAAGTATACCTGATGTCTTTATGATGGTTAATTTTGTTCCGACTTGTAAATTAAATGTTTTTCATATTTCTAAAAGGACTTCGGCTTCTTATTATTATGATTTCTGATTGTTCGGGGAAAGAACGAGTATTTGTATCTATCTGTACTGTAAATCAATCTCCTTCTTCGAGGTCTGATCTATCCAATTAGTGCGGGGCCATTATAATTCCATTAGTGTCATTATTAAATTCGTTTCTTCTTAACCTTGCTAAAAGCCTAAGTTTCGCTTGCTCTCTTCGTATCTCAACTGGCCCACGGCATAAATCCACTAAGAGACTCGTGCTCACTCACACTTGTGCTCTTATTATAACAATTTTTAACGAATCTGGCAGATTTTCTCTCAACTTTATGTAATTCTTTTTGCCAAATTTTCTGCCAAGGATCCCAAATACTTGCGGCATGTTCCAAATGAAATCTAACCAGAGCAAAATAACACCTCTCTATAACTTCATACCATTCTGGGAATGTTTATTAGAAAATTTCGTGAAGAGATTCTATATTAAGGAAAATATAGTCACAACGTAAATGGTCACATACACGATCAGACAGAGGGTCTTTGGATTTGACAATAAAGACGCTACATTTATGGACCTATCCAAGCTTCATCCGGAGAATGAATATAATGAATACAAGAAGTTCTCTCGGGTTTCCCACCGGGTCAGGGGTCACCTGACCCGGTGGGAAACCCGAGAGAACTTCTTGAATACCATACGCCGGGAAAACCTGAGATCCTTCATTATGAATACAATTATCGAAATCTAGCAAGTGATATTAGGTAACAGAAAATGTCCCATGGGGGAATACTTCCCTACGGCTTAACTTCAATCTTTAATCTCGGAAGGCTCATCTATTCCTGCAATTCCTACATTGGCACTGTTAGTGTACACTGCTACATAGTAAACTATTTACTTATTTATTTATTTACACAGTTACGTTGCAATTAGGCAAATTTCCTGGTGGCAACGGTCAGGTTAGGTCAAAGATAACTACTAACAACGAAAATTACATACGAACACATAAAAACAGATAAGAGACAAAATATTTTTACATAATGACACTTCCACATCACATACAAAATGCCGTCCACATCACATACAAACAATATTTTCAAAACTACAATGAAGTTTATTACCCAGTGTCTAATTTACATTTCAACTTAAAACTTCTAAAATTGGATGGAAAGGGCTCAAACAAACCTCCAGGCAGCTAGTTCCAATCAATAATAGTTCTATTTAAAAAAGAGTATTTTTTCTTATTGGTTTTTTGAGGCCTTATTTTTATTTTGAAATAATGGTCGTTTTTTCCCTTAAAGTTAGGCTTTTCTATCCCTTGCCATAAATCTTCCCACGCTTCGTCCTTTTTAACAATTCTATGCATCGCGCCTAACCTACTCCTTTTTCTTCTATTTTTCAAACTCTCCCATTTCAGTACATTTAACATATCCGTGACACTATCTGTTCTTTTGTACCTTCCGAGTACATATCTTGCTGCCTTTCTTCGAACTTTTTCTATCTTTTTAATATGTCCCACCTCATATGGATCCCACACTATGGAGGAGTATTCTAGGATAGGGATAACCAGTGCCTTATATGCTTTTTCTTTTGCGGCCACTCTTCTTTGTCCTCCCCAAATATTGGAAAATTAAGAGTACCCTCCTGTTGGTCTTTAGCATCTTAAGGACTTAGGTACAGATGTTTCGTCTTAAAGTTCCGTGATCATTGCCAATATACTCGTACTATGTATCTCATGAAATGTCTTATATTATTAAATCAAATCTCTGTTGCGAGAAATGACGCTTAAAAAGTATATATTTGGAGTTCATGTATTCTGGAGAAGGTAATGACCTTCTTACCCTTACTTGAATGGTGCCGTGTAGATAACTAGACGAGAAAGTTGAAGACTTTGAAGACGCATTGGACGATAGTGAACAGTGGCTGTGGATGAAACCGCCGGAAGATCAATCACTAATACCACGATTCAAACCAAAATACCTTCGTGATCTTCATAGTGGTGGCACGTTGGAAAATTTCGGGATAATGCCCATAAAATAATTGCATTTCCGCTGAATAGTAATTGTTTTCACAACCGCACAAGGTGACAGGAACAGCAATTAAGGATTTTCTCGCCTGCTCTGCACGCTCAGGTCGGTAAACCATATGAATGTGGGTGACAATTATCTGTCGAATTATTGTCTCATTATCAAGGGGTGTACCCAAATTCCTTATAAAAATCTATAAGGATTGTACATTTGAAGTGGTAGAGTAAGTTCATCTCAGTAAAATCTCATTTATTTTCGTTTGAGCACCTAGAATCAGTCGGCGTTGAGACTCGTAATTTTATTTTACGTATTAAAATGGCTCTGAGTGTGTCAATTTCAAATTGAGCCTTTGGAAAACTTCATCCGAGTTACTTCAGCCTCTGCTCTAGGGTGGAGCCGAGTACATTTCATTACAGTAGTCAGAGTCTCGAGGAAGGAGCGTCTGTATATTAAAAATCCAAGTCGTACTTTTGAGGAGGCTATTGAACTTCAATCTACCTTATCTCCGAGAAATTATTGCTCAGGATTTTTTATCATGGCATGTGTAATAGGGGCGCTCCTATGAGGATTACATGAGGCTGAAACTGCTGTGTTTCATGTCTAAGCTCTATTGTTTTGGCCTTGGATCAATAATATTTCATGTGGGCACAAATTATTATCAACATGCTACGAGTGAGATAACTTGGGCAAAACCAATCAACATTGATTATTTTCATATTTTTAACCGAATATTTCGAGTTACAATCCGTGCACAGGTGACATAAAAAGTCAAGCATCGGGACCCCTTTTTCGATCGGTACTTCGGGAAATGGTAGACATGGTTTCATTCGACGTACAGGTTTGTACCCAAAGGTGGTAGGACAGATTTTCTCTGGCGCGAACGGAGCGGTTGAGGGGTGGTCTGCCTGGCAGGGTAAGGTGGAGGGGGCTCTTAGCAACAGACCGACACCAACCTCAGTCGCCTGCGGGGTGTCGTTGAGTGAGGACACCGTTTTTAGTGAAGCAAGTTTTTTTCCGCGTCGAAAAGCAAAATGAACCTGAATTTAGAGAAACGTTATTCCGTGAAGTTTTGTGCGAAACTCGGGAAGACGGCAACTGAGACTCTCGATATGATCAAGCAGGCTTATGGGGACACTGCCTTAAGCCGTTCCACAGTATTTGAGTGGCACAAGTTGTTTAAAGAGGGTAGGGAGCTCGTTGAAGACGACCATCGCTCCGGACGGCCGTCGACGGCAAGAACCGACACGAATGTGGACAGAGTGAGGACACTGCTGAACGCAGACCGACGCTTAACCAGTGAAGAAATTGCAGACCAGTTGGGTCTGTCTGCATCCAACGTCCAACGCATTATTTCACAGGATTTGGCCATGCGCAAGGTGTGCGGAAGATGGTGCCGAAAATTCTGCCATGGCGCGCTCGTCGTCAGACAGCTCCTGGCCAAATACGGCGTTGCCACGTTGCCGCACCCGCCCTATTCTCCCGATCTGGCACCACCTTCTTCTTCTTCTTCCCCCTGATGAAAAGACAGCTCAAGGGACGACGTTTTGACTCGATAAAGGCCGTTCAAGAGGCTTCGACGAGGGTCATCAACGGCATCCCCAAAGAAAATTTCCAGCTGGCGTACGGGGAATGGGAGCAACGTTATACTAAGCGTGTAGCAGCTCAAGGAGCATACTTTGAAGATTATTAAGTCGATGTAAGTATATTGTCAATAAAATTCTTGTAACAAAATCAGTCCTACCACTTTTGGGTGCGACCCTGTATTATAAGGACTATGCTATTTTGAATCATAAGAAAGGAGCATTTGCTATTCGTGCCTTAAAAGACGCATAGTCAAGAAACGGATCACATAAGAAAAGTTAAAACCAAATTACCCCTGCCTTTTAATAAAGAAGGGAGCAAAAATGATTTTATGAAATACTGTGCACCCTCCCGATTGATTATATGTTTACACAAGTCATTTTCGTGGTGCGTGGTGCGCGTAGTGGTAGAAATTAAAGTTGGAGGGCCAATCTCAAGTACTTCTTCCACTGATTTTCAAAATCAGAAACCTTATAACTACTCAGTTATTCTTCTATTATGTAATCTACGGCTGCGAGCCGGAAATTAAAATCATATTGGGTAGCATACATGTTACAACACCATGAGAGAAAATGAAAACCAATGAACTAGAAAATTTCAAATGATACACGTATCTAGAGCACATAATAAGTTCACGAGTTTCTGAGAAGCATCCGGTTTGCTAAAGAATGTAAAGACCTTAGCACAGCTAAAAAAAAAGAAGGTGGAACATTTGAAGTTCGTCTACATCTACATGATACCCCGCAATCCGCCATAAGGGCGTGTGGCGGGGGGTGTTATGTCACCACCTGTAAGAGGGATCGAAACCACATGCAAAATCAACGCATCTATGCAAACCTGCGCCCATTGTGGCGCATACATTCACGTAGAAATCACTTCAACCTAAACGCATGAAAGTACATAAACCATCAACCGACAAACAACTGCACCCTAGGATACAGCGAAAAACCCATCCAACAACGCGCAAGCCGGAATTTGACAAGTAAGAAGAGGAATTCTGCTACCACATGAACATGCAATATACAACGGTCTCCTCCCCAAGGATAAAGGTATGGAATGTGACCCAACGCTGCAGGTAGCAGGAGGGTCCCCCTAACAGGGAGAAAGACGAAGGATGGAATGGGAAACTTAAAGAGAGACAAAGCAGAGCGAGAATACTGTTAAGAGCACTACATTATTCAATGGCATTCTAATGCGGTGATGCAAAAAGGGTTTTCACAGCAAAACACACGAGGTCAGTGAAAGTACATTCAATTGAGAAGAACTAATTATTCCCTAGACACTGAGGGGGGGCGAGTGGAATTTTTGCCATCTGTAACCCTACATTCGCTATCCCGTATTGTCCGTGGGAAGAAAGAGTCCTTGCGTCTGCTAGTTCTGGCATCTATTTCCCGAGTTTTATATGTATGATCCAAGCGACCAATGTATGTAGGAGTACGAGTAATTTGCGTGACCTCGGTGCTGAAACATGCGGATCTGAATTTATTCAATAATTTCAATCTTACATTGAATCGTCTCTCTTCTAATGATTCCCACCCCAACTCCATAAGCATTTCGGTGACGCTTTGCGTTTTATCGTAACATTTTTTAACGAATCGAGCTGCCCGGCGTTGAACCTTCTCAATTTCCCGAATGAGTTCTTTTTCACTCGGATCCCATACGCTACATACATATTCTAAATGAGGCCTTACAAGAGCGTGATGACAACGGTCCTTGACCTTGGAGTCATTTTTGCCTACAATGCGTCTAATAAATCCCACTTTTTTATATGCTTGACCGCAGACTTTACGTATGTGAGTCCCCCAAGTTAAGTCTTTAGTGAATGTAACACCTAGGTATTTTACCGTATCAACTACTTCTAGGTCAACTCAAGAGAATTTGTAAACAAATCCCGTTGATCTTTTAAAGACATTTACCACCAAACATTTATTAAGGTTTAATGACAATCCCCATTTAGAACACCATTTAGTAATGCAATCTAGATCCTGTGCAAGAATTAAACGATCCTCATCCCCAGATATCTCCCGATAGATCACCGTGTCATCCGCGAACATCCTAATTTTACTTTTCGCCTCGCGGGTCGAATCGCGAACAAAAATCAAGAAAATTAACGGCCCGATTACACTTCCCTGAGGTACCCCTGACGTGACTCGTACGCTGTCGGAACTAGCGCCGCTAAGGACTACCCTCCGTTCCCGCTCTGAAAGAAAGTTTCCAACCCAATTTATTGCGCTCTTGTATATACCTGCGCCATTGAATTTATGAATGAGTTTACTCGGTGGAATCTTATCGAATACCTTTTGAAAATCTAAAAAGATCGCATGAACTTGCATGCCAGTAATTAGGCGCATTTTTTTCACATACATAAGTTTAATGGCGACAACAGCGATGTGATTTCATTTTTGTGTGATCCGTTCGTAGGATTTGAATGAGAACTGCACAAAGTTACTAGACCGTAATTTAAGCGAATCCATTACGCGGGATTACGCCTTTGACTTCAATAGTTACTTTTTAGTATGTTGAAGTACCAGTGTTCTCTCCGGATATATTCAACAGATTCAGGCAAGATGTAGCGGAAGTTTGTTATGAAAAGAACACAATTTGCACTTTGCCACAGATTTATTTGTAAAGTACAAATGAATCTGTAGCGTGCAAAAAAAAACTGACTCCCAAGCATGTGAACTTTACCACCAAGTCCTCATCAAAAGCAACTCATCATGCTGTCATCTCCGCCTTTATGAGAAAAACAAAATTTGCACTTTTCCACAGATTAATTTGTAACTTACCACGCGTTTCAGTTCATCGGACCATCTTCAGGTACGTTACAAATAAGTCCGTGGAAAAGTGCAAAATTTGTTTTTCTCATAACCACTCTTCTAATTGGATGTCGGTACTGATATCCTTCTTGTTTGACAATCATGAGCACTATGTATCTCGTGAATATTATTTTGAGATAATAAATTAATCAGTTTCGCGAGAAATTTACAGTGCACAAATAAGAATGAACGCAATATTTTAGACCACGAATCAAAAACAATTAACACCAAGTGTTGCATGGAATCCGATGGCGACAAGGAAGCAAAGAGCTCCTCAATCCTGTCTCTCCTCGGTGAGTGGCGCTAACGCCATGGCGATCGACTCGACTCGTCCGAAAATGACGGAGAGCGCTCCGAGAAAAGAAAACAGCCCCTGTCAACTTTCCACCCACGCCCTCGTTCGCTTTCCGCTTGACGGCGAGGGATTGGGGTGGGAAGGGGGGAGAAGTGTGGGGGGGGTGATCTAGGGGGCGTCGGCGTCACCATGGAGGTCCGGAAGAGACGGGGGAGAAAGTATGACGGGCCGTGAGAGAGGGAGACAGCTCTGAAATAGGGCAATTTGAGAGTTTCCTTTTTCGAGAGGCGGAGGAGGTCCGATCTTTGGTCTTTTCCACGCGGGTCTTTTGGTGGCGTCCCGCCGTCGGGGGGCCATTTCGAGGCTCTTCGTCATAGAGATGATGCGGACGGAAATGTGACAGCCCGTTCCATCCAACCCCAGTAGTTGGCGCGGCTGAATCCGAGGGCGCTCCTCACTCATCTTCCCGATGCAATCGAATCACTTCGGGCACCAAAGTATCGTAAGACAGTACAGATGCAAAAAGCGAAGCTTTGCCATGAAAAAACACAACAGTTTATCGAATAAAATGTACACGATTCGGATGAAAGGGCATTAAAAATTAAAATTTGAATGGGAGCGATGTACATTTAATTATTTCAGTGTCTTTCCTTTCACTATCTGATGACTCTCGAGACATATTTTTAATGAATTCAAAATATCAATATCTATTAAAACACAATTAAATGTTAAGATCAAGTCTCTACTCACTCATGTTTCTTCTTTTCTAAACGCAAGTTATACATTAATTGCGCAAATAATAAAGATATAATCTTTACTTTTATGCTTTGTCACATTACGTTTTTTTAAGTGCTAAAAGCACTCGGAAATTCCAGGATTCATGTGAACATCAATATGCGCGCGTACGTATTTTGCGCGATCACAATATTTTATACGTGGGCGCTTTAACTATTTCTTTGATAATTCAAGAGATGGCGCTCTTGGCATCGGAAAGCGTTTGCTTTTAGTGTGCCTCATCTCTCACCTACACCATGCAAACGTTTCAGCTATATCCATCCCGTGGTTTCATTTTTATATTCGATTGAAGCAACAAACATCGGTTTATTTAGAGAAATGGAAAAAAATGAGTTTCGTTAGTTGATTAAACACTTCTTTTGTGAAAGCCCTAACAAAGGAAGAGGCGAGTTGGATGAAGTTCACGACACATCTGATCCTGTGTTTGCAGCTGTTTACAATTGGGTAAATAGAGAAACACTGCGTCGTGCATCCACGAATGATGAGCACCGTCCATCGGAAGGGACTTCCCCCGAAATGACCGATAAATCCCACGATACGGTTTTCAGCCATCGACGAATTAAAGTTCGCGAAGGTTTCCATTTTTTAACGAAAAATCGGGCGTGAAAAAAAAAACTCGGGAAGATGGGTGCTGCGTTTGCTCTCGAGAGGAGAGAATGAGCGCATTCGTGTGGTCCATTCGGAGGCTGGGTTGGCGCTTTTCCGTCGCATCCTCACCCGTTCCTCCGTTGATATACATGTATAACTGTGGACGAAACACGGGTACACTACGAACTACACTACAGAGAAAAAGGGAGAGTCGACAAAGTGGATTTCTAAAGGCGATGCGGCCCCGAAGAAGGCGAAGACGGTGAAATCGACCGACAAGGTGATGACCACCGTTTTTTGGGATGCACGCGGAATTATCTCTGTTAATTACTTGCACAAAGAATTTTGTGCCTTTATTGCACCGGTCGAGCAAAGAAAAAATGGCCTCATTTGGGCAAAGGAAATACATTCTCTTCCATCGAGACAATGCACGCGTGCACATCTGCGCAGTTGCGATAGCGAGCATCAATGGCGGAATTGAAGTTCGCATCACTGAAACGTCCATTTTATTCATCAGATTTGGCCCGCAGTGTTTTTTTTTTAAATTCCATACTTGAAAAAAATGGTTCACTCAAAAAGAGGTGACTATTTTGAGGGCCTTCCATAAATCCTAGTTTATGGACGGCTTAAAAAAGTTGGATAAACACGGTGAAAAGTGTGTCGAACAAAAAGGATGTTATGTAGAAAAGAAACTGCCCTACATAATTTGTTTTTTCTATTTTTTCCTTAGGGTCTGTTGAGCGACCAAACTTTACCGGAGATATTAATCATGTTTCATGTGACGGTATGAAAATTTAATAATTCAATCACGTCCTCGCAGCGCTATGAGTTCGGAAATTTAGACAGTTAATTGCGGTTCAAAATGTATTTGTTTCACTTCAATGTGCCTATTGTCTTGTCTTTGCCATGTTGCTCGCTTCGACTATCGCCTACCACTGACACTTCATTGACCTTTCCTCCCTCATCACGAGCGAAATAAACCCACGAAAACACACACCACTCGCAAATGAGCAGCCGCGTAGACGGCTTTGGCCTCGTAAAAATCTACGCCGAAACGCCATTTCGTCGCGAGCTTAAACGCACCAATCGAGGCGCCTACTTAATCACGGGAATGGGGTTTCATCCTTAGGAATTGGATTGTAAAACTTTCGGACCCGACCAGGTGGACGGGTGGGAGGGCAGAGGTAATGAAAACGCCCGCCCGCCATATGCCGCGGAGAAGACGGCTTTTAGGTGGGATAGCCGAGTGGCGAAGGGAGAAGACGGGAGCTGAGCTCTCGCAAACTCCGCTTCCCGCGAGTCGCGGGGTTTCCGCATCTCTCGCTCGCGTCCATAGCAAACCAACCGACCTCGTGAGCTTTAATGGACACTGGAGAAACCCGAGCAGGCAAATACGGCGAGGGGGAGAGGGAGGGGTTGCAAGTGGCGGGGGTGGAGTCGCGCCTCCCACCACCCCCCTTCTTAAAGGCTCTCTCCTTCGCGATTCATGTCAATACGCCAGACTGGGACGACACCGCAAAATTCTGTTTGCTGACGCGATCTTGTCCTCAAGACGACAAATTATGTCACTTCTCCTTCGCGCGGTGCAACTAATGTTGACTGGAGGAATCCATCAAGCGACGTGGACACGTTTCTCTAGGCTTTCTTACTAGGCTTGACCGAGCCGCCCTCTTGGGGGAGCGGTCTGCCCAAAGATACCTAAAGGGCTTATAGGGCATGGTTTTCTCATGGGAATTCATCGATTAAATGCGATTTTTGCAAATCCAATCGGCCATCATTAATCCGAATATTGGACTGTAACGCTCAAAGCTATCCCGTGACTGGCAACCTCTTCGAACTTTCAAAAATTCTTTACGTTGAAGATATGCACAATGAATACACGTTGAATGAATGTACAACAAAATGAATATGCAACGAATACACGTAGAATAAATGCACAATGTCATCGATTTAAAAATACGATATTATGATCACAGCTGCCGGGGTGAACTTGCCCATGCTTTTCGCAACACGAGTCAATGGAGGTTTGGCAAACACTCTCTACACGTTTCGTTGCATTTGAGTTCTTTCCCAAATTCCTGGATTGGATCCTCACACACTTTGCTACTTCACAGACACCCTGAGGAGGAGAAACTGGAGCCAGAATGGCAATCTCCTGCCGATAAAACGCTATGGAGGCGGAGCGTTTTACAGGAATTGGTTCACCGATTGTACTTCTAAGATGCTCTTACGTGCTGTGAACCCCTCCGAAGAAAATCGACCGTAAGTCATAAAGAAATGAATGACGACGTAACTCTTTGAATCCGCGTCCTTGGGTCAGCCACTAAACTCTTTGGAGAAGTCACGCTCGGAGCAAGGATAGCGCATTCAGAAATTTCGTATGCGAATCTAGAAAGAATTAAAGTGGAGCAAAGCAAGGCAGTTGTCCTGAAGAATAACCGAACACATTTAAATGAGTAAAAATGAGATTTAAAGCGAGAATCCGTGTATTACACTCGATCCTCGGTATTTTCTTCATGCGATACAGGATTGTTACTTTATTTTAATTTAAAATTTCCCTGACCTTTCCATATTTACCAATCCAAAAGTATTTTTTCAACACCCTATCCCAAAATACGAAAGAAGCATCATGGAACATATTCCAATTATTTCAGCCTTAAATTATTCGTATGTGCATACGATGTAATTTTTAAGAATTGGTGCTTTGTGAAAATAAAATGATTTATATGACCGAAAATTGAAATTAATTTTGGTAAAAAGTATTTGATAAGTGGACGTTTACTCCACGGAAAAAGCAATGGGAATCATTTTTTGATTTGGAAGAGTGAACGACATTTCTTCTTTGGATTCATAAATAAAAGCTTACATTGATCAACCTAACTCCGATCAGTAGAATATTCATTAGAAGATATGCACGGGAAGCTTGGGATGGTGGGAAACTAACAGTCAAGAATCAAACTCTTTGCTTGTTTTGCTTTTATAATTAAAGAGACGAGTTCGGAAATATAAACTAAAATCTGCACACGTACGCACGCAAAACTAGCTTAATGTGTAACGAGCACCTTTCGATAGCAGGGAACAATAATCATCACTTCGTGCTTCATCGCATCCGATCGCATTATCAAAATGGGATAGATTATATGGCAGTACAACATTTCGACCAGACCAGGACGAAATCCACTATTCTTGGGAGTTGTACATCTATACAACATGTTCCTGAATTTCCCACCACCCGCTGACTGGCATTGACTTAATGCATTGGCATAATGTCATTGAATTTCCCGTTTTTATCAGTCATTCAGGTAAATCAACAGCACGAATAGACGTCAATTGCACCGAGGAAGGATGTCCCTGGAATCGCAAGCGGATCCCTTCAATAAGCATTTATAATAACGATGTATGCAAAGGAGAAAATGAATAAGTTTTTCCGTCTTGCCTTAGCGTCGCGAGGAATCTTATCAGAAAAGCAAGCACGTAAGGGCAGCGCGAGAAGGGAATGGAAACAGAGGAGCATCGCCGTCCGACGACTGCTGTTTTTCGTTGCTTCCAGCCGGACTTCGATCCTCGTGCCCTCTCGTCAGTCATTCCCTCTGCAATCCAAGGAGTTCCATCGCGGAGATTTTAGAAACGCACATCTCAAGCATAAATGCCTGCATTGTTCGAAACTTTCGTTCTCCGTGTTCTTTTTTTTTCGAGGAGTCCGTCTGCGGAGTACTGCGACAACACTCGAAGTCGATTCGCTCGATATGAATCGAATCCAGATTTCCTCATCGGACGTTCTGGAGTCGATACCATTATAATTAAGTAAAAACAAAGCGGAAATAAAGCACGAGCAAATCCAGGTATCTGGAAGTACATATTCCCTCCCTCCCCTGCCCATCCCACCCGCAGAAGCCCCCATCCGTCGTAAATGAGCCATTATTTGTTACGGTCGCCCACCGGAGGGGAAAATGTAATGGACGTTCCCCCATTCATGCATCATTCAGATGCATCAAGCTTGGCCCGGCACACCAAGGAAGCATACGAAAGGCATATTATGGCCACTTGGGAGCATGCCATCCTTTTTGCCCGCAGCATCGTACACTTCGAGCGAGGGATAGACCTTAAAGAATTGAAAAAGCTCAACGCGTTCATCTCGGAGCGCATGAATCTGAATTACATTCAAGTCAATGGTTATGCAGCACTCTGGAGATTACGGCTAGTTTCCAATTAGACTTGCATCTCGGCTGTTCTGGTTGGTGTTCGTCCTGCCCCTAGCTTCCTTCCCATTTTCTGCTTAAGTCGTGATATCAATTAAAGTATGCACCATGCCTACAAAACTCAAAGAAAAGAAGCCTAGATTCGTCTTAATTTGTCAGTAGCAGTTAGGTATAGCGACCGACGGATAATGGCATCTCAATCAACAAAAAGGGATAAGAATAGCTTGTGAGGGGGATTTCGAGGCACCTTTTTTTAAAAAAGTTAACGCCACAAGGGAGGACCACTTCATCAAATTTGTTTATATAACTCCGAGTCCATTTTGTTGACACGATCTTTATTTTAGAGTCATTTTATTTTTTACGTGCCCAGTTGTCCGACGATTTATCACCTTTTAGGAGCGCTTGAAATTGGAATTTTTACAATGCAAAAAATTCTTTCCGATGAACATCGAGGTGATCATTAAACAAGAGTTGAAATATTACAATGGAGATGGTTGAGTTATAAATATCACGTGGTGTTCCGGTAGAGGAAGGGGGACGAGAGGGCATTCCAGCAATGGCAATCGATTATGACGATTCAACTGAAACGCGCATTTCCTCGCGGCTATTGTCATCTGCACAACCGCGAGTCACTCATTCCTTCGACATAGGAAATGTAATTATTTTCCGGTCGCGGCATACTCATTGGAAAAAGAGCTATCGCAATTAAATGAAAAGAATTTATTCGTAAAACAGATTAAAATTCGACCAACTTTGATTGTTGCCATCCCCAACGTCTCCATCACTTTCACCGACCTTCATTCGGCCAGTTCAAATTCACACTCTCCCCTTCCTTGACATCAGAGTCGGACTCAAACTTCAAATCACCACTGAATCAATTAAATGGTCACTTAGATTTAAACGGTCGCTTAGACGCCATGTCTTCATGACGTTCTGCATCCGAAATATGAGTTGAAAAATGCATATTTCAGGATATCTTTCACAAAGTCTGTCCTTTTAACCCTTTGAGAGAATCGAATTAAGCCAAATTGAGCTTTAATTATTCTAAATAACCTGATGACCGTCCAAATTGAATCTTTTTTTTACAACAAAGTTATTTGAAATAAAAAAAAAATAAATATCAACTTAGATTTTGATTTCGCATCCCGTAAAATTTTGTCAGGAGGGTGTGAAATTAAACCACACATATTACTCATTTTCTAGTGTTCAGAAAACATTTGCGATTTCTTAACTCATGTGTGAATTCTCAAACCCATAGGAATGTGCTCGGTGGGAAGATTTAGTTACACCCTAATGGCAAAATCTTAGAAACCAAACTCAATCCAACTTACAAATTGAAAATCGACGGGAATCGGCCGAAGGGAATATTCCCTTTTATCACGTGCATGCGAAATTATTCCGGAGCTGGATCCAGGACTCCCCGAATGGCGGGACTCTCGTAGTGTGTGGCCAAGTGCAGATAATATCATACAAATAATAGTGCACATATTCCAAAGAAACTGCGGGAGATGCCGCAACAGTAACTTTTTAACGGAGTCATCCGCTAATGTGCATTTCAATGCAACAATTTCAGAGTGTAAAAATCATTCGCCTTGAATGACCTTTCGCACGACTACGAATGCCTGTGACATTGTATATACGGTATTTCGTCACAACATCTAGTTCCTTTAAAAGCCCCAAAATTTCAGATTCATTTCCATTCTACAAGTCGATCATAGTCATACTCCTAGTTTTCTTAGACGTCGAAGGTGTTGTCCATAATGAATTTCTTCCTGAAGGACGAACAGCAAATGCTGAGTTCTACCTTACAGTTATAGAGTGTTTGGGAGATCGCGTGCGTTGTGTGAGGCCAAATTTGACTCAAGGCGATGGATGGATGGATCCTTCACCACCACAATGCACCTGCGCATTCAGCATTGATTGTTCGCCTGTCTCTGGCGAAGAATTCAATCACCTTGATCCTAGATCATCCTCATTATTCGCCAGATCTTTCCCCCGGCGACTTTTTCCTATTCCCAACAAAACATTTCCCCTAATCACATTTTACAAAAATGTGGTGAGGGGACATATCACTGGGAAGATGTGGAAGACACAACGAAGCAAGAAACGACGATAAAACTAAAAAGCCTAACTGTCAAGAGGACTTCCAAGGGTGCTTTAATAAACAGTGGAAAAGAAGATGGAATAAGTGCATAGCAACGATTGGAGAGTACGTTGAACAGGGGACAAAATCGGTGTAGATTAAATTTATCAAATAAAGTTTTAATGGCCTCTGTTCGCGTATTTATTGGACAGACATGGTTTCACGACCTTCAGTAACGTAATGAAACTCAGCATATCCTCCAACTTAATTGGCTTGCCTTGACTTCACCTAGTTGCTTCCTCTTTTCCAAAAAAATGTGCCTAAGTAGATAGCTTGCCTTATTCTCACCACCGACATAACGAGCCAATGTTCCTTCCCTTGCCTCTAAGACGTCGCCTCCGAGCCATACGGCGCCACGCCCCAAGTCCTCAACAACATTTCCTCAGCTCATCTGTCGTCGATTCCCTCCTCTATTCAAACAAGTCTTTAGCTTAAGTATTTCTTCTTGTAATTTTTCCCAGGCACACTGTGCTCATTTTCTTCCCAAAAACTCCCAATGCGTGACAATTTTCTGCAGGGCCAATTTCCCAAACCTACAATTTAATTTACGGATCCTCGAAATTTCCTCATACGGAGTCTACAGATGTTAATGAAAGGTCCACCAGCACTTGCCGCTAATCAAAGTTACACGCGTGAGAATCGGAAAGTGCTTTGTATTTTACTTGAGACTTTTTTGGAGAGGATTAATAAATCGAATCATGGCTTTAAGAATCGAGGCATTGATTGAATGCATGTATAACTCAAGCTACGTACTTGTAGACAATCTCTATACTTTCATTTTAGAATTCATAAACCATAAACACAGTAATCAACCCGAAGGTCAATTTGGTAGTTGATGGTAGAGTTCACCCAGTACTAAGCCCTAGTATACGGCGTGTGAAATTCCCAAATTAGCATGGTAATAAGGGGGGGGGCAGCTCCTTTCCCTGTGCCGGTTATGGTTTCCCAGAAAGATCAGGTCCCCGAAAATCAAATAGCTTGGGTGGAGCTGCAGGTGACCTACTCGCCCGGGAATGGAACCCGGGCCCGCCGAATAGTATTCCAATGCTGTAACCCTGGACTACCGCGACCATAGAATTCGTTAAATCATGCAAAATTATCTCTGAAATTAAATCAAAGATAAACTACATTTAAAGGATTTACACGACTAACTAAACTTGAGTGGATATACTTCCCGAATTGTTCATTTTCTTTGGTTTCACTTCAATGGCGACAAAAACTTGGCACACAGTTTACATATAAAAAACAGAATCCGTTGGACTATACGATTGCGCGTCCATTTAGAACAAAGCGCCGGGTCTTGGACAACACGAGAGTGCATAGGTCGAGTGTAGTGGGCGACCGCAGCGGCCGATGGGAATCAAAGCCGTGAGTGCGCTGGAGGCTTACCCAAACCGCAATGGGCGGTTGGTTGCACACCAGGAGCCGACTGCCCCGCAGCGGCCGGGGCAATGCTAACATCAGCTACATGTGCCTGCTTTCATTGAGAGACTAATTGTGCGCTCTCGCTGTCAGCGTTCCTTTGATGGCGCTGTTTTTTTTTTCGCGGCCGCTTCGACCTGCCTCTCTCTCGCTTCAATCTAATTCAGGTAGCCTGTGACGTCACGCTGGATTTTTTTCTCCGAACTATCGTATTTCATAGACCTCTCTCTTCCGTTTTCTCTCGCTCATCCTCGGGGCATTCGGATTCCCGGAAAAGTTTGACATCAATGTCCTTCTCAGGGGTCTCTCTCGTTGGTCTAAAAGCATGATCTCATCCTAAAATGCATATTGACTTCTCTGTCAACAGATCACAAGAGCGAACTGAGTTGTTCGCGTGAGCCTGAAGGTATACGCCAAACATTTACGGAACCGCGTAGCGTGGATTTTAGTTAACTTGGTAATCTACCATTTGAGTTAGGTTTTGGATTGGCGCAGATTAAACACCGCTACAACATTTCGAAGCCACGCCCAACGAGACACAGCCTGACACTCCACATGAGAATAAACCCTTCTTCAATCCCGCACCATACCCCTCTCTGTTCCTTCCAATATGCCAAACCTTTTCCTTCCCATGCCTCGCTGGCCAAATGTTCTCCTCCCCTTTATCACTCTCTCCGACATTACATGGCCAATCAAAATTCTCTGCATCCACCTTTCCATCTCCTTTGGATTTCTCCCAAAAACCCTCTCTCCACCAGGACTAGAACTTCTTCGCTTTTCTTTCGGCACGTTTTTTATTCCCGTCCTGCTCCACTCCCATTTCTTAGTGCTTGAAAAAAGTCTACACTTTTCTTAACATCCTTTCTCCACGTCAACGTCCCTGCCATCAATTCCCGTCTCCTCATAAAAGCTTCTGTGCCCAACGTATTATTCTTCTTGTATCACTGCTACACTGACCATCTTCGCCCAAAATACTTCTACAATAGGTATTAGTTGTCTTCTTTCTCGAAAATCTCATAGCATTGATTTTCTTTTGATTGATTCTCATTCCATACCCTTTTGCGATGCGCTCTTGAATGATTGTAACGCGGATATGGACAGCTAAAAGATTAAAATAGGATCAAGTTCAAATGTATGTTGATACTACTCGTAATTAGAGTCGTCCTCTTGTAGCAGTACATTGACCGACTTCACATTTGCATTGTGAAAATTCATGAAATTACGCGTATTTATGCTCCTTCGCACTTGTCAATGCACCTCGTCCGCTAAAAAGGAGTTATCGTCATCTGATCGTAATAAACTCGCGGAAACAGTGATCAAGATTTTTGGAAATTATTCCTCAAAATCGTAAGCCTTGCTAGACCAGATGATTTCATTATTCGTCGTCGGGTAAAGTTAGAGAGCACGTCCAAACAAAACTTGCCACGCGTAATTTTTCAGTCACATTACAATGTGATACATTCTTAAATCAAAATCACATGCATTTTACATGCATGTTCTGAGACCGTAAAAAAATTTGCTTCCCAGCTTTCCCAGGGGTGGTGAAGACGAAGAGACGGAAGCATAATCGCGCGATAATTAAGAAGAAAAAAGAACCGTGAAGTCTCTCCTCCTAATGATGCCTTCCAGTTTCTTTTTTCCTTTTCAATTAAGTAGAAGGGCAATTTGTATGTGTCAGGAATCTTCCATGTGCATAAGTACGTCCGAAATCAATTTAAGCGAAGGGGCAAGTCATTACAAAATGTCACTCATCTTTTTCTGCCCTCAGAATTTTAATCTTCTGAGCCGAGAATGTTTAGAATCAACAAGAAAGAAGGGGCAAGTCTTGAGTCCACTGCTGAAGGAGAGCGGGAAGGGGTCTGGGGGAGGGAAGGCCCTGGCAATATATTCCATTTCCAATAAAGACCCCAGATTAAAAAGAGTTGATGAGGATGCAGATGGGACATGCCACGAAATTTTTATCCTGCAAATAACTTTGTAGCTAGTAAAATAATTATGCCCTTTTGAAGTTGAGTAGTTGGGTTTATTGCTGTAGTAACTGGCGTCACCGTGGGAAAATCATTATTGGCTTAGTGATTATTAATGTTTCCAAGGTAGCTAGCGCATTCAAAAATGCTGAGACTATCGGAATGTAACCTTTTTATACGCCACTGATCAGTAAAATTAAAGTTACCAGTTTATAATTTCTTTTTTAAAAGCATAACCACATTAGTTTTATTAAATTTTGGATTTGTATATTTTCAAGTTGAAATCTGCAAGCTCTTTTCAATAATAGTCGCGGGCGATTTAGTAAATATCACAAAAACAGTCAGCGGAAAAAATAATTATTGCCCTTTCAGGTTTCAGTCCTGAGATTTCAGCAATAAAATTCAACTAATTATATTCTTAGACGTGGAATTTGGTGACACGGCGAAGCGCAAAAGCAAGCATCAAACGAGTTTTGAGCTCGTACGGATAAGACCGCTTCACACCGAGGTTCCCTAAAGGAGATAGTATCACCGTTCGCTCCAAAACAGAAGCGTTTTCCGGGCACACTATTCAGGTGATGTATCGGTAGGGATGGCAGCTATAGCCAAATCTTCGCTGATGACAAACAGGACGAAATTGGATCAGGTGCCTATCAAAAAATATCTTTTCCATAGAGTTGCGCACAATGCTAAACACATCTCATGACTAATTTAGGTTTTTAGGTGGGAAAGTGATTGATTTTCTAATCACGTTTCATGTGGGGTCATAAATTAATTTAGATTATATTTTACAGCGAATAAGCAAATTATTCTAATTATTCATTGATCCATAATAACGCCATGGCCTAGCCAAAGTTTACGCGCGGAAAGCTATTTTAGGGTGAGTGATCCTGTGAGATATTTCGATTTTTTCCCTCCAACTCAACTGAATTAATGCTAAAATAAACTAAATAATAAAAGCTGTCTCTCTTTACATTCCAATTTCATGTATTTAAATGTAATATATATTGTAATGAGACAAAATCGCAACTTGAAGACAGTTTTGTGATATGATTTCTTACCCCCCTCCAAGTCTCTTCCTGCTCGATTTTGCACATAAGCTATCAACATCGAAATATATGCCATCTCCTTCCTAATCAATGGAGCATTTTTTAATCACCAGGATCGATATCAGAAATGGAATATCGCACAACCAGAGGACACATCGTAACATCAAATTAAAATCACAAATCGTAATCGGCACATGGAAACAGAGAACAGCCACCATAACTTAGAACGGCAGTGTGCTCGACTCGGAAGCTATCACCAGCCAACGATCGCACTTTCAGAACAAAGGAAGGATAAGAAAGAAAGGAATGAGATAATACTAGGGAAATATTTCAAAATGATAAAATGCAGATAAAAGGTACAACAGTTTGGGATTATGAGAATACACCTGAACAACAGGGAAAGATAAAACGAAATTATGAGGGAGAAGCATGAAATTACAGGAGACTAAGATAACGCAAAAAGCCGCTAAATTTAATCCAGGCATCTTTTTTTTGAGACAAGAAAACTTAAAAGAAGAAAACGTTAGAGGGAAAGAAAGAGAGATTCGTAATTTAAAGCAAAATTCGATGCACAAATTACGAATATTTGTCACGAAAGGCAAACTATAAAAATGAGGAACAGGAATAGATGACATTCGTTTGTACCTGATGAAATACGCTACAAGAAAGGTTTCACAAAAGGAGAACGCACATTGCTTCACCATGAGAGAAGGAACTTATGACTGGGGTTAAGAGACGCTCAGTTTTTCCTCAACGCGTCTACTTTTTAAGTGAGACCGACGTCATCCAGGAGTGATTTTCCGGAATTTTCCATACAACAAAAAATGTGTATCAAAGCGAAAGCGCGTACATTCACGCACATTTACTTCGGTTTAAATTAAGATACCTCTCTCATTGAAAAATTTCCTAAATTTTTATTGCACGCCGTAACGATTATCGACCTATAACCTAAATAGATCGGGTAACACTAGCTCTTAAAATTAAACTGCGAAATGATTTCGGTGCACATGAGCGGACTCCGTCGAAATAATTGTCGCAGGCTCTTCCACAGTTCTTTGCATTTGCGAAATGATTGATGGACGAGTAAGAAAAGTTGAATCTCCAACAAGGTACGTACAGATCAGATTAAGCAAGCATTTCAGAACACTGCGCCTACATGTATACTATGCCATGTATACGATGCTATATTAACTCAGGACCTATCAATGGAAGCGATCAGGAACAGGGCGAGATTGACTTTTCTGTATTTCTTCAGCTAGTCCTTGTATTCACACGGATGCATGAATGACCATTTAACTTTGTGACTCAGAATTCGTCTGCTACCCTATTATTGCTAATTGAAGTATCCCAAAATGTGAGTAAATGAAGGCTATTTTGTATGTACCTAAGCCATATGACTTTGAGTTAACCTTAACCTTATTGACTATTACGATTGATTTTTCAAAAAGTGACTCCCATGGCAGTGGACAGAGCAACGTGATTTATGCTCCAAAAGAGGAAGTACCTTAACCTGTGTTTGTAACACTTCAACCTGCAGTTCCCAATCACTATTTCTCCTCATGCCGCCTTTGATAGATTAGGTGGTTATAATGTTCCATAGAATACCTATGGTACTAAGAGGCTAACTGTATTTGCATCTCATGCCTTCAAAATTCAGTGTAGAACTTTTCCCATGTAAAGATGTAAGCTCTCACCATAAATTGTGAGGTGTTGAAAAAAAATTCCTGGGAGAGAAATTTCACTATATTTGTAGACAGTAAGCAAGTTGCCATGGTTTTCAATGCTTATAGGAAATAAAATCCTGATCTGTTGCACTCAATTTTAGTTTTATGCTACTCATACCTAACCAATTTTGAATTTTTTTAGCACTCTACTGGTTAAGGTAGGTTTTGGATGGATACAACTACCAAATAAATATTTTGTGGCTCCTAAAAACAACACAAAAGCCAGCAACCTACTCTAAATCAGTTCCCTCTCCATCTCCGAGGACTTCCTTCATCCCTTCATCCCATCAAACATCCCTATCCTGTTCCTTCCCTTTCCTCGTTTGCCTAAGACTCTCCCCTCTATTACAGTCTTCAACATCCCAGTGCCTATCAATACGCCCCTCAGCCATTTTTCCTGCCTCCATAGGATTTCTCCCACCAAACCCCTCTCTTCGCCCACCATGCCAAGTACTTCCTCGTTTGTTCCAATTTTGATAATAAGTTGCAATATAAACCAGGCACAAACCATGGATATCTGCATTCTCATGAGGCTGCCATTCAAGGATGCTTAAGCTTAATGTGCACCCTCTCCTGATACAGATCATGTCAGAGGTGATGTCCTTTCAACATCAAACCTTACTGCCAATTCAATTGCAGTAGCGGAAACAAAGGATAGAGTTCTCTCAAAGAGTCTTTAATGAGTTCTGTATTCCTGCAAGTTTTCCAAGGTTGCACAATTCCCAGTTCATCTCCTTAGAGTGTTTGTTTGTCATGAAGTGAAACGTGGCCCATATTTGGAGGCCAAAAGATTTGGAGCTTTTGCATCAACTCATAGTTTCATGCAAAGCTCATTAACTCACCCACACTTAGGCCTTAGCTCATAGCTACGCATGGTTGCTTGATTCTGATATCAAGGTCAGGATTAAAACTTGTGAATAACTCACCCTCACGTAAGACGCAAAGGTCCCACTTATAGCATCGATCACGTTTACATATGTTACAGATGTTAACAGAAGATTTGATCAAGGCTTTGTCTGCATTTTTCAAGTCCTATCAAAAGGGTAACCACAGGAAATTCTCTTTTTTGCATCCCATAATGTTGGAAATGATGTTTAAAAAAAGGGTCCTTTTCTTCTACCCCATGCAAGTAAGTTTATGCAAATATTTTCTATTCATCTTATTAGGTGTTAATGGAAAATTGTCGGGCTCTTCAGTCCCATAAATTTGAAAAAATACTTAGATTTAAATAGCGCATCCAACTTATTCAACTCCTTCCTATCGCCATGTATCCAAAGACCACACTTAACAGACTGCTAGAACCATAATATGTATTTGAGGTAATATATCTCCAGAGGAAGACCTGAACAGCTTTGTCAATATCCCGTATTCAGGAGCAACTCTGATTGGAGAAATACCATGGATCCCAGGTTACCAACAAGGAATTAGCCGACCAAAAATAATGCTCCGTTTGAAGGATTCTCCTATAATTAAAGAGAGGTATTTGCCATATATTTACTTATATTTGGTGTTAATGTTCGTCACTGGCTCTCATTTTTTTCATATGCATACCAGTTGAGTTAATTTTTGGACACGCACACTTGGCAAGCAGGAAAAGCTTCCCTCTCTTCTCTAAAGCCTGAAATGATGACTAGATGTATTTTCATGCAAAGAGTGAGTTTTAATGCAACAATTTCAGAGCGTAAAAATCATTCGCCTTGACTGGGACTCGAACCCAGATCCCTCAATATCCGGTCGAGTGCTTTAGCCACTTAAGCTACCGAGGCGTCCTCTTAAACTCTGAAATTTTGGGGCTTTTAAAGGAACTAGATGTTATGACGAAATACCGTACATACAATGTCACATGCATTCGTAGTCGTGCGCGAGGCGCCACTGTCCACGAGGTTAAAGCCAACTTTAAACACGTATGGTGTTTTCCCTTTGACAAATTCCAAAGAAACTGCGGGAGATGCCGCAACAGTAACTTTTAACGGAGTCATCCGCTAATGTGCATTTTAATGCAACAATTTCAGAGCGTAAAAATCATTCGCCTTGACTGGGACTCGAACCCAGATCCCTCAATATCCGGTCGAGTGCTTTAGCCACTTAAGCTACCGAGGCGTCCTCTTAAACTCTGAAATTTTGGGGCTTTTAAAGGAACTAGATGTTATGACGAAATACCGTACATACAATGTCACATGCATTCGTAGTCGTGCGCGAGGCGCCACTGTCCACGAGGTTAAAGCCAACTTTAAACACGTATGGTGTTTTCCCTTTGACAAATTCCAAAGAAACTGCGGGAGATGCCGCAACAGTAACTTTTAACGGAGTCATCCGCTAATGTGCATTTTAATGCAACAATTTCAGAGCGTAAAAATCATTCGCCTTGACTGGGACTCGAACCCAGATCCCTCAATATCCGGTCGAGTGCTTTAGCCACTTAAGCTACCGAGGCGTCCTCTTAAACTCTGAAATTTTGGGGCTTTTAAAGGAACTAGATGTTATGACGAAATACCGTACATACAATGTCACATGCATTCGTAGTCGTGCGCGAGGCGCCACTGTCCACGAGGTTAAAGCCAACTTTAAACACGTATGGTGTTTTCCCTTTGACAAATTCCAAAGAAACTGCGGGAGATGCCGCAACAGTAACTTTTAACGGAGTCATCCGCTAATGTGCATTTTAATGCAACAATTTCAGAGCGTAAAAATCATTCGCCTTGACTGGGACTCGAACCCAGATCCCTCAATATCCGGTCGAGTGCTTTAAGCACCATAACACCATACGTGTTTAAAGTTGGCTTTAACCTCGTGGACAGTGGCGCCTCGCGCACGACTACGAATGCATGTGACATTGTATGTACGGTATTTCGTCATAACATCTAGTTCCTTTAAAAGCCCCAAAATTTCAGAGTTTAAGAGGACGCCTCGGTAGCTTAAGTGGCTAAAGCACTCGACCGGATATTGAGGGATCTGGGTTCGAGTCCCAGTCAAGGCGAATGATTTTTACGCTCTGAAATTGTTGCATTAAAATGCACATTAGCGGATGACTCCGTTAAAAGTTACTGTTGCGGCATCTCCCGCAGTTTCTTTGGAATTTGTCAAAGGGAAAACACCATACGTGTTTAAAGTTGGCTTTAACCTCGTGGACAGTGGCGCCTCGCGCACGACTACGAATGCATGTGACATTGTATGTACGGTATTTCGTCATAACATCTAGTTCCTTTAAAAGCCCCAAAATTTCAGAGTTTAAGAGGACGCCTCGGTAGCTTAAGTGGCTAAAGCACTCGACCGGATATTGAGGGATCTGGGTTCGAGTCCCAGTCAAGGCGAATGATTTTTACGCTCTGAAATTGTTGCATTAAAATGCACATTAGCGGATGACTCCGTTAAAAGTTACTGTTGCGGCATCTCCCGCAGTTTCTTTGGAATTTGTCAAAGGGAAAACACCATACGTGTTTAAAGTTGGCTTTAACCTCGTGGACAGTGGCGCCTCGCGCACGACTACGAATGCATGTGACATTGTATGTACGGTATTTCGTCATAACATCTAGTTCCTTTAAAAGCCCCAAAATTTCAGAGTTTAAGAGGACGCCTCGGTAGCTTAAGTGGCTAAAGCACTCGACCGGATATTGAGGGATCTGGGTTCGAGTCCCAGTCAAGGCGAATGATTTTTACGCTCTGAAATTGTTGCATTAAAATGCACATTAGCGGATGACTCCGTTAAAAGTTACTGTTGCGGCATCTCCCGCAGTTTCTTTGGAATTTGTCAAAGAGTGAGTATTAATTTCATGAAACCCTATTATTAAACTATGGTGTCTCATTTGCTCCGACTTCAACTGTGGGACTAACAAGGCATTTCGTAAAATATTACAAAAACATCGTTTGAAGCTAAATGGAAGATAATGGTGCAGATTAATGGAACAAGCCCTGAGCACGTTATCTGACTGGCTCCCTCCTTAATGAGTGAGATTTTGCTCTCTCCCCTAGTTCGTCATCGAATGAACACATTAAAGATAAATAATTGTTAAATGGGGTAGATAATTTTCTTCAACCCATTTTCAATGTTACCAATATTGTTAACAAACTAAAAGATAACAAAAACGACATTAAAAGTATCCCTATATTATCAGGTTTCCTATATATTGACTGATATTTTTGAAGACTTGGTGGTGGATAATTTATGTCTTCATGAATAGTGTGGGCAGCTGTCTCTCAAATCTACAAACTTGAAATTTTGTCATGGATCCATTATTGGAACTAAAATTTCTTTATGGGATCCCATTTTCAGGGTCAAGGGATCCAGTGTCAATAGTCTCTGGTTGGCCGACTGCATGTATGTGGAAGATTGAAGCTAGTAAATATTTTATTGGAATCAAATGTACTCAGCTTTTGAGCATCTGGTTATTTTACACAATTTATTGGAACCAAATAAAAGAAATATTATATTATGCCTGGTGTCTTGGAGGAAAGAGAGAAGATTTCAAAAAAACCAGATATACTGCATGGAATGAAGAATTAAAACATCTGTACTCTATTATTTTGAAGCGCATTTCATCATTGCGGCATTATAATTTTTAAAAAGTAATATAAGTCAATAAATGGGCCTATTATGATTAGAAAATGAAGTGTTGTTATCAAGAAAGTATCTTGAAAGAAAGTGCATTGTGTATTATTAAGATTCATATGCACACATTTAATTTAAGCCTGATCCTAAGTTGACGGTGGAGCAAAACCAGTGACTGGAGATAATATGTGACTTTTCATTTTATACTGTCAATATCAAGTCTGAGGTATGTGCCATGTATAGATTTCTTTTTAAATAACAGTTTTTGCACAGTAAGATAATAGTAACAATTGCACTAAAATGCCCTTCTGTATTGGCACAATAAGAAAGTCCTAAGGGACATACTTATTCATCCAATTGACTAGAATTCATTTTATTTTTTCATCAGAAGGTTGAATCTGCTGACCAACATACTGGTGCCAATGAAAGTAAAAAAATATTGTGCTACCTCGAATTTGTCATTGTGCTGCCAAAATAACCCCAACTCTTCCCAAAATACTAAAGAACGTGGTGCCAGAATGATATGATCACTTTGAATATACATTTGGTGGCATGGTAGCCTACCAAGAAGAATTACCAGAAGATTCCTGGGAGGTTTGTTTGTTTATAAATCTATGCAGTTATCAGTCATAAATCTGTGCAGTGCATTTCTAGGAGCCCATTTCTCTTGGATAAAAGTTGATTTACAAGTCTTGTGAGCACAACCTTACATGGAATGCTAAAATTTTAAATTTGCATATTGTATAATTTAAGCAAGTAATGAGCACTGCATCATTTTTATTACTAACCAGAGACTCATTGAGCAAATTATAAGAACTTAGAAACTGACTTGAAGCTTTGTGAAATGGGGCCTAACTTTTTCTGTAAGTTCTGAAGCCACACAGTAAAGAACTCCTTCTGACCCTTAGGATTGAAGTACAGTTAATTGTTTCATTAATACAGTCGAAGTCACATAAAACAAAATATCAAATCAAATTTTAAGATTATTAAAAATCTTACAAGAAAGTATTTACTGCCTTTAGGATTGGATGAGGTTCACTAAAATGCTAGAAAATATTTAAAAAATCAGTGCATTAAGAAATCCTAAGTATAAAAGCAGTACAATCATATTTTTTGATTAAATAATCAGATATTATCAGATATATTTAAGTTATTTATATCTTAATAAATGACTGTTTTCCTCTTTTGCTTCAAAGTATTAAAGAACATGTGTAAAATTGACAATTTTTTAATAGGCATCACCAGTAACATTATTTTATACAAAATAAGTTGGATAATGCCAACAACAAAAAAGAGGAACTAACAATAAGCCATGGCAATAGATGATAAGGTTGGTTTACTTTAAATGAAGACTTAGTATCCCATGGTTGGCGGCCGCGACATCATTGGTTGGAGTTTAGCACAGAATGAGAGAGTCGTATTCAGTTTATGAGTCTTGTATTCAACCCTTTACAAGCAATGGGGTTCAGGCACTGGGGAGTAAGGACGAGCTAGTACTTACGGGTGTAGGGCATCTCAGGCGTGGTCATACGCTAGGCCAACGGACTCGGCAGTGGCACATGACGTCGGGAGAGGTGCAGGGAAAGGCTGGGCATCCCTGGCGTGCTCAACTGATGGCCTCAGAGGCAGGGTATCGGGTGAGGAATGAGGAAGGGAATGTGCCCCTGCTCCAGGATTGTCTCGCTTTATAAGGCATCTCGCCTTCAGGGGGAGGGATGACTTCAAAGTAGCTACACAGTAGCGACAAGGGATTTGGGTAGCTGACATTGTCTTGTCTTGGTTTCTGAGAAACCTGCACTACATCACCATACATTGTCTAGTATGCTGGGGGGTACTCCTTGGGAGAGTTAACCGATAGTGGGGGTTTCCGAGAAACTCACAATACACTGGAAGAGCTTTTATTAAGCTCATCGTGAATTTCAGTAGGCAGGAAATAATATTGTGGCTCAATGTTTACAATGCCTAATGTAATCAACCATAGTAATACTCATACAAAAAAGAAAAGAAACATACACTGTTGAATTTTTGATGGCACAAGCCACCTTTCTCAAGGAAGGAACTTAGGAAAAGGTTATAACAGAAGGGGCTGGAGAAGCTGAATGGAATGGGAAGGTGCGGAAAGTTTTGTATGGGGAAGAGTTGGGAGGGGAATTTTTAGGAGGGTGGGGGAAATATGGAAGGCGATGGAGTTGGAGGGGGGAAGAAAATATGTGAAGATCAGGGTAATTAATGTCTAATATTAATACCTGGGCAAATCCAGGAATTCAGGGGCCAGATATAGGTCTGCTCTATTGTTTTGAGTTTCAGTGGAGGGTCAGAAGGTGGGAGGGATGCTAAAATGGATACACTATAGCATTTATCAAAGGTAGTGTTGTGTTCTGAGGAGTGTTTTCGGATTGGGAGCCTCCCAATCAGGGAAGAATTCTTGCATGAGCCCCGGTGGTTATTGATTCTAATCTGATCTATGTCTATCATCCTGTTTTAATGACCATGTTTCCATGCCATGCAAAACCATGCTCCGTTTCAACGTTTTCACCAGCCTTTTCATGACATACTTACTTGATGTACCTGTGATAGCCTGACATTTTCAAGTTAGCCTGAAAACTTTGCCATTTCATGAGTTCTACTATTTAGAGATTCCTGGTGATGGTAATGCAGTGTGATGAATGTTACTGGGCTCCATACTTTCTTCAGTTGCACAATTAAAGGAAATTACTTCCTTAGCGCAAAAAACTAAAATTACTGAGCACATGCAAAACGGAGCAGATTTATTGTTCAAGGGGTGTAAACATTATTAAATTTAAGGCAGCATTTAAAGATGTCCTGGATAGGAATGTTTGAGATTCAAATTCCATGCAGATGGTAATGGGGGTAGCTAGAAATTTGGACTAAATATTTATATTTTTCCATACTGCTCAATAAATATTCACGTGAATTAAAATTTGTTACATTACTTGTTTGAAGATATTTTGAAATTTTTTCATTAAAATATCATAGCGATTCACAAGTCATTTTAGTCAAACAAATAAGCATTTGTAGGTTTGTTGACTTGAGGAAATACGCATAACCCTGGAGCAAAAATTAATTCAGTTTAAATACTTGGCAGAGAGAATTTACTGCCGACACTATGCTTTCAGAGACAGAAATTCTGCCCTGATCAGGGAGTGGAGGGATAAGCAGTCCAAGTGATTTGGGGAGTTATTAACACCTTACGGTAACCATAAATCCTTTCAACATGCAGATGCACTATGAGTAAAATACAGTCTCCTCTAATTATGCATGCAAACTCTATTAACGTTTCTAAAAAATATATGAAATTAAATTTTTACATAACCTGACACTTCCTATTTTTATTCAACCTTCATAGCATAGAATTTCACTGAGCTCTTGTAGCAGTTTTAACTTTACTTCCTTTCTGCATAATAATTATTTTATAGTTGTAAATATTTAACGTTCCTCAAAAATCTCAAAAATGACAATATTATTCACTCAAGGTTAATTACTCATCTCTTCCCTCCCCAAATTCCATTCTAAGAGGCCAAATCGCCCTCAATTTTGTCCATTTAGGGGTATGGGGAGCACCTCTCTTTGCACCACTGCGCACCAATATCATCAGAGGTACCTTATCGCACCAACACGAGGCATATTTCATACATGTCCTTCTGGTTGGTCTCCTATATAACAAATGAACGTAATGAGCATTAATTACAGACCCCTTCATTAACGTTTACACTACAAAGGTTGCCCCTGCTACAGTTCCATACCACTTGCAGCTTATTGCTGCCCACAAAGATCACTGTTCTCAAAATGGAAGCAGCAACATTCAAGCATCAAATTCGGCTCATAGCAAAAGAGCATCCATATCAACAAAATATATTTTATTAAAATATAAAATGCATACATATGAAGTTACTCCAATGGATTTCCAAGAATATATGCACACAAAATCCCTGATTTAATTTTCTTAAAAGATTTTAAAATTCTGGACAATACAAGTGTGTGTATTCAGAAGGAATGAATGATAGTTGATGAGCTGAAACTTCATATCATTTGAAATGCCCATTAATGCTAGAGTAAATTTTCTTGTCTTAAAATTTTGTGATTGAGCTTGAGTTTTTACCAAGGTCATTTTATTTGAGTGGGATTGGATAAATGTATTAAATAGTGAGTTATCTTAGAATAAAAACAGTTCACAAACATGAGAAAAGCCTTATAATTTGATAATAATGTAAATTATTCCAAACAGTTCAATCTAACATAGACCAGGAGAACTTCAAAATTTTGGAAATATGTTTCGGAAGCAATTCATAGGTATTCATGGACAAAATAAATCTCATACAAAAATGCTACAAATTTGTGATTCTACAAAATTACTGAAGAGAGTATGGAAAAACTGATTTCAATTAGACAGTCTAAAAGAGTAAAATCCTATATAAGGAAGATAAGCAGCCAACTGAAAAAAAGGCTTTAACTTTGAAGACTCAATTGGCTGAACAAATCAAAGTTTAGCATAATGAGTAGAAAACTCTTTACAATTTGTAACCAAACAGTTGCTAACAAGCAGCTTATGGATTATGCAAACCTTTTATGATTATACACTAAGGACATTGCTACTGTGGACAATACATATTTTCTTCCAATATACCATATTCTGATAATGTTGATTTTAGAATGGAGCACTCAAAGAAATGGTTACCATTTAAATGTTCATCTAAGACCTTTTGCTTCTAGGCATTGCAAATGATACAACTTCCTGATATAAATTTTCCAGTGGTTTCTTTTTTTATTTTTCAAATCTATATTGTGACAAAGGGGACTTTGTTAGATATAATCATGATATATACCTACTTGAGTCAAGTAAATGTTGCAGAAGAGTACATATGTGATAATCTTACAGAGGAAGTGGAGAGTTAAACAGTTTGACAAGAACCAAATTTATAGACACTTGAGTTAAGATGAATGAATTAAGGAGTAAGATGATAATTTTCACTTTCATTCATCAAGTTCAAAGTAAGAAAGTAATAAATTTAGCCAAAGATCTCTGTAATAACTTGTACATGAATATATAAAATTGGAAATCAATGCTGAAAGAAGTGTTCAACAGCTGTTGTTCAGCAAGCAGTTGTAGGAGCTATGGAAAAAGTAAGGGGAACTAATGGCAGAAGAAAAAAGAAGCCTAATTACCAGAAGAAAAATCTTCTACTGGCACGACAGATATATGGAAAAATGAGAAGTCACAATTAATAAATGCAGGTTGTGAGATATGAAAAGGGAGGACAAATAAATAGTGTTCACTATTAGCGCATGAAACATTTTTTTAGGTCATTGGCAAAGTGTAAATTGAAGGGAAAATATTTTATAGAGCAATATTGGTAATACTAATTTAGAATTTTGCATCTTTGAAATTAACATGGATGTAACACCACCTATGATATCGATGCTTAATCAATTAATGCTCGGCAGTTTCCATATTTGTTTTTATTTGAGAAAAAAATATTTTAATCATGTTAGAAAAATATATCTAATACCTAAAAAATCCAATAACATTCATGGCAAATAATGTAAGCTGATGTGCTTTGATAATCTGGAGAAAAAAAAAGCCACCAAATTACTATTTTCATATCTCTAGAAATGTTACTAATACAAATGGGAATTTAATTAGCGGAGTACAGTCAATATTGAGGCATTGGATACCAAGTAAAATCTGCCATTGTCAAGGGTAACATTTTGGGCCATTAAAGACAAGCAACTTCATGCCTCCAGCAACATAACTCTGATTTATGAGGCCATTGAAAAAAGAATGAGTATGACCAGGACCCATTTCCTCACTCTCATTCCTTTACCCAATATTCTTCAACATTCATAGGATGGATTGAAGGGATACAGAAAGTATGCAAATTTATGTAAGAGTTCACTGTAGTATAAGATGAAACATATATTGTGTTAAGCCAGGCTTAGAAATGTGGTGGTTTCCATACTGTCTCCATTAAAATCTACTCCAAGCAGTAGACAGTTCAATGATTACCAATGCGCCATGGTCAAATTAGAGGTTCCTGTCCTCATTCTATGGAGGCATGGATTGAAATAAATCAATAGTATTTTTCCAATTACATTTCATCACAAGCAACTGCAGCTTCAATGAAAGTGCATAGTTTTCAAGGAACTATTAGTCATAGTACCCTACCATAGCTTACAGATCCTTAAAAATGATTCAATTCACTTAATTTTAAAGTTATCCTATTTATTCAAAGCCCTCAATTGCAGAGATTAAACAGATATATCTTATGCCTTAAAACTTTTTCTGAAAATCATTCCAAAATCAACAATAGCACTATGACATTCACCCAAGTATCATTTAAGTTGAAGAAACTAAATGAACAAAGGGCAAAAAAATTACATGGGCATGGGTGAGGGAGCATTTTACTATAAGGCCCATGTGAATGCAACTATTAGCTCGTTTTTATCTACGGATCGTCCATAAGCCACGGCGGGAAACCATCACATTTCTCATTTTGTTTAGAAGTTGCAAATCTATGTGTAATGGTTTCAACTGAATGTTATGCTACTTATTCTTTTGCTACTCCACCACTCTGTCCAGCTTAGGCAAAGAGAATCTAATGATTGTTATATTTTACAGCTTTAAAAAAAAAAATGATTTGGTACTTTTAAAAATGTCGGAAAAATAGCCTGCAAGTAGTTTCTCATGATGAAAATCAAAGTTTCGTTAAAGGGAAGTGCAATAAAATGTTCGCCGCTGATTCTTAGAGGATTGTTGGTAATTCCTAAATATTCTCACAAGATTTATAATGACCAAGAGCCTGGATATGATGAATTCTGAATAGAGCAACAAATTTATGAGCATCACTTGAAAAAGGACATGGGGTTAGCAGATGAATCAGAACTAGCATCGCCTAAGGTGTCAGTTAGGAAAGGTACCAAAAATGGACAAATTTCGACTTGCATTGCACCACTGGCTGGCGCTGCACGGGCCACGCATGATACCCTCACGGCTGGAGTAATATGCTCAGTGCCCAGGAGGGGTGTGCTGTAGTTTCCCCATCCCTCATAAGTGAGCAGAGCATTCATCTGCTGACACAAGAGGTACTTGGGTTAAAATCAAAGGAATGCAAATTTTCCATGCGTACATTTCCTGTGATATGTAAAACACTCAGTTGAAAATTCTCCAGCTTTAAAAGTGATGGAGTTGACATGTTAAATGGCTTAATGTCTGTATGGCGAGCCTATAAAGACCAGGTCAAGTGGTCGGGGAACCAATGATCAGAGTTTATGGACTGGATGACTTGGGTACAGAGAATAACATAACTCACCTCACCTCACACTGTCGACCCCTTTAACCTATCATGCAAAAACTTCACCACCCAAGCTTTATCCCACCTTTCAGTAAATTAAAATTTTCCCCTGTCCATGCTTGGTTCTCGTTGTTATTGTTATACTGTTATTGTCTTTTGTCCTCTTTTATGTTTGTTATATTTTTCACCGTAAATTGGCGCCACTGCTCTATGTGAACAATGTTTTAAAATAAAAATAAAATAAATAAATAAAAATAAAGTCTGATGCAATTTCACTCAATTACCAACAGGTAAAAACTTCAATGATTACATAGATGCCCAGACTATCCCAAATGCCCCAACTATCCCAAAGCAATCCTGGATTTCAGAATTTGGAGGAGTTGACAGCAGAGGAAAAACTTAACTACCATTAAACAGATCTTTTTAAGCCTTCCTAAGACGGTAATCACCACCATGGTTATCAATCCATAGGTTAGTTTGATGGATGAGAATAGGGCTCACTCAAGACTAATCAGGGGGTGAATTCACACATTAGGGTAAGGGTGGCAGTATCATTTATTGTTTACCCAGAAAGATGTGGTGCCCAAACAATAACAGCTTCGGTGAAGCTGAGGGTGCCCCCGAAGGCATCTAATCTAGGCCCTGTGGTCAGTATTCAAGCACCTCCCCTCTGGAATGTCATGTCCCCCCTAAGAGGGAAATTCCTCCCTAGATATCACCTTTCCAAGATATTGTTAATTGCATCTGTTCATGGATAAGCATCTGCAGAATACTACAGTGTATCCCTATCTTTACATTGGATCAACATTAAATCGAGGATTTAATGTTGATCCAATATCCTTACCTAGTTCGTTTATATAATTGCTATGGTGCCTTTCATTCGGGATATATTATTGTAGTGATTTTTTCAATAATATATCAACCTAAAAGCCATTTAAGAACAAACTGATGCACTCAATCAGGGAATTTACTCACATGATAATGGGAGTAAATGATGCCATTTTGAATATTGAATCCCCAAAGTGCGATAATGAAATAAATGTGATCGTCGTGCTAAAGGTTGTTTGCTATGCATGTGAGTGACCTTGGAGACTACTGCGATCATAACCACCAAGCATTACACGGTGGCCACGGACAAATTATGTCAGCTGATAATAGACAAATCAGATGTTTCGCCTCCTTTGACCTAATTGGAATTTCATTTTTTTATTTGCTTATTGCCAATGAAAATGTTTTACTACAGGCAATGATATTCTTACGAAAAACAAATTTGCACTTTTCCACAGATATATATTGCAACGTACAACGCGTTTCAGCTCATTTTCAGCTACAAGACTGAAGATGGTTCGATGAACTGAAACGCGATGCACGTTACAAATAAATCTGTGGAAAAGTGCAAATTTGTTTTTCTGATAACGACGAACTTCCACTACATCTCGCCGGAATCTGTTGAATGATATTCCTCTTTGAATTGTTTCATCCCTCCAAACGAGATGGTTAACTCTAATTGAGTTTTTTATACATAAAGCCCTCATTATTATATTTTGTGAAAGGAAGTAGACATTAATATAACATATCCAAATAGATCGCATCATCGTCCCGATGACTTGGCGAAGCGTAATAGCATCGTTATTAGAGTGATAACGCGTCGGAAGAGTGCACATTACATTGATGTAAATCTCATCATCATGTAGTCCACATAAAACATGTACATTTACAGAAACAGAATATCCTACCCCTTTATCATGAATCTCTTAACTTGAAGTTTTCAATGCAATGCTCTTTCACTCATATCATGAAGTACCGATTATCAAGTAGACGTGCGTAACGTTTCTTTCTTAGCCGTATGATGATATCATGGCATCCAGTGTTTTATTGACCATTAAACAATGTTTTCGCAGCAGCATGATGTTGATGAATTTCAAATTACTCGTAGAAAGTGTTTATGGGTGCGTTTGTTTACTGTCCTCTAGCCTGACACGTGAATGTCACCCACCAGTTTGGACCTACTATGATGTGCGACCTACTTTCGCCAATCAAACCAACTCTCCGGTTGACAGCTGTGGTTTGCTTCTTTGAAGCTCCTTGCAGTAATTTTCTCTCATTGGCATGCAGACTTTATAGCATGCCTTTTATTATCTCACAAAACCAATGCCGTTAATGCAATTTATGAATGAATAAACCCCGGAACATTTTCTCGTATATTTTCATCGATAAAATTGTCATTCGCAATTCCAAATCGGTTTCATGGAAATGCTTCATTACGCAAAAGTATCTTGTTCCATATTAATGTCACATTTTTCTTGCTAACCTTCTCAACCATTTTGAGTACGGAGCTGAGGATTTGAATATAAAAGGGATCACCTTCGCTGATAGCAGGAGGGTCAAGCGGCAGCGGTCAAGGAGTTCAATCAATCAATGCGATATCAGAAAGTTCAAATGAAGAAAGAGAATGCCATCCGTAGACATTTTCTCCGATGGACATTTTCCAATAGCAAAAACAAGGGGTATTCTTATAATGAGGAGGGTCTTAGCCTTGATCTTGGCTCGTCAACGCGGCATCAGGATTTCATTCCGAGAGTGGCCTTATCGCTGCAATTGAAGGTGTTCTATTCTTGGCGATTTCTTCATTCCTCCTTATTTTCCGTCGCCCATGTCTTCCGTCACTTGCTTCTTATAAACATTGCTTGGCCTTCTTCGGCAGTTTCCTTCTACCATTCCTTCTATTGTGGCATTTCACTGAATTTTCATGGCGCACAACCTCCCAATTAATTTTCCTTTTCATGGACACATTGTCTTCCAGAATCTTCTCTCTTCGTTCACTCTAGGAAGAAATTCGTCATAATTCACTCGGTCAAAACATTTTACTTTCAGCATTATTCTCTGGTGAAAAAAATACATTGTCCGTGATTTTTTCCTACCGCTACTACTGTCCACGTCTCATGGCCGTAAAAAAGTAAACTCAACAGATTTGTATGTTGGTTTTTATTAATCCCTGTCTGTTTTCCCGATCAGAGTTAATTGTAATTTTTTTCTCTGTTTCAACCTTCACTTTCTAGAATCATTCTGCTTACGAACTCCTTTTGCTGCAACAGATGTGATCCTGAATAGGTAACAGGAATTGAACGCTCACTGAAAAATATTAAGCCCAAGAAATCCTCCGGGACAGATCGATTGCCCGCTCGTATATTTAAGGAGCTTGTGTCGGAATTGTACCGCATCTTGAAATCATATTTAAGAAGTCACTAGCATATCACAAATTTCCCAGAGATTGGAAAACGACTAACGTAACACCAATATTAAAAAAAAACGGAGACAGGGAGGTACCGAACAGTCAGCACGATTTCCGTGAAGGTAGATCCTGCGAGACACACTTGCGCTTTTTGATCATGACATTCTTATTTCAGGGGAGAGCAATGTTCCAGTGGACGCGATTTTTCTAGATTTTAAGGAAGCCTTCGACAAGGTATATCATAGTAAACTACTTGCAAAGCTAGAAGCATATGGTATAGGTAAAAATTCTGGGTTGAATTATTAACTTTTTCAATGGTCGGGTACAAAAAGTAGTCATAGATGGAATAACCTCTATTCAGTATACTTATAGTATTCAGTATACTTCAGATATTCTAATTCAGTAAACTTCAGATATTCCCCAGGAAAGTGTAATCGGACCTCTTTTATTTCTACCTAACGTTCGCGACATTGACCCCGTGGTCTTTTGTCAGTAAGGCTCAGTAAGATATGTTTATTTGCCGACGATGCAGGGGTTTGCCGTGATATCCGCGATCCTGAGGACACAGTAGGTTTGTCAGATGACTTTAATGCTATACAACGCTGGTGCGACAATTAAAATTAAACTTCAAAAAGTGCGTAGTGATAAATTTTAGGAAAAAGAGCAATTCCCACCCGAAAACCTACTACATTGGGAACACCGAAATGGAATGTGTAGACTCGATTAAATAGCCAGGCGTTACCCTTACTCACGATCTCTCCTGGGTGTAATCCATACGGGGAATATGTGGACAACAAAACAAAAAATTAGGATTTATTAGAAGAGTACTTGATAAATGTGATGAAAAGATCAATGAGAAATGTTATCTTTCGCCGGTTAGGCCTCTTTTGGAATATTCTGCAAGTATATGGGATCCTCACGAAGTTGGATTAATTGCCGAATTGGATCGCGTGCAGCGTAGAGGAGCTAGATTTGTAAAACGTTGTTATGATAAACACAGTAGCGTATCCAAAATATTAGAACAGCTTGGCTGGGAATCACTCAATGGAGCGAAGGTTAAATTACAGATTAAATCACTTGCATAAATCGGAAGGGCGTCTCTGTAGCAGTGATGTTGAAAATGTAATATTTAACCCCATCGTATCATGGTAGGCGATATCATGTCAATTAAATTCGAGAGGTCAAGTGTAGAACAGATATATTTATGATGTCATTTTGTCCACGAGCGATAAGGAATGGATAAGAATATAGTTCTCCGACCGCGGTAGGGGTCGTGTTGGCGCTAAAAATATTCTGGTGTGTGTTCTCTCCCTGCCACTCACCCCAGCGTGTGCTTGGAGGGTACCAAAATATCTATATCTGAAAACAAATGCTGCCATTTCTTCAATGTATCAAGTGATACATAATTCCTGTTATAGGAAATTCAAAATATTGCAACACAAGGAATAGATTAACCCACTTGTGACCTTCAGTCATCACTTCATGAGTATTTTCCACTTTCCCATTGGCTTTGTGACCAAAGTTATAATCGACGTAAAAGTTACTACAATAGTTGAGAGAGTGATCAATGAAATATACTCTAAAAAGTACCAAGTCCAAAATTCTCGAAAACAGGACGTAAATGAAAGTAAAAACTTTCGTAGCGGGTCTGAAAAAAATAACACCTCTGTGAAAATGATGAATTACGGGTACAATTCATCGTACATTGCGCAAGAAAACCTTTTGCCATTTCACTTAAGTTATCTGTATTCAATAGCTACGGATATGGAACACCCGTTTTTCGAATTTCGCGTCTTTGGATCTCTTTCCCAAACGAGAGTACAGCTAAAGTTGCTTTTTTTCACTGATGTGAACGTATGAAGTGATGGTCAGTCACTTGAGTGTCGCTCAGACAAGGACGACCGAACTGCCGCCACTTCGACGAACCATGGAAGCCAGGCGACTTAAATTGCTCCATTAAAGATGATGTCAATTGAAGTATTACTTCCCTTTCAATCCACATCACTTTCGTTTTTTAATGTATAGCTGGCGCAGTAATATTCAACAAGTTTTCAACTTCAAACTTGATTGAAATCAAACACAACTTCATCAAAATCAACTTTACGTCGCATATTTTTGAAACTTTGCTCCTTCTTTCAGGGGTCTTTCAATCTGTCAAACTTTTGCCCTCGTTGGCCCATCTGGAATTTAAAACTGCAACTGCCAAAAAATAATCTCATTTGAAGTAACTCTCGCTACTTGAAGTAAAGAATGTCTGGAAATCTTAGAATAGGCATGATATATATTAAGAGTAAGTCAGTAAGTTCAACCAGTCAAATGTCAAGTTGAAATTCGTCGTCTTACTACATCTACATCTACATAATACCCGGCAAGCCGCCGCAAGGGCGTGTGGCGGGGGGTGTTAGGTCACCAACCGTAAAAAGGAAAAATACCACATGCATAAAAAACAACACGGAAAATTACACCCACAGCAGCGCACACACTCATGCAAAAATCCCTTCATCCAATACTCATGCAAACACATATACCGCAAAACAACTAAAAAACTGCACCCCATGATGCAGCACGAAAGCCATCCTACAACACGGAAGCCAGGACACAACAAGCAAGAAATTGAAACACCACATGAAAATGCACCACGAAACACTCTACCCCCAAAGAGTATGTAAATGGCAGGGAATGCGACCCAACGTTGCAGGTAGCAGGAATTTCCCCCCGCGGAGAGGGACGAGGGATTGAAAGGGAAACTTAAAAACAGATGAACAGAACACGAATGAGGTCATTCGGAAAGAATGGGTTATTATAACAAAACGCATAAGGTTAGTGGAAGAGCATGCATTTAAATACAACTAATTATTTTTTAGACGCTGAGGGTGGCAAGTGGAATTTTTGCTATCTATAACCCTACATTCGCTATCCCGTGTTGTCCGTGGGAAGAAGGAGTCCTTGAGTCGGCTAGTTCTGGCATCTATTTCCCGAATTTTATATGCATGATCCAAGTATATCCAATGTATGTAGGAGTGCGAATAATTTGCGAGACCTCGGTGCTGAAACATGCGGATCTGAATTTATTTAATAAATTCAATCTTGCATTGAATCGTCTCTCAGCCAATGATTCCCACCCCAAATCCATGAGCATTTCGGTGACGCTTTGCGTTTTATCGTAGGAATTTTTTACAAAACGGGCTGCCCGGCGTTCTATGCGCAATACCACATGCAAGCAGACTATCACTACCTTTCAGTGACCTTTCTCTTGTTTTGAGGGTAGTAAAGCATAATAGCAAACAAAACAGGGAGCCATCATTGACTAAAAAATGCAGTAATTATATCAAAGCTAATTTTTAGGATCTTGAAGATACTGTCTTGCACGCGACGATATCGGAGCGCTCGTCTTCTCTTAAAAATGTTATGAATGGGGTAAGTGGAATGAGGGGAAATATGAGGAGCAGTAAGAAATAGGTAAACAAATAATCTTGCATTTTATGACACCACGATTGTGATAAATGACACGGAGAGGGAGAGAATCGAATGTAGAAGGAAGGAGGAGGGATGAGATGGCAGTGTTCCAGTTTTCAACGGAGCTGATCTTTCAAAAATGAGTGCGGCAGCATGGGAAAAAATCTGGATGAGATACGATATTCACTCCGTCAGTCTGGAAGAAAGGCCTCGAGAGTGAAAGTGCAGTTGGGCTATCGGAGAGGTGGAAGAGAGCATTATTCGCATGGAGAATTCATGACTTTCTCCGCACGGTCGCCCATGTGCTCCACATTTCTATATTTAGAGGGGCCTTTAATTTCTTGTCCCTTCAAAGCCATCCGAAAGGCGAGCGAGGACTTCTACAAGAAACGGGATACATGCTCCAATTAATTCAATATCATATGTCTCGGTGTCTGCAAGCGTTGGCCACGATGATTCATTTTTTTGCATCAGTCCGAAAACAGCAATTTGACCTTTACATCGTGATTTGAATATTGATAAAACAATTTGACATTTACATACACCCAAACCCTGGGTGGAGGAGAAATGACTTAGACGGGAATCGAGCCCACGACCTCTGGACTAACAGACGAGGACGCTCCTCGCCACCACCACCGGGGCCTGCAAATTTCGGGTGGATCAGGACTTCCAGGGCGAAAGAAGAGAAAAAGTGACTCCGTATAAGGCATTCTCAGCTGTCAAATTCCACACAAGTTTAATTTATAAGAGGTCTGTCTAATGAATACGAGAAATAGGGCAATAAAAACTCCAGTTTGCAAAAATTATTCTACATCGATGTTGTCCCCTTCTTCAAAGTACTCTCCATTCGTTGCTATGCACTTATTCCATCTTTTACTTTCCACTGTTCAGGGCACCCTTGGAAGTCCTTCGCAGTTAGGCTTTTTAGTTTTCTCGTCGTTTCTTGCTTTATTGTGACTTCCACATCTTGTGCCCAGCGGTATGTCCCCTCATTTAATTGTTGCATTTTGGGAATGGGAAAAAGTCGCAGGGGGGGCGAGAGATCTGGCGAATAAGGAGGATGATCAAGGATCGAGGTGATTGAATTCTTCGCCAGAGACAGGCGAACAATCAATGCTGAATGCGCAGGTGCATTGTGGTGGTGAAGGATCCATCCATCCATCGCCTTGAGTCAAATTTGGCCTCACACAACGCACGCGATCTCTCAAACGCTCGAGAACTGTAAGCTAGAACTCAGCATTTCCTGTTCGTCCTTCAGGAAGAAATTCATTATGGACAACACCTTCGACGTCTAAGATAACCAGGAGCACGACTTTGATTTCCGATCGGCTTTTTCTTGATTTTTTAGTTTGATTTAATCCACTTGGAAACGGATGTTTTCTACATAGCGTTATCACCGTAAACAGCAGTCAACATTTCAGTAATTTCTAGATAACTTTAACGGCACTTCAATAAAATACTTGATGTTGATTCGTAGCTCTGTAATTTCGTCAATTTCCATTTTCGACAAACAATAAAAACAAGGACGACGGCAATTAACATAACTGGCACCATGCGCACAGCTCCACGATCCGCCAAGCACAGGTGGCTCAATGGCTCTCAGGCAACTAGCGCCACTATAGTCCGCGTCATGGCCGCCAGATTGCACCAGTTCGCGCATTTATTGCACTGACCACGTAAGTATGGTCAGGAATCTCCCACGTTATTTACTCGGCTTTTGTGGTCAGGTGTCGTGGATAAATTAACTGACATAACACCTTCTTAGTTCTAAGTGTTTCCCAAGACTCGTTGGACAGGCGGAAACACCTAATTGTGATTCTTGAGGTCATCGCGTGGCGACTGAATATTTTATCGCAATAGTAATCAAAGTATTCAAACAAAGTGAGAACATACAAAACCGCGAAGGTTCCCAGTTCTTCTCCTATAGGGGAACACGACGGGCGAACAAACTTCATATAATAGAACGGGGTTAGATAAGACCCCAGCGGTAAAGGTATTTTCATCGACGGTGGACGCCAATCGAAACTTGGGTCAGAGCGAATGGTGCGGCATTGAGCATTCGGTGCAGACCGATAATCGCGATAAAATGCCTTGTAGACGTTCAAAATGGCAATGTTTAAAGATTATTAGGTAATCTACCGGTTAAGGTAAGTTTTTAGATGGACACAGCTCCTAAATAAATATTTTGTGATTCCTAACAAAATACAAAATCCAGTATCCTACACTATATCAGGTCCCTCTTTATCTCTGAGTACTTCCTTCCTCCCTTCATCCCGTCCAACATCCAAACCCTGTTCCTTCCCTTCCCTCTTTTGCCTAACATTCTCCCCTCTACTACAGTCTTCAACATACCGCTGCCGGTCAATGCCCCCTTCAGCCACTTTTCCTGCCTCCATAGGATTTCTCCCAACAAACCCCTCTCTTCGCCCACCATACCAAGTACTTCCTCATTTGTTTTCTTTCACCTTTTCCATTCTTCTCCACACCCACATTTCAAAAGCCTCCAGTCTACGTCTATCCTCCTGCTTCAATGACCACGTTTCCGCTCCGTACATAGCTACGCTCCATATCAAAGTTTTTACGAGTCTTTTCATAACATCCTTACACACCGCCCTGTCATCAACTCCCTATTCCTTGTGAAAGCCTCTTTGCCTGGCGCAATTCTTCTCTTTACGTCCCTTCCACTTTGACCGTGTTGGTCCAAAACACTGCCGAGATACTGGTTGTATTCTAGATTCCTCTCGATTAATTATCTCATTACTGCAATGGCATCGCGTGTACCTCTCCCCTTCCTAAATCCAAACTGATCATCCCCTAAGTAATCATTTGCCCTACTCTCTACCCTTTTATTTATGATCCTGAGAACAACTTTAGCTGCGTGGGATATCACACTTATTGTCCTGAAGTCCTCCCATGATGTAGCCTTTACCTGTTTCGGAATAGGAACGAAAACTGATCTCACAAAGTCTTCCGGCCAGATACCTTCGTCATAAATACTACGAATCAGCCCATATAGCCTCTTCCTCCCACATTTTCCTAAACATTTCAATAGTTCCACGGGAAAGTTATCCACCCCCACGGCCTTATTTAGTTTCATCTCCCTTAATGCCCTTTCTATGTCATTGTCTAGTATGCCTGGACCTTAGCTATCTTCCTCGACGTCATATTCTTTTTCGATTTCTAACTTTGTTGGTCGAAGTTCTTTACAGTTCTTCTATATATTCCTTCCATCTCTCTTGGATCTTTCCTGCGTCAACTATTATCTTACCCGCCTTATCTCTAACTGTTAGCATAGATCTCCCTTTCTTACTTCCCGATAAAGATTTAACTTTGCTATACAGCGCACCAATTTCACCCTTCCTCTGCAAACTTTCCATATCCTCGCACTGCGTCTTCCACCATGCTTCCTTTGCTTGATTTATTGCCCGCCTAAATTTATTGTTCAATTCTTTGTACTTCATTTTGCCTAATTCTGTATTTACATTCTTCCGTTTTCTCCGTTCATCCATCTTTGTAATCATTTCATCCGTGATCCATGGTTTCCTAGTCCTTTTCGCGTTAACGGTTCCAATAGTGCCTTTTGCGGCTTTCGATAACCCTTTCTTGATACATTCCCATTTTTCTTCGATAGTACTTAGCTCTTTACCATCTTCCATGATTTCCTCTACAGCCTGTTGGTACTCCTTCCTTTTCAATCCATTTAATGCTTCTACATTCCATTTTCTAACTCGCCGCCCCTGCCTTATCTTTTTGAAACGGACGCTACATTTCATAACTACTAAATTGTGGTCAGAGTCCGCATCCGCTCCCGGGAAGTTGTGGGATTTTATCACACTGTTCCTAAACCTGTGTCTAACCAGAATATAATCTAGCTGATGCCTTTCTGAGTCACCTGGCATTTTCCATGTATACCTGCGTCTTTTGTGGTGTCTAAACCAAGTGTTGGTGATGACTAACCCCTGTCTCCTGCAGAACTCAACTGCTTTCTCCCCGCGGTCATTCCTCGTGCCTAAACCGTGGTCCCCCACCTCATCACCATCTCTCCCTTCGCCTCACGTCGCTTTCCAATCCCCCATCACTACCAAATGTTTCCCTGCAGGAACACAAGCGATTATGTCCTCTAACTGATCGTATATCCTATCGACCTCTTCTTCCTTATGGTTGCTCGGTGGCATGTATACCTGAATAATAACCAAGTTCGTCGGTTTATTTTTCTCGGTTCGTCGGTTTATTGTTCGTCGGTTAATTTATCTCTACTAGTAATATCTGTCCGTTACCTGCTCTATGTTGCTATTCTATCATTGCCCTAACATTCCACGTTCCTAGTCTAACTAATTTGGTCTCCTTCTCCGTCGTCGTCTGTCCTGCTGCTGCTGGTTTTCCCTTGCAAGGGTTTCGTGGGATGACGACCGCGGAAGCCTTGCCTCCCCCGCTCCCGGGCACGACACACGGCCGATTGGGCCGAGCCCCGTAGTTGCCAGGACTCAAAATCTCTGTATTGTCCATCATGTTAACCTTGGACATGATAATTGAGGTGGTTACCCGTTGCCTTCTTCAATAGTGATTTTAACGTGACACCATCACTCAATGGCCGCCCCACTGGGGTCAGACGCCATTGCAGCCGCCTCACTGAGGAACAGACGCTTCGTGGACTACCTTTCGTCTGGCTCCTAACCTTCGACCTATCTGGGATGGGTGACCCCAACCAGGAGCAATAATTATTACTCCCGCCAGCACAGCTCTAGGAGTCATCGGAACGCACAAGCCCTTCCACCACGTCAAGGTTGTAGTCCGGGGAGAATGTTTGAAGATAAAGAACAAAAAACAAGTGATTGGTGGTTCCGTGTCGGTAAAATGTGTTTATCTCAATGTTACTTCAAAGTGAAGCAAAGGTATATAATCAGCAAAGCCGTGTTTTCAAAGTCAGTTGGGAATGTTAAAAAAAATCCTAACTCAAATAACAGTAGAAGATACAGACTTTCTAATCGAAGTTTATTTGGATATTAATTATTATTGATTAACAAACGAATATACATTTAACAGAAGCCATGCTGATTCCGTAATATGGTAAACATTCAAATGTCGTTAAATGGGCGTGCCTTCCAGAGCAACATGTGAGAATGGGCTCCAGGGGAATGCAGTAGATGGCCCACGGAATGGAAAATCTACAGTCCAGTGGGCATTAAAACGCAATAAACACCACGGGTTATCTTACAAAATGTTCAAAAGTCAAGAATTGTTTTAAAGCCGTCAGGAGCGATTTTTTACGCGTATTTAAATGTCCACCTGACTGAAATGTGCGTACGATTTAAACGATTGCCCTTATCGAACAGGTAATGCTCGTTATCGACTCCACCATTTAATAATGGTGAGAAATATATATGGCGTGCCTTAAAATTTGCGAATTCCTAATCTACAAGCGTATGTATTTAAGAGATAAAAATGGTCGTCATTTCGGCCGAATTTCTATATCGTGTTTTGAGATAAACATAAGTGCGGCGGTAACTTTCTATTACTGTTCTTAGTAATGAAATCGAATTTCTGGAAATGAACCTTCCAAAACTGGTATTTCTGGTAAGAAGGTCGACTGGTATGCCCTGGTGTCCATTTTATTACGTGAATAGCCTTATTTTACGTATAGCGTCGACGGAATATGTATCTGCGAGTGCTTTTTTTAGTCATTTTACCGTCTCTTTTTAGGGGCGAGTTTTCAAAGTCGCTCCCAAGACAAGCTTGACTTAGCGGCGGAGGAAAGATGCGAGGGCACTGGAAACTGGATTATTGGCGGGTCACGCGCAGGCCAAAACTTACAGTCTCAATGGAATGGTGACCATTTGAACTGTTAATTAGGCAGCAATTAAATTAAATTTATTTTCCTTGGCTTTTCAAGGATGAAAAATATATATTTCTTTTTAAAAGTTTTGGCGCTGCAGATTTAACTACTCCGTTTCCCCGATGTTGTGCAAACAGCTGAATTCACGTGTGCAAAATGCTTCAGCATTTCACCTTGAAGCATCGGTAGTCACGGTTAGGTAATGAAAAAAATAAAAGCAGTTTTAAAAAACGGACGGATCACATGATTAGAAACGTCGCTCACGGCAGAGTGATTTACTCTCTCGGAATTTTGGTGCCCTACATTTAAATTGTTGAAAATTCTTCAAATCTATTTGAATATCAATAATTCCATGAGGCCCTTAAAACTTTATCGATTAGAATTCAGGAAGTACGAATACATAAAACAATTGATCATTTCAGCTTTGAATAGGAAGCCAGTGTGACACGGCCAGGAACTGATGTTTTCTTGATGATTGACTGTTTGAAAATGGAGCGTTGCAAGAGTTTGAAATGCTTCTTAGTCATACGTAAATATTCATCACTTACTTGATTATTAAGATGGCCACACTGCTCGCGAAAAATAATTCCTAATGAGTATACGTGTAAATCTACCGTGGCGTTTTCACCCAAATTAACCCTAACGACGCAAATGAATTTAGCCGTCGCTCACCTCCCCTTACAACTACTACAACCACTAACTATGAGTACTTATGAGTTGTAGTGGATCCCCTCCCCCCTGCCACACACCTCAGCGGCGGCTTGCAGGGCACCATGTAAAAAATTGCTTCGCAGCTTTCCCTCGGCGTGACACACGGCTAGTCCGATTACTTACGAGAATGCGGCTTCGATGCACGTATACACACATGAGACGAGAAAGTCTTTACCTTCTTCCAGAATACATAACATTGATAGCCGCTAGTTTCTCTTCAGCATGCATGCGCTACTGTGGGAATGGGTTCGCATGTATGTGTTGGTTTTATAGTTTTGTTCCCTTTTTACGGGTACTGACCTAACACCCCCCGCCACACGCCCTTTGCGGCGGCTAGCGGGGTATCACGTAGATGTATTTTAAAAAAACACTAGATTAATTTGTATTAAGCTACATTGACGAACATAAACAAGTACTTTTTCCTTCCACCATATATGTTCCGGGAACGTATTGAATGAATTCCCCGGAATTCCAGGCGCCTGCAGCTCAACTGCGGGCTTTTCCCCGGCATTTTCTCAAAGCATTCCCGGTTTCCAGGGATTCTGGGATCTCTGCCATTCTTCTGCAGAACGACGAGTTCGATCAAGTGTGCGACCGTGGGGGCAAGGGGCGTGGACCAGCGGGGGACGGGAGGGGTGCATTACGTTTTCTTGGCGAGAGCACGAAAAAAACGGGCTGAAGCACTTGCGGAATATTGAAAGAGGATGAGTAAATAAACAGTTTCAACCCTCGCCAACTTGTCGCAGGTCAGTAAGTCGGAGGCGCCATCAAGGTCCAAGGAAGAAGATTCATCGCCAAGCCAGAGAAGGGGACTCGGTCGCTTTTCCGTAAAACTAGAGCGATCGCTCTTCGATGGAAGGAGCGCTCGGGAGAACACTTGTCATGCAATACGTTCTTCTCCACTCCTCTTCTTAGGGCCACACTTCCAATTCTTTACATGAATTCCTACAGAAACTCTGCTCAAAAATTTGTAAAAATCGTCGGAATAGCGATTGTTTAAAAATAGTACGCCATATTACAATGGTTTTTGTATATTTCACAGTCTGCGTATAATTTCATATCTGGACATCACTGTGTCAATTTCTCAAGTATCATAAATAATAAACTATCATAAATGTTAAACTGTTTGATCTTAATTCGATGTTTTTTACGAATGCCCATCAATAGGAGGTATATCTTATTATAAACGCTTCAACGGCGAAATCTAAAGTTGCCGCAGATTTCTTTTTTTTAATACTAATTTTTCTTTTGTCTTTTTGAGAGAACAAAAAAATCGATTATTTTGAATTTCAACAGGGCATGAGGATACTGTGAAAATTGAATTTTGACTGTAGCCACTTCATGACCATTGCCTACAGGAGGAGCAGATGCCGCGTATTTTCGAATGCTTTCATCGCGGGTGTCTCTGTGGTTCCTCGGATTCGAATCCATCCTTCCCAATCCTTCCCTTAGTGGATGCATACACTAATCAATGGAAATGGGGCTTGATCCAATGTTTCCCGAACTGGTAAAGCTTTTACACAAGCCGCCAAGCATTTATGTTGACTCCTGCACGCGTTTTTCCAGATTTTAATTTTATCAGCAATTCAGGATTACAGCATCAATAACTGAGTTTTTTATTAATAAATAGGCGATGATGCGACGAAAGCAACATCATTTTCTAATTTTCCACCTATCGGGAGTTGATACCACGCTGAAAAGCAATGGTTTAATCTCATACCTTCACACCAGAGCGTATTATGAGTGTAGCTAATTACGAGGGATTAAGTGACCATAAATCCATTAATGTCAACTTCGACGTAGAAATAAAAAAGAGAGTATTAAAACCAAAAGGAAAATTTATAATGAACATTAAGCAGACTTTGAAAATTTTGCCAATCAATTAAAATCTTCACTACCCGAGTTCAAAACTCGTATAAGCCATACCAGAGTTTGAAGAATCTTGGATACAACTTGTAAACATTTTGCAAGGAGACATCAAAGACTTCATCCCTACAAAACCCTTTAAAATAAATCGCGAGCCCAGGTGGCACAATGATGGCGTCAGGAAAGCCCTTCGAAAGCAGAAAATTTTACACTCTATAGAGTAAAGAAATCAGGTCTTCCCCGGTGAATTAACATTTATTGGACAAGTATAGATCCTCTAGAATCGAAACCAAAACACAATTACGCAGCGCCTTACTGGACTTTAAACGTCACGTACTTTGCGAGTATTTGGACAGTGACTCTAAAAGCGCTCTGGTCATATGTCAGGGAAGTAAAAGGGGGTGAGCAAACCGTGGCTTGCCTAAGGGATATAATATATACAACTTTATAGGTGTAGATTGGCATGAATTTGAGGGCTTTGAATGCGATTTAATTCTCTTTTACGTGTGGTGGCGTAACACCCCCCGCCACACGCTCTTACGGCGGCTTACAGGCGACAATGTAGATGAGATGTAGATACATCTAAACATTGACGAGAGTCATGATGAGTGGTGAACGATTTTTGAGGCATTAACAGTCGGTGGTATTTTAAGGAATTGGGGTAGGGTGGTGAAAAACCCGGCGTTTGACGGGTTTTTCTCCACCCTACCCCAAATCTACACCGCAGCGATTCACGAAAGAAAACACGTGTTCCTCAAAAGTATTCTCAAATGACGTATTCGCGTGCAAATATAAAACACGCACAAACGCACAGGACGTGGGGGTGGGAGCTGTGGGGGCCACGCCCCCTCCTTGAGGCTCTAATTAAATGCAGCATAAATATTTATAATGCGGGCGAAACTAATTAGAATACCACCGGTCCCCTGAGCATTTAATTATCTGCTGTTGGCCAAGTCTGAGGTTTCTAAATTAGTGCGCTTAATTTCGGATTTAATATTATTATTTTGTTGAACGTCCTTTGTAGGAAAGGAAGTTAAAAAGCCATTTTTGTTCAAAAAATGAAAATGCTCGTCCTCTCAGTTGTTTTATAGGCACCCTACTGAACTCACACATACCATTTTAGTTTCAATTAATATAGCCAAAGAGGAAAGTGAAAACTTTAAAATATGGAATGGAAATAAGGAAGCACTTCATTCATTAACCTTGAAAATATGTATCTCTGTCACTTAATTTGGTCGTGAAAGGCTCCTAGACGAGCAACAGGTAGGCAGGCATTTGAATGGCACTTTTGATAAATTTTAGGGATTTTTCGATACTTTCAGCTGGAGGAAATCCGATTGGGCGTTCGGCATATCTAAAAAATAAACAAGGATGTAAAAATAAACTTGGGGGCAGTGTTTAAGTTTATGTGAGATGGTTGGACATGTTGCACATGCAATGACAGGCGGTAAGGGAATTACTGAAAATAACGCAACTGCCCCTTCATTAATTATCAGTGAGTAACAAGACACCTATTCCCATTTGATGCCCTATTCCCATTTGATGCCCCATTCCCATTTAATGTATACACTTTTCTCTGATTGCATATTAATCCGCTGGCGTTAGCGATCGTCGATGAATTGCGTCATCCAGCAACTTCCCACTTTTCCGTTAGAATAACATTTTACACCCTGCCGACTCAGAAGCTGTCCATTGTTTTTCATTTATTTCCTTTCATTTCTCTTAAAATACTTCAAGTGTATCCTCATCCCTTCTTTCTCTTCCCTTCTCTTTGCTTTTTCTACTCTTCTCACATATACAGGTATTTCCTTTATTTTTCCGTCCCCTTCTCTCTCGGTATTCTAAAATATTCGTTACAATCCTGATGACCGCAGAAGCCATGCTGATGAGTTCTTTCGTGGGAAGGAAAGGGTCAAGTTGTTTATTGTTAAGTGCCTCTTCGACGTCACCATCATTGAACTCGACGTCCCCGTCATTGAACTCGGGCGCCACTCTGACGTCCTGACGCGGTCAAAGGTGCTAACCAACTCTTCATGAAGCGGAATACTCTCATGTCAGGGACCTTGCGACAGATTTTCTTATGTCATTTCCATCTGGGTGGATTGACATCCGTTGCTAACGGAAAATGTCTCGTCGCCATCGGAGGTAAAAGGGCTGCAAAACGGGCTGCAAGCTTTCTCAGGCATTTTTAAGATGGATCCATTTGCATCCGTCGCCGTTAACTCATGAATATACGGAAATCCACCTCCTCCTGGGTAATTTTTAATGTGAACGGAGCATTTAAGTGAGGAAAAATTAAGTAGGCACATTAAAATTATAATGAGGAAAAAATACGAGTAAATAACTCGCCCTTAAAACAATAGAGCAAACAACTTAGACATACTTACTACGTGCTAATTACGCTGCGGAAATAAACAAATATAGTTTTCATTCTCGCAGGATTACTTTACATTATTTTTGTTTTTTTTTAATATTAGTAGCCTCCATTTTATATTTTTACATTGGATTAAATTTGCACGTAGGGAAGGTCGGCCGGGGTTTACAGCTCTCGCGGAGAAGACGAACGGGAAACGAAAGAGGTGTTTCTCGATTCAATAGCACGCTGTAAGATAAACACTAGTAAGTCAATTTACAGCAAAATCCAAGTCTCCGAATAAACACCACGCGTGTGTTTGCTGTGAGCCACACTGAGATCTATGTATTCCTCCTAATATTATGCCGCTGTCTCATATTTTGTAGAACGAACCTGCGAAACGTAAAGCACTTTTATTACATGTCTGATTTCATGCATAATATTAATTTCCTGTCTGATTTCAAGTATAATATTACCTCGAAACTCTACGGCTCAACGGCGTCCCATTCGACGGAAGCGAGGGGAAAAGGGATACATTTGGTGGTGAGTATTCAAACGTGATCAAAGAAACACGACGAAGATCGTTCCGAAGCAAGCGTGTACAATAGCTGGAGGAAACGTGGCGCCGGTTGAATACAATAGAAAATTAAATATTCACATGTTTTTTTTGGTGCGCCGTTTGATCCGATCAAAGAGCACTTCGGGTGCAGAGAGGGCAGACTGTTTATCATTGATAAAAAAATGGTGAATCTACCGCTTTGTTTTTTGCATTCACTGCATTGCAGAGATAGATTAAAGATTTTAATCACAAAATTGTGAACAGATAACTACATAATTATTGCATTCAATACATTAATCGTTACGTAATTATATACAGATAATTATAGATCATTTAATTAGAAATTAAATCTCTTGCGTAAATTGGTAGGATCTCTGTTGAGCAATGATGTTGAAAATTTATTATTGCTCCCATTACACTAGGGTAGTCGAGGTCATGTCAGTAAAACGAGAGAGATTAAGTGCAGAACAGATGGGATAGAACATTTTTTTCCACGAAGGATAAGGGATCAATCAGAATAACGTTATCAGACCGCGGTAGAGGGGCGAAGTATTTTATGTCAAAATTAGTCTTGTGTGAATTCAATCCCTGCCACACACTCTAGCGATGGCTAACAGGGTAGAATGTGTTCATATGTATAAAGCACAGAGCACATACAAAAAAGTCACTTCGAACTTACAGACTCATACAAACAGATATGAAAAATAATTACACCTCCGACTGTAAGTGATGCTTCTTATTTTGCTGAAAAACTTCCTCGTCCCAAACGCATGAAATGCGAAACACGGCGACCAATTTGGCCGTAATACTTCATCTGCCAAGATGGCATATGAATGTACATGACGCGGTCACCACGTCGCGCTAACACGGAGACCCATGCCCTGACACGCAGACGAGACCACCAAATCGATTCCTCGAGGAGAATTTTCCGAAATGGCTGGGTACATTCTCAACGATATTTTTTCATTGTTACATTTTAGGTTTCCCACGAAAATCTGAAGAGATTGGCACAAATGCAGCAACGGAAGGGTCAATGGCCACCTGGCGTTGATTGTAGGACCACTGCATTCAAAGAATAAAGAATAAACCATTAAAAGATTAGATGAGTACACTGAAGTGCAGCCTTGTTTTATAAGTTTGGAAATTTCGAATGCCCTCGAATCAAAACGGCCATTCGTCGAGTCTTCGCGATGATGTGATCGCGGGCGCTTGACACTATCCTTCCGTGATCGTGAACGACGTGGGCTGGGGGTTATGCCGCTTCTCGTGAGGATTCAGCCCGGAATTAATGATCATTCGTGTGTTTAAATTACTCGGGATTAATTACCGAATTAAAGCATTAACAACCAAAAAACTAACCAGGAGAAAAATACTATATTATGAATAAAGAAAACAGTTCCACATAAAATATGTGGAAAAGCGAAGTGTTTTAAATTTAATTTCAATTTAAATTCACTATATTATGAGATATAAAGTGTATATTTATTGATATGAAATACTATCTGAAATAATAAATTAAAGCGAAATTTGAAAAAAAACAGGTAATCTGTATAGAGTAAATATATCCCGATAAAATAAAATAAATACGAAACAAGTACATAAACATTACATGAGGTACTAAACTAAAAGAAAGAAATAGAAAAATTAAAGTAAAATGTACCGAAAGAGTTGTTTAGTAGACAAAAAATTCGCAAATATTACTTTTGCAGAAGTGACCGCAGTCACTATATTTATATTTATTTTATTTATTTACTTATTCAATATTTGTCCGAAAACAGCACATTTTGGCCTTTACATCGAACTATTAACAACGATAACAATGGTCATATTTACAAACACCCAAGCCCTAGAAGAAGGGGACCCAGGCGGGAATCGAACCCGCGACCCTTGGCAGACGAGGGCGTTACCCCGCCGCCACCGGGGTCGGCTATGTGATGGCATCATCCGTTAATTCTAGTTCTTAGCTACATAGATGGCAGTAGTAGTAGTACGTGAGGTGTCCAAACTCAAGCTTCCTTTACATTAGAAAGAAGTGTTACATTTGGGCAAAGTTATAGGTAGGCTAAAGGTATGCACCCTAATGCCCAACCAGTTGGAATCTTTAAACGGGCCTCAAATCCACCCAAGAGCAGCAACGTTCCGTTCTGAAAATAAAGGAACGACAAATCTCCATGTTTTTGTCAAGTTCTTTCACAGTCAAAATTTTCATATACATTGGCTAGTTTAGTTAAATTTTTTCTATTTAATTTTTTATGCATGCTCACTATTTGAATTGTATATTTTGCTAGCTAAATGCATATTTTTATCAATATTAGGTAATCTACCGGTTAAGGTAGGTTTTTGGATGGACACAGCTCCTAAATAAATATTTTGTGACTCCTAGCAAAACACAACATCCTACTCTACATCAGGTCCCTCTTCATCTCTGAGTATTTTCTTCCTCCCTTCATCCCGTCCAACATCCCTATCCTGTTCCTTCCCTTTCCTCGTTTGCCTAACATTCTACCCTCTATCACAGTCTTCAACATCCCACTGCCGGTCAATACCCCCTTCATCCACTTTTCCTACCTCCATAGGATATCTCCCAACAAACCCCTCTCTTCGCCCACCATACCATGTATTTCCTCATTTGTTTTCTTCTCTGTCAATTTCACCTTCTCCATTCTTCTCCACACCCACAATTCAAAATCCTCCAATCTACGTCTATCCTCCTACTTCAATGACCACTTTTCCGCGCCGTACATAGCTACGCTCCATATCAAAGTTCGCTAATCCCCGCTATCCTTCCATCTCACCTCGCATAGGTCTAAAATATCTATGCTTCCCCTTTCCATCTCTCGCTTAACATTCTCCAATTTCCCTGTCCTCATCATTGTCCATTCCACGTTCCTATTCTAACTAATTTGGTCTTCTTCTCCTGCGTCTTCTGTCCTGCTGCTCCTGGTTTTCCCCCGCAAGGGTTTCGTGGGATGACGACCGCGGAAGCCTTGCCTCCCCCGCTCTCGGGCACGACACACGGCCGATTGGGCCGAGCCCCGTAGTTGCCAGGACTCAAAATCTCAGTATTGTCCATCTTTTTAAATCTTGGGAATGATAATTGAGGTGGTTTTCCATTGGCTTCCGCAATAGTGTTTTTAACGTGACACCATCACTTACTGGCCGCCCCACTGGGGTCAGACGCCATTGCAGCCGCCTCACCGAGGAACAGACGCTGCGTGGACTACCTTTCGTCTGGCTCCTAACCTTCGACCTATCTGGCATGGGTGACCCTACCATGAACAATTATTATTACTCCCGCCAGCACAGCTCTAGGGGTCATCGGAACGCACCAGCCCTTCCACCACCTCAAGGTTGTAGTCCGGGGAGGGATAAATGCATATATACTATTTGTTTTCGAACCAAATTTTGTGTGTGTATAATATGATAACAGCTTATTAAATTTTCATTTATCTTTGAAGTATATTCAACAAGTTCAGGCGAGATGCATTGGAAGTTCGTCATTATGAGAAAAACAAAATATGCACTTTTCCAAAGATTTTTTTGTAACGCACAACGCGTTTCAATTCATCGAACTATGTCTAGTACCTGAAGATGGCCCGATGAACTGAAACGCGTTGTACGTAACAAATAAATCTGTGGAAAAGGGCAAATTTTGTTTTTCTCATATGTTTTAAGTGTTAGGTTTACTTCTTTCAAACTAATTTTCATTGGGGGGAGTAATAATCGAATGTTTACCATTTCTTGCCTGCGCATAAGATTTTCCACGTGATTCCCATGCTTCAAGACAGCTCCAAGTGGTACGAGCAGATCGTGCATCGCTCGCACCATGGAGCGTTAAGAATTTCGTATATTTCATGGCTCGCACATTTCGATCTGGAGTGTCCTTCGCTCGAGCCATTAACCTTTGGTACGTACACCCTTCGTATGATATCTCTGAAGGACACTCCAAGGACGCAGAGATGACGTGAAGGACACATCATCCGCTATGTCTTAGCCCTTGGCATGAAGGTTCAGCCTCTGGTCGCTCACTTGGCTTCGAGCTTCGCCGGTTATAAAACATGAAAATGATCGGTCTAACTGTGATGCGTAGTTCATGAAAAGCACCTTCCTCCTCTCCATTCACTCCTCGCAATACCCGGGGGGGAGGCGCATGTAGAAACCTTGTGCTGAGGCATGTTTGCATTCGGTAATGCAAAGTGGAATCGCCCAGCCGTTGCATAGTGGTTCAGGCTCTCAATAAATAAATACTGTCTTTATTTGTGACGATATTTGGGCCATACGACATTCTCTTACATTTAGACACTTAACGAACATTATACACTTTTAGGAGAATCAAAATCACCCAAGACCTATGGTGAGGAGGAATAGCCACCTATGCGGGAATCGAAACCACTTACCGAATATACATATGTATATATATATATATATATATATATATATATATATACGTAGTTTTGACTCACATATGTAGTTTTGACGTTTTCATCAGATATATATATATATATATATATATATATATATATATATATATATATATATATATATATATATATATATATATATATATATCTGATGAAAACGCCAAAACTACATATGTGAGTATATTTATATATATATATATATACATATGTGAGTATATATTTATATATATATACACACATATATCTGATGAAAACGTCAAAACTACATATGTGAGTGTACTTTCTTGGGGTTTCTATGTTTTCAACATCTACATCTGTATTTTGATATATTTGTGCGTCGCCGAAGAGCGTTTCATTTGGAAGATATATATATATATATATATATATATATATATATATATATATATATATAACGATTATATGGAAAAACTCACACGAGCGGCACAATAATGGGACGGCACAGTAGAACACAAATAGAAAGCAACATTTAAAAGGACACTCAAACGGTCAATTGTTCGAGCTTTCGGCCCTCTATATAATATTGTAATTTCCTCTTGTTTATTAAAAAAACTAAAAGCTCAAATTGATCTCACTGCACATTTTTTATCTTCTCGATGAACATAAGCTAAAAACTAATTCTCTCGTTTTTCCCAGCAAAACATAACCCAACATCCTACTCTACAACAAGTCCCTCTTCACCTCTGACTATGCACTACCTTCCTCCATTCATCCCGTCCAACATTCCCATCCTTTTCCTGCCACGTCATCACCTGCCTAGCGTGCCCTTTGCAGTCCCTTTTGTCTGTAAGCAGATTTTTTTTTGGAATCAGAGGAATTTTTGTGAGGACGATTTTAGTCAGTTCGATGAGGAAATCTGTGGACGGGGTGTGTGGTGTGGCTCGTTGGGAGATGTAATATTTGAGGGATTCTGGGACCTCTTTGTGGGGAATGGAGGTGTAGAGAGAGGTGGCGTCTATTGTGGCCATGAGAATTCTCGTGTTTTGAGGAATTGGAATAGCGTGGAAAACGTTCCAGAAATATGGTGCGGATCTTTGATATAAGAAGGGAGGGTGGTGATTATGGGTTGAAGGTAGCAGTCCACTATGCGGAGATTCTTTCAGAGAATGAATTGATTCTGGACACAATGGGGCCCCGGGGTTATCAGTTTTGAGTAGTAAATAGAATTGGGGGGGGGTCTTCGGATTAGGTGGAGAAAGAATAAATATATCTTTGGATGAGAGACCTACTTTTGGTCCAATATTGGATACGAAAGAGAGAATTTCCTTCTGATATGAAGAGATAAGATTGTAGGGCAGGGTGGCATAGCAAGAGAGGTCGTTTAATTGGCGCAAGGCCTCAACGTCGTAGTCTTTTTTATTTAGCCCGACGACAGATGACCCTTTGTCCGCCGTCGTGATATTTTTGTTTGACGCTAAACGTCATAGAGCTTGTCTCTTGGAGGGGAAAATATTTTCTGGTCGGTTGAAGGGATCTATACGTTTTTTATGGACAAGTTTGTTAGAAGGAGGTTGATAAAAATGTGTAATGGTAGTCGGATTCGAATGGTTTGGGTTAATTTTCTGAGGTTGGATGGAATGGGGTAAATGCTTGGTTACATGTGGAAGAGTTCGAAGGACAAGCCTGGGATTTCCAATGAGCGTGCCAGCGTAGATTCCGACAGAGGTTCGAGGCGTCGGTGACAATGCTGACGTCGTTGGCCCTAGGGGCGGGGCAGAAGGAGAGGCCTTTAATTAATTAGTAGTGAAGGCTCACTATTTTCGAGGGGCACGGACAAAAGGGTCTCTACTTTGTCTCCGGCCTCGGGTGTGGGGTCGGTGGCACTTTTCGTCAGCGTTTGGGAGAAACGGGTGTTTTGCGCGGAGGATAGGGTAGGTTGTAAAGGGTGACGATGTCCGTTTTCGAAAGAAAGAGGGATGGAGGGTCGGATGGGGGTTGTTTTAGAGGTAAGGAAAGAAAGACTGGGTGAGAGGTGAGAGTTTTTTTAAGGAGGTCCTCACCTCCTAAGGGATGGGAATACATGTAAAAGACAAACATAGTTATATATGAACCATAAAAAAACCATAAACACAGTAATCAACCCGGAAAGTCGGTTAAGTAGGTGATGGTAGAGATCACCCAGTACGAAGCCCTATACGGCGTGTGGAAATTCACACATTAGCAGGGTAGGGGGGCCAGTTCCTTTCCCTGTGCCGGTTATGGTTCCCCAGGAAGACCTGGTACCCGAAAAATCACATAGCTTGGGTGGAGCTGCAGGTGCCCAGTCAGCAGTCCAATGCTCTACCCACTGGACTACCGCAACCCATAATATTTATATATATATATATATATATATATATATATATATATATATATATATATATATATATATACTTCGAAAAAAATGCTCTTCGGCAACGCAAAAATATATGCCAACAGAGATTTAGATTTTTAAAATACAGAAATACAAAGACAAAACACTCAAAATGTAGTTTCGACGGCTCGACCGTCATCATCAGAATTTGAATACACACACACACACACACACACACATATATATATATATATATATATATATATATATATATATATATATATATATATAAAATATCTTCGAAATGGAACGCTCTTCGGCGACGCACAAATATTTAAAAAACAGATTTAGATTTTTAGAATATAGAAACACAAAGAAAGGACACTCACAATTTGTTATTTTACGTTTCGACAGCACGGCTGTCGTCTTCAGAATATATATATATATATATATATATATATATATATATATATATATATATATAATTTTTAAGTCACTACATACTCCTAAAGTGTACTTTTTGTAATCAGCTTTATCAATATATTTTTTATTTTCTAAGTTGTTTTCTCCAAATAGTCCTTATTAAGAAAGGATTTCATCCTCATTTCCAAAACAGTCATTCCAAACCTTCACAGTTGGATGAGTCACCAGAAGAAACAAAAGATATCAACGCGACGATGTCGGGACCGAGAGTTATTTCGATAACGGCGATTCCTCAAGATCAGGATATTTACACTCCACCTTGAGTCCAATGCCTCAGCCTTAATTGCACGACTCCTATCTGCTTGGACCATTACTGCCAATGCATTCATTCCCAAATACTTGTGCTTCTGGAGGCCAAGGTATCAGCATACGTATCTTCAAAATGTGGCACTGGTCTCATCGCTGGATGTGTTATCAGATACTGAATAGCACGTTTAACTTCCTACGACATCCGAGATAATTTCATCAAATAGAGTTAGCGGTCGGTGACACGGGCTCTCAGTTATCGCAACGTAACTACACTCTGCACCAACCGACGAAGATCTTCCATCGTCTCCTTAGACACACTGATCAGCTGGCACTGGTGATATGAATATGCCTATCGTTTGTCACTGCCTTCTATTTTAGAACCAAAATTCATCCCATGTTTTCTCGGTTGCTTTTTCATTTATATGTACGCGGTATTTTGATTATTATTATTATTAATCCTTCGGGCACGTCCGAAATCACATTTTACTGAATCTGGCGGATAATGCTACCACGGAACTTACTGAAGCTTTAACGGATGTTTCAGGTCTCAATTTTCTCTCCTAAAAGCTTATGAATCTTTATCTACCGCACCGCAGGGTGATGACAAAGTTGAACAAACCTATAATGGAACGTAAGCCTATAATGCAACGTAAATTAGTTTTACGTGGCATTATAGGCTTACGTAGGGTACTTTTTACCCGCGAATAAACCCGTAATGGTTGTCCCGAGGTCACCGTGTTTGCGCGTCTCTTCTGTTCGGGTTTTCCCAGCGTTGCCCCACCCATAAGAATGAATGTAAGAGCGTTCATCTCCGGTAGTCGCCCGCAGAAATATGCGTTTCAGCGACCTTGTGACCGTGCCGTGTGAAATTGAATCATTTAATTTGACAATCCATTGAATTTCTCAAAGGAAAGATGTTTTCGAACGTAAATCTTCCCACATGATATGATAAATTCACGTAATTATCGATTAAATCAGGAAATCATAACCTATGAGGAGAACATCGTGACGGAATTGGGAGCTAATTAAACGGAATATGAGGAAGAGGAGTGTTCTAGGATTTAAATTGTAAATTCATTCCAAATTTTCGGTAAACGGAGGCCCACTAACAAATCGTTGTCATTCCGAAAACGCATTTAGCAGTCGTCCTTCGTCGCTCGCATTCACGGCTACAATGAGGTGCCTCCGTCTTCATCGGAAGAAATAGAAGTAATGACTGCTGGAATAGGAGAGGTGAGGGGTGCGAGAGAAAGGGAATGGGGCTAGGGGAAGGGGAGAACGGGAGGCGGCAGAGGGGTGAGAGGAATGGTTGGGGGAGAGGAAAGGTAGAGGAGGGGCTAGAGGGGAGTGGAGATAGGGAAGGAGTGAGAGGGAGGAGGTGGAATTGGCACAACATCGGAAAAGAAAACAATCTGCTCACCACAACTATTGCAACATCCGAGACCCAGGTTTCAACTTACAAAGTCGTGATCAAGACCCTTCAAGTCGAAACAAAGGCCACAAACACCAAAACTTATGCGGAAGAACAAAGTATTCACCACTCCGATATGCATCGCTTCCACAAAGTGACAATTCAGACCATTCTCATCAGTGAACGACATTGAGGCCCGGATGCTGATAGGCTATACAGAGCCAAACGAATGCCATTTCAAGAGTTTTTAATTCTATAGGGTTATCGGATGTGGGAAGGGAAGCTAGGACGGAAACATTGTAGCACTACATATATATATATATATATATATATATATATATATATATATATATATATATATATATATATATACACACACACATTTAATCCGTGACCTCCTCCCAATTATTAATGACACTCAGTCCATATCACTTTTATTCCCTTATTGTCCCTCTGTTTCGTTTAAACGCCCGTCAAACTAGGGAAGCAATCTTCAAGTCAACAAAACTAACTGCGAGCACCCCCATCTCTCCCCCGCCCCTATCCGCACCATGCAACCGCACACGCTGCAAATGTTGCCATCTTCTAAGACCCTCCCCCTCACTTAGTACCAACTTCCAACCGGTCGCCACCTGCACCTCAAAAAATATAATATACCGCCTCTCCTGTAACTTCTGCCCTGCCTTCTACGTGGGCGAATGCACGACCACACTTTCCCTCCGCATGAATAACCACCGATATTCCACCAAATCTCCCTCCTTCCTTAATTATCCCATCCCTACCCACACTGCTTCCCAATATCAATCTTTTGATGACTGTTCTCCGTTTCGGAGATTGAAACCCTTCCCAAATCTGCCAGTATAATAGAAGTGAGAACCCGCGAGATGGCGCATATCTGGGTGACCCAGTCATTTAAACCGCCCGGGCTGAACCAAGCCCACTGAATGCATCATATGGTCGCCTACATATCCCCTCCCACCCCCTTGTTCATTTCCTATTGGTCCCTTACCTCTCCCCCGCACATGTCCTCTCCACTCTTCCCCGAGAACGCCATTCTGAAGACGACGACCTTGCCGTCGAAACGTCAAAATAACATATTATGAGTGTCCTTTCTTTGTGTCTCTATGGTTTAAAAATCTACCTCAATGTTTTTATATATTTGTGTGTCGCCGAAGAGCGTTCCATTTCGAATATATATATATATATATCCGACCTTCGGGTTGATTACTGTGTTTATGGTTTATATATATATATATATATATATATATATATATATATATATATACAACGTACACCTATATTATTATGTCACCGAAATTGAAATAAAGAAATTAATTACATCAGAAACACATGAAGACTAATGAGAACCAAAAAATTAACTAAAAATAATTATGCAAAATCCTACTGCTTGAGATGAGAAAAGAAAAACGGTGATCTGTATAGCAGCTGATTTAAATGAGGGAAGGTATAGTTTATGTTTTGTACCTCAGGAATATTAACTTGTCAAGCGTTCTCTTACATTTTGTTGTGGATGGAAAGTTTTTCATGCCATCTGACCAGTGATATTGCAAATCAAAGAGCAAAACTCTCCCACACGTTCCACTGAAGGTCATCATGTTAAGTTTTTTCTTTGCATCATGGCATTATAATGTTTAGTCTCCTTCCCACAATGGTAGGCGCGGATGATATTATTAGATTTTTCCAAAAAATATCGCCTTGCCGATTTATCGTCGACGCCTCGATATTAATTTTGTATTAATTTTCGATTTGGTAAAATTAATATCGAGGACCTACTTGCATGATGTCGTAGCTTTTCACCTTGGTCAATATTTTTACTCTTTCTTCTCCTGGCATTTAAGGATTAGGCTTCAAAGCCTGTTCCGACTCCATCATCGAGTCTCCCCATGTTTCTCCTTCCTATCGGTAGATGGTGCTTAAGGGCTATACTGGTCAATATTATTGTTGGCACTCTAAATTCAAAGATTTCCCATCTTTCCCTAAAATGCTCTCCTTCGTTGCTGGATGATTGTAATCTTCATTATTTATGCATGTCAATCAAGCAAAACCTTTCACCCTTCCCTAGACCTTCAGTCCAGATGTTGCTCCTTTTGTATCTCGCAGACTGTTGTAATCCACCATTTTGGATTCATCATTACGTTTTGCGAATTTATATTCGTCGCCGTTCTACTGGTGATTCACGCGCACGCGTAGGAAAGGCGAGAGCCGAATTATTTTGTTTATTTATATATTTCATTTATTTTAGTACACTGCAAGCCACCGCTAGGGTGTGTGACAGGGGATTAATCCAGAATTAATTAAGAATACACCGGGCTAATTTTGACCTGAATATGATTTCTACCACGGTCGGGCAATGTTATTCTGATCCCTTATCGTTCGTGGAAAAAAATATACCCTAAATCTATCTGTTCTACACTTAATATCTGTAATTTTATAAACATATCTCTCCTACCGTAGTACGATGGGGGTAATAATACATTTTCAACATCATTGCTAAAGAGACGTCCTTCCAATTAATGCAAGAGATTAAAGCAAGATTTAACCTTCGCTCCGTGAGTTGATGGTGCTTTCTTTACTGTTGCTTGTGAGGAAAATAATACTGCTGATCCTCCCCTCCAACAGACTGGCTAATTGTTCCGAACACCGCCACGCCACTGCTCCTCATCCGAGAGTGGCTTATTATATTCAACGGCATTTCACCGATGCCGGCAGTTGAACTGCTGACCTGGGATCACAATGGTAAGGAAGTACGATTAGGCAACCTCGGGCAGAACAGGGCAAAAATGACTCGTGAGCATAATTTCCCGCCCAATCGGAGTAAAATACAAGGAGGAGGCACTTCGAAGAGCCAGTGAAGAGAGAGAAGGTTATGGAAACAGACGGGAGAACAAACAAAGACCAAGGGCAAAGAATGCCGATCACACTGACGTGTGTGAAAGTTGTAAATCTCCTCCAGCACCGAGAAACGTTTCGTCTTTTTTCTTCGTTGCTTCGAGTGATTACTTCAACTTCCCCATAATGTAAGATTTCTACGATTAATATTTGGATGACCAATATCCAATGCATAGGGCTTTTCGAATCCACTTGTCGTGTTTATTCGATTGTGGTGACCTTTATCTCCTCTGATCAATATAATTCTCTAGGAACATCAAATGAGAGTACAAAAGTCCACGGATAGCGATATCGGCATATATTAGTCGCACGTTAGAACAATCCCAAAAGAACACCTTTAGAAGCAAGCGTAAACAGTGAGAGTGCTTGTCCAAAGCCTGCAAATACTCTGAATTATTTTGCTCCAACTTATCGATACCACTGCATACCGATATAGGTCGAAGTGATATTTTCCAAAGTGTTTTTGATATCTTTGGTGACGACTGTATCTTCTTTCTAAATCGGCATCTTAAAGTAGTATTGCATCCCTCCTTTTCATTTCTCATTTTTGGAAGTCCTATTTCCTCCAATCTCACATCTGATTCGACAACACTTTTCTCATTCTGTGTTTAAAATTTTTGATTTTCTGTAAGGCGTATTCCTGCACTGACAATAAAGCAATAGGCCTTTTGAACATATTTATCACAAAAGGAATTAAATCAAGGGATATCGTACTTTACAATTGCTCATATTTCTGATCATTTTTTTAAGTATTCATTGATATAAAATATAAATTTAAATCTTAAGTATTTCATATAGCATGCCAAGACATTGTGCAATGTTAATCCATCTTAATAACTAATGATTTAACTCCTATTGATTTACTTCTATTCTACTTCTTAATAACTAATGATTTACTTCTCCTTAGTGCTCTGCGGCACTTCCGTATATTTCATTCATTTCATTCATTTCATTCATTTCATTCATTTCATTCATTTCATTCATTTCATTCATTTCATTCATTTCATTCATTTCATTCATTTCATTCATTTCATTCATTTCATTCATTTCATTCATTTCATTCATTTCATTCATTTCATTCATTTCATTCATTTCATTCATTTCATTCATTTCATTCATTTCATTCATTTCATTCATTTCATTCATTTCATTCATTTCATTCATTTCATTCATTTCATTCATTTTATTTTAAAACATTGTTCACATACAGCAGTGGCGCCATTTTACAGTGAAAAATATAACAAACACGAAAGAGGACAAAAGACAATAACAACATAACAATAACAACGAGAACCAAGCATGGACCGGGGAAAATTTTAATTTACTGAAAGGTGGGATAAAGCTTGGGTGGTGAAGTTTTTGCATGATAGGTTAAAGGGGTCGACAGTGTGAGGGAGTGAATTTAGAAGGGAGGAGAGGCGAAATAACAGTGAGCGCTTGGTGAGAGATATCCCAGGAATAGTAGGCAGATGAAGTAGGGAGTGGGTGCGGGTGGATCGGGTTGGTATCCTGAAGTTGAAGAATGATAGCAGTTCAGGGCAATCAATAGCCGAGTTTAGGGTGTTGTAGAGGAGTTTTAAATCAGCTTTTAGTCTGCAGCTTTGGGGACTAGAAATGTATAAAGAAGACAGAACAGCATTTGAGGACATATTGCGGTAATGTGGGACTCGGTGTTTGACTATTTTGGCAAAGAAGTGAGAGATGCAATCAAGGGATTTAAGATTAGTTGGGGATGAGGTGGACCAAATGGGGGAGCAATATGATATGCTGGGAAGGACAATTATTGATAAGTATGAATGGAGTGCAATTGGATCTTTAATTTCTGTGAAGCGGTAAAGAAGGCCTAGTAGGGGCATTGCTTTATTTTTTAAAGTCTGTATGTGGTCGGAGTAATTTAGTTTCTGGTCAATTAAAACGCCAAGGTCTTTAATGGTTGTTACTCTATTTAAGGGAGTTGAATTAATTGAGTAATATGTCGAGTGGGTGTCGATATGAACTTTGATTTCGACCTGCTGACACTGACTCTAGCTGGTGTCGACAATTCGGAGGCGAACTGATGTCGACGTTGATGTTGAGGGTGATTTTAATTTTGAGGTTGAAAACAAAGTGGTTATCGACGTGGTCATCTTCTGTTGCAAAACATTTCATCAATGCGAGGAAGAAACGAACGCTCCATAGGTTTTGAAGTCACATTGACTATATATTTATGCATTTTGCCGTAGGCTAGAGGGAGTCGAGGTGCGTCAGTAATGAGCGCCTGATGATTGATCTGCAAACCACAGAGTCAAAGGCAAAGGAAGCAGGTTTTAAGGAGTCATCCTTCCGGTCCGATCTCATCCACCGGGAATCAATTCGGGATGGTTTCCGACAAGTTTACAGTTCGAAGACTCTTCCGAGATGGTTTCGACGGGCCGATTTGACAGAAGAGAGACAGAGAGATTAAACAGTGCCGACGCGTCACTGGATGTCGACGCGACATTCGATATCGACCTCGACGTTACGGACATTTGCAACACCGATACTGATGCGGTCTTTGATATCTTCGACGGCGACACATAGAGGAGGGGTCGATATTGTACCGATGTCGTGTCGTGGCAATGAAATGGTGGTATAGCACAGACCTATGTACTTACTTCGCCTTCGACAAACCGTAGGTTCATACAACACATGCAGGAAACCGTTGGTAGGCTGCTGGTACTTCCGAGGGCTCGGATGAACCAGATCAAGTATTTCAGCATCGATTGCGTTGACTGCTAAAAAGTTAGTGGAACGCTGAGCATTCAAGTTGGACGCAAAGGGATCATTACAAGCGTCAAGGCATTAATTTGGCTGTGACCCTTGATGTCATCTTAATGAATAAGTTGGAGAGTGAACATTTATTTGAAAGAGACTGAATCAAGCAAAGGAAGGCTTTCGCTGAATAATTAGGAATCGAAATCACTCTTCCTTTTCTAAATATTGATATGGGATCACATTTCGAAAGAATTTCACTGTGCCTCCAAGCAAGGCGATCCATAAGTATCGAAGGAGAACGCCGTATTCACGCTGTATTCACATAAATATCGAAGGCGAACGCCGACTCATTTCTTTGCAATCGCGAGTGAGCCACCAATGGAAAATAGGTGAGATCAAGCCAAATTATAGCGTCCCAGAAACTGTGATCTAGGATGCATTCAAAGCTGCAAGGTTTGAGCATGGAGTGTATTCTAGTTTATTCAGAAGAAAACGAATTAACTTACGAGCATCTTAAGCAGGATACATTGAAATAAAAAGACGTTGAAAAATGAAACATTTAAAGAACAATTCAAAAAAGCAATCCTATGCAACTTGCCTGGGATTTGGAAAAATACACACCCTTTGACTTAAAAATATAAATTTCGCACAAGTCTCTCAATTGGCCCTCCCCTCACTTTTGTTTCAATGTAAATTTGCTCCGACTTCGTGTTTGAGCGGTGGATGCAACACGCCTTCAAATAAATCCCAGCATGCAAAACAAATTTCAGTTTCAGCGAGACGCATAACGCTGAGAATATCGATATAATTGAGGATAGGAACGCCCTCCTGAACAAATCTGAACAAAGGAGTGTTGTGTTCGGAGGCGTGTTGGGGGATTGGGAATATACCAATCAGGGAAAAAATTTTGGCATGAGGCCCGGTGGTTATTAATTTTAATATTTAGGGTTGTGGTACACTGTCCAATATAAAATGTATGGCATAGTTTGCACTTCAGAAGGTAAATAACATTGCTGGAAGTACATGAGGAGTAGGGAATTGGTGGGAGAGAGTCAAATAGCGGGTGGGAGAGGGATGGGATTCTGGTTTTGATAACAGGACATGTTGGCATCTAGGTTCATTACAGGGCATGGGAGTGGCCTTGGGGCGGGGCGGGGATTTAAGGAATGGATTGGTTGATTTGCGGAGATCTGATGTAGGCGGGGCGAAGTTTGAAATTAATAGAGGGACATTTGTGAAAAGGGTTGGCGGTATAATCATGGTTTTTGGGGATAGGGTAGATGTCTTTCAGGATTAATCGCAGAGATTCCAGGCCAGGGAAATGAAACGCTCTTCGGCGACGCACGAATATATAAAAACACAGATGTAGATTTTTAAAACACAAAGAAAGGACACTCACATATGTAGTTTTGACGACATATGTGAGTTTCCATTCTTTGTGTTTCTATGTTTTAAAAATCTACATCTCATCTGTGTTTATATATATATATATATATATATATATATATATATATAATAACACACAATATAGAAACACAAAAAATAAGAACACTCACACGTTATTTCTTGATATTTCGACGGAAACAATCCGTCTTCATCTGAAGATATAGAAGTAATGATTACTTCTATATCTTCAGATGAAGACGGATTGTTTCCGTCGAAATATCAAGAAATAACGTGTTAATGTTCTTCTTCTTTTGTGTTTCTATATTGTGTGTTACTGTGTATTGTACTACAGGTATTCGGCACTTCCGTGTTACGTCTACGAAAGCATATATATATATATATATATATATATATATATATATATATATATATATATATATATAAATTAAAGCAATGAACAAGTAAATGCAGTGTCTTTAAAGGTATATTCAAAGTTTACCAGGTGTAGAAGTAAGAAATGTGGATTTTGAAATAAACAAAATTCGGAAGAATGATTTAAAAAAGAGCTCAATTGAAGGTAAACTTCATTGCTAATTAGACATTTTTCTAGCTTTCGGGCAATTTGTGGATATTACTCCATTGTAAATATTTCCCTTTTTTGCCAAGAACTATTCATCGAGCCATTTTTTCACGTTTTTTTGGCGATTTTCCGCGTTCCTTGTCTGCAAACATCGAAGTCACCACTTTAAAAAAAAAAAGACGAGACCATCGTCCACACGTATGTTGTTATTGAGCATATTGTTGGCCATAAGCTTCTCGAAGTAATCGCTATGACTCTGCAGCAGTTTTCTTTAAACGGAAACAAAAAATAAATGCTGTCCGCGAATGCTCTTGGTTTGGTATACATTACTACACATCGAACATAGCAACACACAACACTATGGAAACATTTTTCAATTCGTCACCCGTGCTCGTCTGACGCTTGTTGATGGCAAAATTAAATGGCACAAGCGTCAAATCTTTATTCAACAAACTGCATTAGTGCACCATCTGTTATCTGAAATGCACATTTCACATCGGCACACCTGGCCCAACTCTACTGAGGTACCTATTGCACAATAGAGTAAACCGCATTTGTAAAGCGTATAAATTATTTTCTCAAGATCCCTCTCAGTTACGCTCAGAGATGGCTCCATCAACCAAGTAATATCGGAATCAGTGCTGATTTTTATTTATCTAATCACGGTTCTCTTCATACGCATAATCGACATTTACGCGCCAAAAGGCGTGAAATGAAATGGATGGGAGATATTGCTCCATAGCTACTGATTTTTACAAAGCGCCTGCTTAAAGGATACGTGTAATATCTGCAAGCTAATTTCTAGTCATAAAGAAAGCAACGATCTGAAAAACGATTTTAAACAATTATCTCTAAATGATACGCATTTCATAATTGCTGTCATCTGTTCATTATCTCAAGTCATGATCATATTCGGACCAGAAAATTTTAATTGGTCGATAATTTTAAGGACTGGTTATAACCAAGGGCAATATTCTACTGACCAAGGACAATATTCTACTGACCAAGGACGTAGGTAATAAGAAAGGACGAAGCAGGGCTCGGGTTCATATATTATGTGCTCATTTTGTAATAAAAAAGTTTTGAAAGATAAATGGAAGTAGACTTTTCTAAGCTTCTGTTGGCATAGCGCTGCAATTATTGGTGGATTTGACTGGAAGTACACGTACCAGCCATTAGAGAGAGAGAGAGATTACCGTATACCTTGTAGATCATGAACTTCAAAATATCTCTGTTTGAATGATCATAGTATCACACCTGATTACTGAATAATTTTTTGTGCTCTTAAAATGAAGTGTAGCGTTAAAATTAGCTCCACGAAAAGTTGGAAAATGAAAAAAACTATCAATTTCAACAGCATAAGTTTCTTTCACAGATACAAGAATATTGCCGCAGACAACACACCGTCCATCATCGACCGAAGAGTTGATAATTATGTCAATATGTTACCCATTATCTAAAAATATTTTGTGAGAATCACAATAATTGCTTGCAGTACTCAACGTCGGGGTACTTTTTGAAGGGGTTTACAATAGTTATATATCAATGACTTTAAAATAAGGTAAACAATGAATACACAATCAAGGAAAACACAGCAATGGCTTCCTAATGGTATGATAAGAAATGGCATCAGATATTGTGGAAGAACACAAAATTGGCATTTCCACCATGACAACGCCCCTGCTCTCACATCGTTACTTGTGCGAGAAGTGTCGGGCAAAAACGACACACTCATGATGCCGCAGACACCGTATTCCCCAGATCTGGCCCCCGGTCACTTTTTCTTTTTCCCGAAACTGAAGAGGCCCATGAAAGGACGACGCTACGCTGCGATAGACGAGATAAAGACTGCATCGAAGGAGGAGCTGAACAAGATCACAAGAAATGATTTTTTGAAGTGCTTCGAGGATTGGAGAAAAACGTTGGCACAAGTGTATAATATCTAATGGGGATTACTTTGAAGGGGACAAAATAGACATTCATGAATAAATGAATAATATTTGAAAGAACACAAAAGTCGTGATAATTTCTGAACAGACCTCGTAGAAATATTCCCATCTCCAATACGATAGCGATACATTGAAATGAAACCATCTGTGCATGGAGTCCACTGAAACTTCTTTTTTTCCAAGAAAGATATATTTTATGATTTCTTCTGAATGCTAATTTTCTCCTAATGCGAGGGTAGGCTGAAAAGTAATGCACACATGATTATAGAATACAAACAAAATGACCTCCAGAATCTCTCCTGGTGGCATGTGGAAGTAACATCCCCCCTCAGCATGCATGCGCAGGTTTAAGGTCGTTACATCCATCCAGTGTATTTTGAGAAGCGGAAGTATGGAGACGTGTTCTAGTGCTATGTCAACGTGAGTTAAATAGCGTGCTGTTATTGACAGCTGCCTTCGCCTCATCGTCCGAGGTGTAATGATTACCCTTGAGCTGTCTCTCTCGAAAAAAATAAAAATCGCAAGGTGCACGATCGGGGGAATAAGGAGGGTGTGGAATCGATTCAAATTTCAGGTTTCGCAGAGTCTCTCCAGTTTCGCGCGAGGAGTGTGGACGAGTGTTGCCATGTTGCAAGATTTTTGGCTGCCTTTAGCACCTAAAACTCATCCTTGGATATTCCAATATGGCTTGCGATACGCTTTTGAGTGATTCGCTGGTCAGTTTGAATCAAATCTTCGTTTCGAGTTCATCTACATCTACATAATACCCCGCAAGCCGCCGCAAGGGCGTGTGGCGGGGGAGTTGAGGATGTTTATCGCCTGTGGCAGTGATCGGACGTCCGCTGCGTGTTTCATCGACAATAATGGCTTTTCCAGGCTTGCAACCACGACATTTTACAACCTATCAATTTATGGTGGACCTATCAATAGCATGGTCACGATACACAGCCTTTAAATGATGATAAATCTCAGTAGGAGTCACTTTTTTAGCAGTTAAAAATTCAACAACAGCACACTGTTTAACTGGCGCTGACATAGAACCCGTCTCCATACTTCCGCTTCTCAAAATACACTGGATGGACGTAACGACCTCAAACCTGCGCATGTGTGTTGAGGGTGACTGTTACTTCCACTGGCCACCAGGAGTTCTTTTGAAAGTCATTCTGTTTGCGCTCCACAAGCATGTGTTTGCATTAGTTTTCAGCCTACCCTCGTTAATATTGCTATCCCCAGAGCAAAGCGTCTGATCGAAATGAAAACGGCCTTCGCTCGTGGGATGCACAAGCCACCATGCTTAGGAGCCCAACATCCGTCTCCCAAATAGGAGATGAAGTAATTCATCTTCTATAAGTCGTAATTATTCCCTTAAGCTATTCCATACAGTACACGCGGCGAACAGTTGATTGGACTGTTTTTGCAATACTCTCCTCGCAAAGGTTTTTTCACTGATAATCCGTGTGCAAACATGAATTATCCTCATGAGTTGACGTGCATCCTACCCAAGCTATTTAAATACATGCATTGCAACTCTAATGAGCACCTGCCATTGTTACTTCGGGATAACAAGGCATCGTTTAGCCGCAATGTCATTGTAAACCCTCACGTAATCGGCAATGCCAGAATGAGAGTTCCTCGGGGATAATTGTTTGCAAAAATACAGGGTTGTGCAACTTCTGGACCAACCTGAGAAAAAAACAAAACCAAACCTTTTTTATTACGTTCATAATCGATTAGTTTTCCGACAATAAAATTATGTTTTCGATCATTTAAATTAGTCGGCACAATCTTTTTGTTTAATTCTTTCCACCCAATCCACTTTCATCTATGAATAAAGAATGCAACACCTGATTTTTCATTTCAGATATTCTGTCTGTGTCAGTAAGAATGACATCATGACGACACGTGCGCCAAGATTATGACGAAAATAATCAAGACGGACCGAGAGGGAGGCGGATGGGCATTCGAGTGAGGATCTATTTGAATCTGGAAAAGTAACTGAAGCCAATAAAACTGACCTCATTGTCTCATCATTTGAGAAGAGGATACGGCAAGACCAAATGATTTTTATGGCATTTGTTCGTCTAGAGAAAGCGTTTGGCAATGTGGACTGGAATATAAAACTACGTGGGCGAACGGGATGAAGAAAAGAAAGGAGGTAAATTGAAGGAGTGAAGCAGTCTTTCTTATTATCCTCGACGATCGCTTCCGCGCACATTGAGAAGGAAATTAATCACAACGTGGAAAATAAATTGCCAAAGATGGAGATAAGATAAGTTCACTGACATTTTCGGACGACATACTTCAACGGGCAGGGACGAAAGATTGAAGCGAGGATAAAAGAATGTATGAATAAGGGTATGAACGATCTCAATATAAATAAGTAGAAAAAACTGAGATAACGATCTACAATCAAAGTGAGGAGTCTGATTTCATATGAGATTATGGCCATGTGCAGTGGAACGAGAGGAATAATTTCCTGGCCAGCTAAAGTAGAAATAATATCACCGGCGTTGGAAGACGCATGAGGGGCCGAAATCAGGCAGAACGGGGATGGCACGGAAGGCGTGGCAGAGGATCAAACAACCAGCGATTGGCACGGGTCAAGATATGAGGCAGTGCTCAATCCTTGCATATGGATGGCCCTTGTTATCTACGGAGGTGAGACGGAGGCGATAGGAGGAGCAACGGAGAAAAGGAGATAGGAGGCGATGAAAATTCAATGCTGAGAAAGAATGATGAAAATGAAACGGATTGAAAGAATGAAAAAACGAAAAACAGTATTTGGAGGAGCGGGGTGAAGAGGAAAGAGTAGTACGAAGGACAATATTAAAATGAAGAAGGAGGAAGCGAATTGGAGTCGTTTGGAGTTGGCACGGTAGAGGGGAAGAATTGAAGAGGGAGGGAGGTCACGGGTGAAGTGGGGGGAGCACGGAAGGGGGGACAAGATGAAGATTGAAAAGACGCGAGCGCGAGGGATTGCGAATGAGCGAGAAGACTGGAAGGAGGAGAAGTAGTTTGGTGATAAGCAATGAAGCCATGAGACAGCTCGCGGTGGCGGCGACGCCCTCCAGTTAAAAAAGAAGTGCGGTCGCGAAGCGCCTCCCTCCCCATGGAGCTGCTCCTTCCTCGCCAGCATTGAGTTCCTCAAGAAGTGAACAACTTCTTGAGGAAGAGAAGACTACAGGCGCGGAGTATGGAAGGAGAAGGATGAATTCAAAAGAGTCACGCATGGGACACCAGCTGAGCTTGGTTCGCTCTGAGTGGGAGTGAAGCCAAGAGCTTCGTTGGCTCATAATGTGGAAGACGAGTGAGATGGAGAAGGAGTCCGAGCCATGGGCAGACACAGGGTCGACTTCTAGCGAGGTCAACTCGACCACAGTGGTGTGGGTTCGGGGTGGAAGGGATAAGACTGAAGTCAGCAACAACTGATATTTAACAGTTTTGGTAAAATCAATGTTATTCGATGTTTCGCACTTGGACATTTTAGACAATTAAAACTGAAATCGAGTATAGTAAGATACGTGATATCTCGAGAGGCTTATTGGGAGGGGAGGAAATCATGGTCCGATCGTCTTCCTGGCTCCGACGCTGGTCCCAGCTGCGAGGCATCATGAGAGGAAACAAAAGACGAAGAGCAAAAGGCAGCAACACGAATGAAAATCCACTGCGACTTTATCCATCAGCCCCATCTTGTCGAAAAGCGCCATGGGGTCCGTAGCTTAACGTCCCATCCGACGTACGTCGTGGCCACTCTCCTCAAAGCACCTCAAGCAGGGATCGGGATACCACTAAAAAAATATGTCTCCAGGACCCCCTGTGTGAGAAGCCTGTACGTTGGCCACCGCACCTTCCCGATTCCCTTGAGAGAATTAAATATTAAATAAAATGTAAGGGGCGCAGAGCTGGTTTACTTCCACTTGATGCATTCTGAGAAAAGCTAATGAACTAGCAATAATCCTGGATGCCAGAAAATCATAGTGATTCCCTGGTTTAGCGCGCCATATTTGGTGCGAATGGGAGCGATTGGTTGAAGAGTGGCCATAGATTGGAAACAGTCTATTTCCCGGAGGCAATAGTGCGCCACTAATATACATACATAATTAACAGGTCCACGAGAATATTGGTACCATCTTTTCTCATTGAATAAGGATCCACTTCCACGATCCACCGGCATAGAGTGCGAATCCCAGTCTCCGAATCCATATTTTCGTGTTAAAATGGCTATGATTGGTTTACAAGATTATGTTTGACTGTAACTTAAACGTGACTATGCTTTACCTTAACTAAGGACCTAAAATTATCCCTAATAGTAGAACTGAGTATACGCGGACGTCTTATTGGGAAAATAATGAATCTTAGAAATTGATAACTTTTCCTCGTGTACTCAGAAGAGCTGCCGTGCGCCCTCCTCCCTTTCTCTGTCTCCTCTCCTCACTCCACAATCCGGCTGTAGAGAATAACTGGCGCTGAGAATAATACCTGATGAAACGCCGAAACTGGTTGAGCCAAATTTAAAAAAAAACCAGTGGGAATGGATGTTAACTTATTTATTCCATGATAGTGCCTCTTAAAATTGAAACTTGATGAATAGTTACAAGGCTGCGTCTAAATTACTCTCAGTGAATTCCGCAAAAATAGAGCAAGCTTTAGCGGAAAATTGAAGCCTACTTCCCATTAATTCGAGTGTGTAATCCTTTGGGAAGACGGTGAGTTGCAGTCCCAATCGTCAAAACAACCACTGGCTGACAATTAAATAAAATGAAACAGGCAAAGTGCGCCATTCTCACGTTCACGTACCATACACTGCTGGTTTGATTGATAACACTCCAAAATGAAGAGAGTCCATGCAAGGCAACTGCTCACTTCCTGGCAAAATAGGCTTTCCTTTAGATTTTAAATGTTTATTCTGAAAATATTTCGATCTCACCGTGCCTACTCTTCCCTCGGAGGCTTTTTCCAGATGCCGAACCATTTTACCAGGTGACACATTTTACCTGAGGCGTGAGCTCAGGTATATAAGACGGCCAAATACGGAATGGCAGCCATCAACCCTGAAGACGATGCACGAGTCGGGCATCGAAACGTCGGCCAATATGGAACCCTTGACCCGGTGGAAGACCCGAGAATCCTTCACGAAGCAAATACGCCGGGAAAGCACCAGATCTTACTTCAGTTAAAATTAACTTAATGACTATGAGAAATCAGAAGCTCGAAGGAAAGACGTATTTGTTCGACCGAGTGGATAACGAAGGATTAAGGCAGTCTTATGGAAAATTTAAAAAAAGTAATAGAAACAGAGACATTGAGAGTTAGTGGAGTGCTGTTCTCGACGTCACACGGGCTTCAATAAAAAAAACAAATACCTAGTAAATTGAAAAGTGAGAGGAGGGATCCTAGATGGCACAACGCAGAAGTACGTGAAGCATTAAAACACGAAGGAGCACGGTATCAGATCACAAAAGGACGAGTCTAAAAATGAACAAGATGATATAATACATTAAACTGCTAAAGCCTTTGCAAGAAAAATATGACGGCAGGGGTCAATAGAACTTAAAAATGAAAGATTGGGTGAATATTTGGACAATAATCCAAAAGTGTTTTGGTCATACGTGCGGGAGGTTCAGGGAGACAAAGTCGGTAGTGCCTAGACCCTAAATGACAACCGGCAAAAACTCAGCACCAGTTTAGAAAAAGCTAAAACATTAAACCACTATTTTCAAAGCATTTTCAATAATCATTCACGGGAAAAATGAGAGTCACTACCCGATCGCTCCATTGAACCCATGCCTGAAACTGCAATATCTTCTCTTGGAATTGAATGCCAACTTGGAGACATCACTCCATACAAATCGCCAGGCCCTGATCAAATTCCTACTTCTGTTAACTAAACGATGGCCTCAGAAATAGCTCCTTTCCTGAAAATAATACTTGATCAATCCCTAAATGAGCGAGAAGTACCCAAAGCCTGGAAAATAGTCATGTCCCCCCACATTTAAAAACGGCGTGAGAGGAGAACCGAGTAACTACCGACCAATCTCTCTCAAACCCATCTCACACAAAATTTTAGAGCTCACACTTGTAAGTTCAATCATGAAATATCTCGATTCTCAGAATTCACTTGCAAAAAACCGACTCGGTCTACGAAAGGGTGGATCTTGCGAGACCCAACTGGGACTTCTCGTTCGGGATAATTTCGTCTCGGGAGAAAATAACGTTCGGGTCGATACATTATTTCAAGATTTTAAATAAAACATTCGACAACGTCCCTCATTAAAAGTTGCTCCAAAATTTGGGAAGGTACGGGATTGATAAATGTGTCAGAGATTGGATTATTAACTTTTTGACAGGACGCGAGCAAAGGGCCGTAATAGATGGGGTACGTATCATCGAACACAAAGCGTAACAACTTGTGTCCCAAAAGGAACTGTTATTAGATAGAAATGCAATGTTATAAGTATAGAGCAATATCCAGTCATAAAGCTAATTATCAATAGCTAACGACCTAAATGCAATTCCAAAGTGGTGCGAAACATGGGAGCTAGAATTAAATTTGAATTAATGTGTTTCGATAAATTTGAGGAGAAACGGTACTTGAACAGAAAAACATCATAGACAGGGAACCATCATTACACAGGCGGAATCGGTAAAATACATGGCAGTAACGATAATTACGGATATTTTCCGGGGAAAACACATTCGTGCATTTTGCGGAATAGCTTATAAAAAGTTCGGATTCACCAAAAGAATACTTGGGAACAGTAATCAAACCTATGTCAAATCAGGTAGATTTATTATAGATTAGATAAATTTAAAATACCATTTTTTCCTCAAACCTGTATTAGTGATAAAAATAGATACGACAGCAATCGGGTAGTAGATCATTAGAATTGGGAGTCCATGTCGGTATTCCGCATGTTTCTTCCTGCGTGTTATTATTTTCATTCAATAGTCCCATCTTTTTAATACAGGGTTCGTACAATACGTATCGTGACTGGTTCGCTTTAGCCTCAACGGAGCGGTGGATGGGAGTCCGACCTGTCGGCTCGGTAGAGGGGTCCCCCACCACTCAGGCGCACTTTAGTTCAGTCGCCTCCGGGCATGCGTTGAGACAGCAGGTGGATTTTCGTGACGTGTGATTGTTTGTGGTGTCGTCGCGCCAACTTGGAGCGCACCGTCGAGCAACGGTACGCTGTGAAGTTTTGCGTTAAACTCGGGAAATCCGCGTCGGAGACCCTTGAACGCATTAAACAGGCTTATGGGGATGATGCCTTAAGCCGCAGATGAGTTTTTGAGTGGTAAAAAATGTTTAAGGAAGGCCGGGAGCTCGTCTAAGACGAGCACCGCGTCGGACGCCCGACGATCGCTCGAACCGATGCTCAGGTGGCCAAAGTGAAAAATGTTTTGGACTCTGACAGGCGTTTAACCATCGCCCTTGTCAGTGAGGAGACCAGCCTTTCAGTCGGATCCGTCCACTCCATTGTAACAGTGGATGTTGCGATGAGGAAAGTGGGCGCGAAGCTGGTGCCGAAAGTCTTGAGCGAGGAACAAAAACAGAGAGCAGCTGCTGACGAAATTCGGCGCGGAAACTATGCCTCACCCCCCCCCCCTACAGCCCCGACCTGGCTCCACCAGACTTTTTCTTGCTTCCGCGAATAGAAAGGGAGCTCAAAGCAAATCGGTTCGACTACATCGAGACTGTTCAAGCGGCGACGACAAAGGCTCTCAACAGTATTCCGGAAACCGACTTCCAGCGGGCTTTTTACGAGTGGTAGACGCGCCGAAATAAGTGTATATCGATGCAGGAGGAAGGAATGTATTTTGAAGATTATTAAGTGATTGTAATGACAACTGCAATAAATTTTGATTTTTGGAACCAGTTTCGATACTTATTGTACGGACCCTGTAGTTCTACAGCATGATTTAAATGCACGTATCCTGTTATTAAATATTTTTGCATTTAATTACTCTATTTCGTGTGATTAAGGTTTTGTCAAGAGCATGAGCAAACTAATATGTGTAGAGATAACATGATTTGGTTTTGACGTGGTTTTATTCTAGTTTACGAGTAGTGACCTAATACCCCCCGCCACACGCTCTTGCGGCGCCTTGCGGAGTAATGTGTGGATGCACATGTATTTCTCTTCTAACTTCTCTGCTACTGTGGCCATCTTGGTCCTAAACACTTCCAATGCGGGCAAAGTTCCACAAAGCTCCAGTTTATTAACTCCCCCTCCTCGAAAACCGCATTATCTTTGTTTTGTTTACATTGATTCTCCCTCCATAGCTACGCGCTGACTTTCCAATACCCTCAGCAATGCTTGAAACCCCTTGTCTGTTTGGCCAGCTAATCCTTATCATCGACACATATCTGATTTCATGGACTCCCCACTTACTTTCCTTCCTACCTCTAGCACTTCCCCTGCCTCCCCTTTCCCATCCCTGCCTCACACCCCTTCCCAGCACTCTCCATCCCAACTATCCATCCACCGTACGCACCTCTGCAATCTGACACGCGCACGTACATGCTGCGGATAAGTTGTCTATCCCCCAAGTCTACTCCTATCTTCGGTTATAAATTCATTTACTCTAATCGATTTAATAATTCGAATTCCTTCTGAAATCTAAGAAACACAAAAATACATCCCAATTACATTTTGCGTCCCTCCCTCATTAGTGTTATGGTTTCACGCGTGCATCTTCCCATTCTGAAACCAAACTGATCATCCCCCAAGTAACCATTTCCCCCCCTCCTCTCCATTCTCTTTATGAACCACTTCAGCTGCGTGCGAAATCAAACTAATTGTTCTGATGCCCTCACATATGGCTGCACTTCCCTTTTTTGGGATGGGAATCAACGCTCATCTGACGAAACATTCCGGCCCAATTCCTCCCTCAGAAATTCTACGATTCAGACCATAAAACTTCCTCTGCCTCCCACGCTTTCCCGAACCCTTGGGTACCTCCGTGGGAATGTTATCTACCCCGCGGCATAATGATCTATTTTTATCTATGCATTTTGCTGGATTAAATTCCTCTATCGCTTAAAATATTATCTATTAAAATATTCTTCAAATAGATTTGAATTCACCAAACTGCTCTTATACTTTCGCTCGCGAGACAAAAAAATTTCTTTTCAAAAGTTTTTCAAAAACCCTTTTTTTGTTAAGAAAATATTAATGGCAATTAGGAGCGTGACGCGCAAACTTGGTCGTTGAAGCGAGACGATAGACGTAGATCAGAATATTTTCAGATGTGGAGAACGATAGAAGAGGTCAAATGAACGGAAAGGAAAACAAATGAAGACGTGCTAGCAATGTTGGAGAAAGAGGGAGGGTTGTTGGGAGAAGGGGCGTTTTGATTGGCTGTAGAATGTTGGAGGCTAGGAAAGAGAGGAGGGCGTTAGCATGGTATGGAGGAATGGGAAGGGGAAAATGGGTGCGTAGGATGGAGTGAATGGGGGCGAAAATATGTGGAGTCGAAGGTTTTCTCGTATCGCAGGGCGTCAAGTCATGCCTTGCTATAGGCCAGGATTAGAGCCGTGTTCAATATGTGTCAATCCAATACCATCCTCAAACGGTAGACTAATAAAACATCTGTCATCATGGATACTGCCTCGCTAAGAAATATTGGGTACGTAATTTGACAGTAGGTTTGTTACAAAAACTTTCATTAATATTTTAAGATTCAAATTGGAGCTTGCCAAGAATGATAATTTGTCCAAAGGATGTAGCCATTGAAAGAATTCAATGATAGGGTTTAAAGAAAAAATAGCATGTGAATGCCACAGAATTGCATCCCAACAGTTTTTCCATGGAAAGAACAATATCTGTGTAGTGCGCAGCGCCCAATTTTGAAAGACAAGAGAAGGGGAGATGGAATTCCCAAGATTAAAGTGGCATTGATATCATTATGTGCTTTTGAACACACAAAATGGTAGCACATATCGACGCTGGTATTCGTGGAAGCATACAACAGCTGAGGCCATTTGCTAGATTAGGGATGTGTGAACGATTTGGTAGCGATAGGACATCGAGGAAATGGAGGAGGAGGGGTGAAGAAAAACCCAGGTTCGTCCTCTTAACGAAAGGTTCCGTGTTCCACATTTCAAAGCCCCATCCGACGAACGATGCAATTCACTTGAAGAGTTTTCCACATTGCACTCTTGAGTAGGGGTCTGGATAGCACAGAAAAACCATGAAACCTTTGGGATTCGAACCCGACCATCCAGGGAGAAAGACATTGCATTAGTCACCGCACCAACCCGTTTCCCTAAAGTGTTACAGAATTTACATGATTTCTGTTCCGACAAAAATATTCAAAAAACAAATGAATGGTAACGAGGAAACAATCCGTCGAAACTTTACTATGGATGATGAAAACATTCTGTGGATCAGAAATATGGACCATAGGAAGAGTAGAACGGACAGGAGTAGATGCCTTCGAAACCTGGTACTGGAGGAGAGTGCTCAAGATCAAATGGGTGGATAAAATAATAAAAGAAGAAGTATACAGAAGAAAAGATGAAGAACGACCTTATACATATACATATATATATATATATATATATATATATATATATATATATATATATATCTATACATATAACGAATTGCTCCTGGTGGGGTCACCCATGCCAGATAGGTCGAAGGTTAGGAGCCTGACGAAAGGTAGTCCACGCAGCGTCTGTTCCTCAGTGAGGCGGCTGCAATGGCGTCTGATCCCAGTGGTGCGGCCAGTAAGTGATGGTGTCACGTTAAAAACACTATTGAGGAAGGCAACGGGAAACCACCTCAATTATCATTCCCAAGATTTAAAAAGATGGACAATACTGAGATTTTGAGTCTTGGCAACTACGGGGCTCGGCCCAATCGGCCGTGTGTCTTGCCTGGCAGCGGGGGAGGCAAGGCTTCCGAGGTCGTCATCCTACGAAACCCTTGCAAGGGAAAACCAGCAGCAGCAGGACAGAAGACGCAGGAGAAGAAGACCAAATTAGTTAGAATAGGAATGTGGAATGTTAGGAAAATGATGAGGACAGGGAAATTGGAGAATGTTAAGCGAGAGATGGAAAGGGGAAGCATAGATATTTTAGACCTATGCGAGGTGAGATGGAAGGATAGCGGGGATTACTGGAGTGATAATTATAGAAAAATATACAGCGGCGGGGACGAGAGCCAACCAGGGGTTGCCATAGAATTAAATGAAGATGTAGAAAGAAGCGTAGTCAAGATAGCGCAGGTAAAGGATAGATTATTACTAGTAGAGATGAAAGCAGAACCGACGAACTTTTTTATTATTCAGGTATACATGCCACCGAGCAACCATAAGGAAGAAGAGGTCGATAGGATATACGATAAGTTAGAGGGCACAATCGTGTGTGTTCCTGTAGGGAAACATTTGATAGTGATGGGGGATTGGAATGCGACGGTAGGCGAAGGAAGAGATGGTGATGAGGTGGGGGACCACGGTTTAGGCACGAGGAATGACCGCGGGGAGAAAGCAGTTGAGTTCTGCAGGAGACAGGGCTTAGTCATTACCAACACTTGGTTTAGACACCACAAAAGACGCAGGTATACATGGAAAATGCCAGGAGACTCAGGAAGATATCAGCTAGATTATATCCGGGTTAGACACAGGTTTAGGAACAGTGTGATAAAATCCCACAGCTTCCCGGGAGCGGATGCGGACTCTGACCACAATTTAGTTGTTATGAAATGTAGCGTCCGTTTCAAAAGGATAAGGCAGGGGCGGCGAGTCAGAAAATGGAATGTAGAAGCATTAAATGGTTTGAAAAGGAAGGAATACAAACAGGCGGTAGAGGAAATCATGGAGGATGGTACAGAGCTAAGTACTATCGAAGAAAAATGGGAAAGGATCAAGAAAGGGTTATCGAAAGCCGCAAAAGATACTATTGGAACCGTTAACGCTAAAAGAACTAGGAAACCATGGATCACGGATGAGACGATTAAAAAGATGGATGATAGGAGAAAATGGAAGAATGTAAATACAGAGTTAGGAAAAATGAAGTACAAAGAATTAAACAATAAATTGAGGCGGGCAACAAATAAAGCAAAACAAGCATGGTGGAAGACGCAGTGCGAGGATATGGAAAGTCTGCAGAGGAAGGGTGAAATCGGTGCGCTGTACAGCAAAGTTAAATCTTTATCGGGAAGTAAGAAAGGAAGATCTATGCTAACAGTTAGAGATAAGGCCGGTAAGGTAATAGTTGACGCAGGAAAGATCCAAGAGAGATGGAAGGAATATATAGAAGAACTGTATGGTAAAGAACTTAGGCCAACAAAGTTAGACATTGAAAAAGAATATGACGTAGAGGAAGATAGCTTAGGTCCAGGCATACTAGACAATGAGATAGAAATGGCATTAAGGGAGATGAAACTAAATGAGGCCGTGGGGGTGGATAACATTCCCGCGTAACTATTGAAATGTTTAGGAAAATGTGGGAGGACGAGGCTATATGGGCTGATTCGTAGTATTTATGAGGAAGGAATTTGGCCGGAAGACTTAGTGAGATAATTTTTAGTCCCTATTCCGAAAAAGGTAAAGGCTACATCATGTGAGGACTACGGGACAATAAGTTTGATAGCCCACGCAGCTAAAGTTGTTCTCAGGATCATAAACAAAAGGATAGAGAGTAGGGCAAGTGATTACTTAGGGGATGATCAGTTTGGGTTTGGGAAGGGGAGATGTACGCGTGATGCCATTGCAGTAATGAGATTATTAATCGACAGGAATATAGAACACAACCAGGAGGTATTTGCCTGTTTCGTAGATTTCGAAAAAGTATTTGATAGAGTGAATTGGGAAAAACTAATGAGTATATTGAAGAAAATATGAATAGAAAGGATGGACAGGAGGCTAAACCGCAATATATATATATATATATATATATATATATATATCGTCCTTTGTGTGTGTTCCTATCCCTTTTCCTTATATCTGTTTCTATATAAATGAGTATTTGTTCGCCTTTATACGTGTTCCTATCCCTTTTCCTTATATATGTTTCTGTATATATGAGTATATATATATATATATATATATATATATATATATATATATATATATATATATATCACAATATAAAGAAAAGAAGAACCAGATAGATTGGCCACACCCTGGGGCACAATGGAGTCGTGAAGAACATAATAGAAGGACAAATAAAGAGTAAAGTCCCAAGAGGAAGGCCAAGGGATAAATGCATGGGACAAAGAAAGAAGAAATTACACTGCAAAGAATCTCAGGAAGTAAGCCAATCAGCCTAAGATAGGGTGGGATGGAGGGCTGCAGTGTCAACCAATCTTACGATTGAACGACCAATGATGATGAATTGTGGTCAATTTGAGTCAGATATCAAAATAACGTGATTTCACAAATCAAGTATACTTTCGGGAAAATAAAATAGCCCCTGTCTGAGAAAGTGGTATGATGAATGAGCAATTGAACAGATACTTCGAATGAATTAAAATTCTCCTTAAAACGTGACTTGGCACGATGCAGTATCCTGAAGGCGAAGATCTTAAATCCTGAAATCCTTGCTCTTGGTCCATGCAATAATTTCACCTTCCGCAGTTCGGGCCCCCTTTCTCCCGACCAGTCACATTTTGATTTCAGTTGATCCGACGGATGAGGTCAGGTCGCATGGCAAATCATCGACCAGCTGATCCCTGTTTGACAGTATCCACGACTGAGGCCAATCCGAATTCCTAGGCATGGCACGTCACCCTGGACCATGCGAGCGACTGTTTTCTAGCGTTGTCCCGGGCAGCGGAGGGACCATCATTAATGACGGCCGGCTTCTACGACCGCGGGCAAGGGTGTGGAGAGGAGGAAGGGAGGCGGGAAGCCCTTTCGTGGGCGGGAAGGGGACCGTGAGAGCGAGGGAAAAATGGAACCAAGGAGGAAGGGGGAAGAGATGGCCGAGCGATGGGAACGGCAGGGCGGGCGGAGGGGAAGGGAGATAGGTTTGAGGCATCCGACGCCTCCCTCGGCGGATGAGGGGAGGAGAGGGGTTGGCTCGAGTCGTGCGGTGGGAGGGAAAGGAGATAAGTGCGTCCATATGGCTTCGGCAGTCCGCGGTCGTCGCTCGCCCCCACAGCTCCCGCCCGCTCCGACGCCACTCTCCCCGACCGAGGGACGGAACCGCTTGCGGGCGAAGCCGCCCACACCACCAGGGAGCGCCGTCGGTTCACGCCCCGTCAATCGCCGCCGATCGGACGGGGTTTTTGAGTCCTCGATCGTCACAAAGCCAGTGCAGTTTCCCTTCTAAACTTCCGTCGCGGGACGTCGGACGGCAGCCATGCGCTCACGAAGCCGGCCCCTGGAGGGTCCGCTGGTGTTCCGCGATGTCACGTGCACGGTCCGCGACACGGAGACGCGCGGTGAGTGTTTTGGGTGGCTCTCGAAAGACTCCGCCCGGAGTGACGGATGACCATCGCGAGTGTTTCCTTCTGGATCCGGTGGGATTCGCACCGGCAACTCGGGATTTATTTTTAACTTTCGGAACTTTTCAGAGAATTTTTGTATCCGGCTCTGAAAATAGCACCTCTCTAGTTAGTGCGATTCCCCCAATGTTTTGCGTCAAGATGTGAAGGTTACGACTTGCGCTTCGCCATCGGCGTAATATCCCGCAACCCGCTGACGGCGTTTAGCCGGAAGTGCAATCGTGTTGTTCCGCGTCAATGACTGGTGCGCGGAGCCGTTCTGGCGGGCGGGGGTCCACCGAGACGAGCGCTCAATTGACAGCGAGCGAACACAATGGAAGAAGGCATGATGCCGTGGGGTTCAAATGAGCTCGTTGCCTTCAATTGAAGCTTTTGTGCTAACCTCAATCCATGATGCAAAACTGCATTCCATAGTTCAATGGGCATCTTCTTTATTTCTTTTAGTTGATATAAGGCCCCCGAATGTTGGCGAAATGAGAATAATATTAAGTTGATGGGTTTTCCATGTCCAATGATGGTATTATTTTTCTGTTTGAAAAACACGATATTGGACGGTATAAGAGTTATGTGGAGTCGGTAAAGCTTTTAATAGGAGAGCTGCGCGTTTTGGGAAAAGGAATGCATATGGACTGATATTAATTCCCTTTGGGCTATTTGGTTTGGACGAAATAGCCAAACTAATGGGTGTACTCTTTTGATATCGAAAAATTATCTATAGAATCTTATTTCTTGTTTATGTGTTGATTATGTTTTCAATTAATGCAGTTGGTATGGTTTTCCTGTTTATTGTTAAATTCAGTCGAATAACGCATGTGATGTTAGAAAAGTGAATGGTTACTATTTTCGTCTATTTTTTTAAAGACATTTCTGGAGGGAACAATGATTAGGAATTAATTCACTGCATGAAATTCCTATTATATTATTTTCCATAAATAATGAACGACTGAGAGAAAAGGATAGAATAACGGGCGAGTGATGTTCACGAAGTTAATATGCAGCAGTCGTCAGGCAGGCGTAGTCCCAGGCGTGTCTCTAGGAAACTGCTTCGGTGGCGTGCAAATTGGCGCGAACATATTTTCATCGGGTAGTAGTAGTTTTTAGGGGAGGCGACCGACAGCTAAGGTCATTTGCGCCATAGGGGATGGACAGGAAAGGATGAAGGGTGGAGAGAAACCCGGCGTCGGCATTAGCCTACTCTTTACGAAAGGCGCCAAGGGGTCCGCAGCTTAACGTCCCATCCGACGGACGCCGTACTCACTCAAAGTGCCCTCCACAAAGCACCTCAAGTAGGGATCGAGATACCTCTGAAAAATATTCAACACCGCCGGGATTTGAACCCGCGCCCTCAGGGTGGGAAGCCAGTACGTTAGCCCCCGCACCATCTCGATCCCCATATTTTCATCGGTGCGCGAGAGATGGGGCGTGGCGTCGACTCCTTTGAGTATACATACACCACTTGACGCAGGAGAGTTCAAGAGTCGGCTTATTTTTGGAATATTCTATTTCGACGCGAATATACTTTTCAAAAGGGGCGTGGCGGCAGCCCAGTGGTAGGATGCAGTGACAGTTCGATTGTTAGCCTTAGGACCCGGGTTCGATTCACGGTGGCTTTTAAACACACCCAACTTCTCCCAAACTGTGTGACAATACGGGCGGCGGTTATTCAAGGGAAACCGCAGACACCACAGGGAAATAACTCGACATGAAATAGGATGGTCCGCTATAACGATCAAACTAATCTTCGGCTGGATCACTGAGGTCGGTTCTGATTTTAATTAGAGAAAAAAATGAGCATTTAATTTTTAGTGAATGTAGGGCGATTAATGTTCATGTGTGGGGACATATCGGTTGCGATTTTGGAGGGGTGAGTTGATGGCGGAATGAGACCGTAATGTGGCGCTGGTAACCATTTCGTATCGGCGCCGTCGCGTGAGGTCGTCGTGTCATGTCAGCTCTGAGTCTTGAACGAAGCCGCCCACAGATGCGCGGCCTTTGGATTCATTTTTGTTTACGTGCGGAGGAGAGAGTGAGGCAGTGTTTGTGCTTTCGTTCCAAGTGTACTCGTTTGTGCTTTCCGGGAGGGGGGTGTGTGTGTGTGTTTGTTTGTTTATTTGCACACCTCCGGGTTTTGGTCTATTTATATGTCTGAGGCGCGAAGCTGCTTTTGAACGTTTTCCCGAGGCTGGCGTCTGTGGGGTGTGCCACGATCGCCGACCCTCTCCTCCCCTTGGTGCGTGCCGAACCGAGCGCATAAGTCCTTAACTTCACGACGTGTGGGTCATAGGAGGTAAAAAAAAAACAATGCGGGACATGAGATGAAAGAGTACGGTCGCCCACATAGACTAAAAATCGCCACAAAAAGCAGTTAATTTATATTTTTATATTCCAACATTTGAATTTTGCAGTTAAGGCAATTTCCCATGTTTATTCGAAAGCCTTTCCGAAATATATATTTATCGACTTAAATATATTTATCGACTTAATTGGGCGAGGTTGGGACTAATAGTCCCTTCTTCCACCTAACCCTACATTATAGACATTTGACGACAATCACATACAACCAAGCCCTAGATGGAGGGAAACCACCTAGGTGGGAATCGAACCCACGACCTTTGGGTTGGTAGGCGAGGACGTTACCCCGCCGCCACCGAGGCCGAAAATATAATCATTTGTTGGGAGACAATTAAGCCTGCGGCTGACTTTTCGTGTCGAGTCGGGGTGGGTGACTTGGGCGTCGGGCCGGCGTCGTCATCACCATCCAGTCTGTTGTTCCAAGGGGTTAACTTCATAGGCGTGAACGCTGGACCAGAGTTGAGTAAGGACATGGCGGCGCTCGAATACTATCGAGAGGATACACGCATCGGAGTGCGAGCGGGAAAAATACTTCCCGCAGATAGTAGGGTCATTTCCAAGTCTTGAAGATTAAGATTACTTTACCGCTTTTTCTCGGAGAGGAAAAGTCGGGCGATAGATAACGAAACTTGAAATTGACGATGCCTCTTTTGGCCACATTAATCGATAATGATCGGAACTACAACAATCGATTTCAAAAATTTGAATCCTACTGACACTAAAAGCGCTAACTTTTGCTTAAATCATCTACGCTTTGATTTCAAGTTATTAGTGAACACAAAATGAAATCAAGTGGATATTGTTACTATTAATTTTTCTTTAAGATAGTTTCATAATGATGCAATGTTCGCATGTGATGTGTTTATTGACTTTCCTTGCTTTCGCTTTTTAGTTTTATTGTCACTCATTGCCCGCTCATCTTGAAGAACCGGGCTAGGCATCCTGGAAGCGTTGAACTTACGGCGAGCGACCTTGAACGGGACAGCTCGACCCGAGCGATCATAGCCATTTGAATAACACTCCCTCTTTCGAAATGTCTCAAAAGGCCCTTCAACCATCGCTGTTTTGTCGGGCTTTATGTAATGGCGAAATATAGATAATGCTTACTTTTCAATGATCATGGAGGAAAAATTTACCGATGAATGATTAAAATTCATGTATTAGAATTGTAATGAAAAGGAGGGATTTATTTTTGCGCGACCATATCATGTGCGGATCACAAGTGGATGTTTGGCCGGTCCGACGCTTTCTCCACAGCATGACGGCGAGCTGGAATGACATGGGAATACAAAAACCGCCCCAGCGCCTACGAAAATCCATCGATCGAAACACCAATTACGTGGACAAATAGAGAATGTTCAAGCTTTAAAATAGTACACTAATTAATAAAAATACCAATATCTTTCTGTTTAAAAAAATTGATACCTCAAAATAGGGAGGACCCTAGGAATAGAAAAGGACATGGTTGATCCGCTATAGAGCTGCGACTATTCAGGTCGAAAATAAAGAAAGAGAAACTGAAAGTAAAAGAAATTCCCTTCTAGGACGAATTTAATTTTTTAGGGGTCTTAGAAGACCGAGGTAATTAGCATTCGCGCAATATGAGAGCAGACAGGACTCATGCTGTCGGAAGAATAGGTACGGAGCTTTCAGGTTTTCTGCTGACGCCTCAGGAATCATTAGAGGTTCATAGCATCGACACACCTCGTGAATAGACGGGACGTAGACTCCAATATGACACATACGCACGTAAATGCTCGATATTTCCTCGTACGATCACAACTGAGGTTAAATAGCACATAGGGGAGACAACCGACCGATAGCTGAAACTATTTGGAACATTATGGATAATTGGGAAAATCAGAAGAGGTAGAATTTTGAGGAAAAAGGAAACCTGGTGCCGGCATTAGCCATGTGTTAAAGGGCGGCGCCGAGGGGCCACCAAATACAACGTCCCATACGACGGACGGCGAACTCCACTTGAAGTGAGCTCTCCACATAACATTCCTGGTAGGGATCAGGATATAACTGAGAAATCCTAACTCCTTCGCCGGGATACGAACCTGGGTCCAATTCGGGGAGGGAAGCAAGGGCACTAGCCGAGGCACCAACCTGGACCAACCCCGGCATATTAAACGCGTCAGCATCTGTTGTCAAAACCTTCTATTTTCATTGCGGGCACTAAACGTTTTCCTAATAATGAATACTTACAAGCAATGTGATCGAGTACCCTAATTATAATCCGATATTCCGAACATACGAACGTAACGATCATCATTACTTAAATAACGCAAAGAAGGTTGGTACTGACTCCCCCGCCACACGCCCCCTCGATTAAAGCATAGATGCGATGCAAATTTCGGAGATCAGCTCTGTCATGACAAAGACATCTGCCATATCCTGAGGAACTGGCTGTTGTAATTATTTGGGTGTTGTCACTTTCAATAACACCACGGAACATCATCTCCGCGATTTGTGCGAGACCAAGCCCGGATGTGCTTTGTCGTAAACTGCACGTACTCTTAAGATCTCCCCACGAAGGAGAATTAACTGCAAGAAGTACATCATCGACATTTAAATTGTCAGGTATTTTATAATTGAGAGATAATATTTCACGATTTCTAATTAACTATTTCAGTTAAATTCTGGCATTTATCATGAAGAGGAAACATGGAAACCAGTAAAAGAAAGCATGGATCCAACCGCGATTAGTTGTTGTCATGTTGCCATAGTAACCAGAACCAGAAACCTGATTTGCGATAATACTTACGATACAAATAACAGGAAACTTGTAATTTACAATAAAACTTACATGGAACCAGTTACTATAACTAGGAAGGGATTAGGAGAGGAAAGGAGGCCTAATCAGAGGGCGCCGCCCTCCCTATAGGGTGTGGGGCCCCAAGAGGTCCTCCCAGGTCTTCCCAGGCCCCCTGCTTCTTATAGCATGGCTGAACGGGAAGGTTAAATGAAATGCGTGAACAAAACGAAGATTTTCGTACACTTTTACGCGAAATGGTAATTACAGTTGCCGTCTTCAATTCCGTGAGACTGTAATTCTTCATTCTCAATACCATTTTTGAAAGTGTGTGTGTTTTAAGTATTTTTGTGGTCTGGAATTATTTTCCATGTAAAGGTCGTTCAGATATCATCTACATAATACCCCGCAAGCCGCCGCAAGGGCGTGTGGCGGGGGGGTGTTAGGATGACAAAGCATTGATTATTTTACTAAATCTTGATTTCGCTCATTAATCATGAATTAATACGAGAAGCCTTGGTTGAAGCCAATGGTATGAGGTGCCATGATGCTTGTGTCGAGGGTGTGAAGAACAAAATCAAAGGTTGGATGAAATCTTTTCCTTTGATTGAAGTCTGGAAGACTAAAACCTGACGCCAAATAGTCACTGTATATAAATAAATGTAAATGTGTCCAAGTATTGGCCGACGAATAATTAATGTCAGCCTAATGCTTTTTGTTTTCTCGACAACTCCTTAGCACCCGAAACTACTTCCGTTTAAACTCCCGCTGTCCAACAATTGGTTGGATCGGGCCGCGATAGAAGCGCTCCTATGGGCGAGCGACTGAAACAGACCGGCCCTCTGTGGAGTGGAGCCTCTGACCTTGAAGTGGACCACACCTTTAGAAATAACGATGATAATAATACCAGCACATGTCCTTTTGGAACCCTAAGGATTTGGATGAGAAATTTCGCTTATTTTTCTTAGATTTAGCCATCAATGGGCCACTTGGAGAGTTATTTTCTTTTATTCGCGTTATATTCGCGTCCTTTCTCCTTTCTACGAATATCTTTCCATTATTTTCATTCTTTCTCTGCGTCGCTCTTCTTTTCTTCTGTCAATATCCGACCTATTTCCTCTTTTATCTTCACCTGGAAACCCTGGAAGTTGTGATTTTTTCCAGGAGTTCATTTAGAATTCCTCTTCCTTCTCCTTAGTTCAATTCTGCTTCAATCCGGCGAGTCTCCTTTGATTCCTGTCAGTTGAGCTGTTTTGGCCTTTGATCAAAGAAGTCATATATTCTTTTGATCGGCGTATTCTTACCCATTTTTTTCGGCCGCCCATGAGGGGGAATAATATTTCCCTTCTGTATTGCCTATTTAATCCCTGCTTTTTCTCGTAATGGTTCTTGTCGCTTCACAACTTCCATTCTCAAATTTTGTTCTTAGAATTATCCGTTGTATATTTCTCTCTCCTTATTTTCTCTCCTCATTATGTGTTTCAGGCAATGTGTCCTGGCGATATTTTTTTATAAAACAATTTTTTGTTTCGACCACTCTAAACTTCAATGCAAATTAAACAACTGATAATTCTTCTTGGTTTCAATGATATTTTTTCCGTTTTTTCTTAAAATGCTGACGTGGAGGATTTGACACAATCAATCTCTTTGGAAATAAAAGAATATATTTTTTTTCATGGACAGTCGACCGCCAATTATCGGTCACAACTCGGTTTTCCCAACCACTCCAATATGAAATATGGCGCGACCGCTTTTGCTGCATCAGGAGCAAAAGAATTGCTTCGAGTGACCTTGAAAAGTTTTTACACCGACTCAAAAGTAGAAATATAATGGCAACACAGTCGTGGATGGTAATAATTATCTCGGAAGGACCACAGCAGGGATATGTCCGAAGCAGAAAGAAAATTGCTTGGTACATAATTTGCCCTCCTTCCCCCCCCCCCCCCCCCCCGTCAACAAACCCCGAGCCTCTTTTGCAATCTTCCATCAGCCGAAGACGAAATTTAGTTTTATAATTGTTGACGGACCTGATTTTACCATAGAAATAAAATAGGGACTATCATGGAGGAGTAGGGTTGCCTGATAGGTCGTAGGGGGAGTGATAAGTTGAAATCGTGTGTAATGTGGTGAATAGAAGATATTGGTATCAGAGGCTGCACTACACCAAGGGCGAAGTGAAATGCCACCAACTTAAAAAAGAGTGGCAACTTCGAAGGTGATGGGTCACCGCCCATGGTACACCCATCTCTCTCTCTCTCTCCCCACATCTAACAAAACCAGGTTCGGAATAGAAGACAGCCGAAAAAGTCAAAATCTACGTAATACCCCGCAACCCACCGCAAGGGCGTGTGGCGGGGGATGTTAGGTCATCACCCGTAGAAGAGAGAACGAAACCACATTCAAAACCAACACATACATGCACACCTACGCCACGTGGTGGCGCATACATTCAAGCAAAAAACCTTTCAATTCAACTACCTACAAATTCATAAACTGTCAACAAACAAACAAATGAAACTTAGAATATGGTAAAAAAATTATCCAATAACGTGCAAGTAATTTGAGAAGTAAGAAGCAAAATTTCACTACCACATGGACATGCAACTTACAATGGTCCCCTCCCCCACAGATACAGGTAGGGAATGTGACCCGACGCTGCAGGTAGCGGGAGGGCCCCCCCCCCCACGGAGAGAGACGAGGGATGGAAGGGAAATCTTACAAAGATAAAAGGCCGAACAAACAAACAATACTGTAAAGAGTACTACATTATTTAATGGCATTCTAATGCGGTCATGCGGAAAGAAAGTGTTTTGACTACCAAACACACGAGGTTATTGAGAGTACATCCAATTGAGTAGAACTAATTATTTTTTAGACGCTGAGGGTGGCAAGTGGAATTTTTGCTTTCTATAACCCTGTAGTTGCTATCCCGTATTGTCCGTGGGAAGAAGGAGTCCTTGAGTTGGCTAGTTCTGGCATCTATTTCCCGAATTTTATATGCATTATCCAAGGGACCAATGTATGTATGTAGGAGTGCGAATAATTTGCGAGACCTCGGTGCTGAAACATGCGGATCTAAATTTATTTAGTAAGTTCAGCCTAGCATTGAATCGTCTTTCTTCTAACGATTCCCACCCCCAACTCCATGAGCATTTCAGTGACGCTTTTCGTTTTATCGTGAGAGTTATTAGCGAAATGGGCAGCCCGGCGATGAAAATATGTACATTAAGTCAATTTCATTTGTGAATTGTCCATACGGAATGCGTAGAATACTACTAACCGGTAATAAGTGTCTGAATTAAATGTGTGCCTGTCCTCTTTTGACGTATTTTCTTGCCCTCATTATGTAGAATATAGCTGCTAACCATGTTATATTCGTAAATATATGTGGGCATGTTGCATGATTGGTGTTGGGTCGTACCCTTTCCACGCCGTTTTTGGTGGATCAGGGGCATTCTTATTGCAGGAGGAAATAGGGGGAGTGTATTAAGATTGGCTAGTGACATACCACCCCCTGCTACTCCTCCTTGCGACGGCTTGCGGGGCATTATGTATACGTAGATGAACCTTCTCAATTTTCCGAATAAGGCCTCTTTCAGTCAAATTCCGCACACTACGAGGTCTGTTCAATAAGTATCGCGACTTTTGTGTCGTGTTTCAAAAATAATTTATTTATTCATGAATATCTATTTTGTCCCCTTCAAAGTAATCCCCATTAGATATTATTCACTTGTGCCAACGTTTATTCCTATCCTCGAAGACCTTCAAAAAATCATTTCTTGTGACCTTGTTCAGTTCCTCCTTCGATGCAGTTTTTATCTCGTCAATAGTAGCGTGTGGCGTCGTCCTTTCATGGGCCTCTTCAGTTTCGGAAACAAGAAGAAGTCACTGGGGGCCAGATCTGGGGAATACGGTGTCTGCGGCATTATTGGTGTGTTACTTTTGGCCAAATATTCGCGCACAAGTAACGATGTGTGAGTACGGGCGTTGTCATGGTGCAAAAACCAATTTTTGTTCTTCCACAAATCTAGGCGTTTGTCGCGGATTGCTTCGCTTAAATTGCGCATAACTTGCAGGGAACATTCCTTATTTACACGTTCATTCCTTAGGTTTAACACGGCCTCAAATATCTAAATATTTAATGCTAAGTATATCGAGGATCTCCTCTTTCGTAGCAATATTATTTCTTTCTTAATGACGTTGTAACTTTGCTTTCATGCTGTCTAGGAAGTCCACTCTCGTCCTTCCTCTAAACCCCGCTTTCCCGACTCTCTCCCTCCTATCACGGCCTTAAGTATACCTCAATACCTTTCAATATAGCCTCCATCCACGTTCTCTGCCTTTTTCGGATTTCCACACTACACCTCCCTCTCCTCGGCCAGCTCGTCTAAATCTCAACGTTTGTCTTCCTCCCCGTTCAGCCTGTGTTCGTCCGAAGTTATCATACGTAAGGTATTTGACATGGCTCCGCTTTACGTTCCACAACAGTGTTCTTGACGTGACACCGTCACCCAAACGGTCGCACCATTGGGGTGGTAAACCTTTGAAGCCGTCGGAGGAACTGAGGCTGGGCGAACTACCCATCGCTTGGCTCAGATATTCGACCCCTTTGGCATGGATGGCTCTGCCGGGGGCAATCGTTGTTGATCCCGCCAGTACAGCTCGTGGGGTCAATGGAACGCGCGAGGCCTTCCACCACGTCAAGGTCACAGCCCACGAAAGGGAAACCCGCCTTACGTCTTCGTATCAACCGATTGAAGAGCCGCTCATAAACCAAACGGCGCTCCACCTTAAGATCACTTCGAGAGTCGAGGCTGGAGCACACCGCCCGACCGAGGTCCCGAGATCAGGGAAACATTCTGGAGAGGGGGAACAGTTCCTTAACCGGAGTCACTTGCGGTTTCCGATAAGAGTAACATTCCAGCACTCAGAAAATCATACATCCCTTAGGTCCAAAGCAAAAAGTCACTTTAGAAATATTGAAAACATTTCATTTATTAGTCGGAACAAAATTAAACATTGCAAAGATATCAGGTATACTTTCAGGTGCATGTGTATGTTAGTTGGTAGTTTGAGTGTTTGCATGTGTAAGTGTTCTTGCATGAATTTATGCCATGTTTTGTTTGTGGATTGTATAAATTTGTGGCTTTTGCATGCGGTTTTTTTTCTTTCTTAATTACGGGTGTTGTCCTAACACCCCCCGCAACACGCCCTTGTAGCGCCTTGCGGTTTATTGAGTAGATGTAGATGTAAGGTATTTCTCAGGCATCTGGAGGGACCCTGTGCCATTGACCCCTGGTTAGTGGCCGATCGCTCCGCACAAGTAGGTCACCACTCCATCATCCTTGCATTTCACTTACTATTTGAAACATAAATCGACGCATGTTTTGAGTTTTACAGTTGAGGGTAGAGGGTGATAGAGACGATATACGGAACATACTCTGCAGACGTACGGGAACTCATACACGTTTCAACAGAAAACGGCAGCCGATGAAGGAGTCAATGGAATGAATCTTGCTGATACAACATTTGCGTTAATTATATTTACGATTAGCTCATATACACCTTTGGCGTTCAATCAACGCGAGATAGGTCATGCATTTCCTATTCTAGATAGTTTTTCGCTAAATGTCATCAGTTAACTCAACGGGTATTTTTACGATTTAATTCTCCAAGATTCACAATTAAAGATTTGGATTTAGCCTTAAAGATCGCGGATTGATAAATCGCAGGGAGCGTTGTAAAATCTGCCTCCTCCAAATCTGAAATAATACCGTCAATTAGTGATTAGAGTGAGGTCCCATACTCTCCTCGGGAACACGATTAGGCACGATGTCCCAAATTTGAGTATAAGTACTCATCCAAGTTAGATAAGAGCATTCCTTAGTCGACTGGCAGCAACTAGATTGGTACCGGCCTGGATGTCGAAAGGCCGCGTGCTCGAATCTCGTCTCAGAAAAGAATATTGTGCGTGTTATGGGATTAATTGCTTAAGAAGGTGCTGCGATATAATCTCTTATATGCTGTTGAAGGATCTAAAACCTAAATGGGATCCTCCGAACCTATCAATTCATCTATTTCATCCAATCTCTGGGATTTCTACCCATGCCTGCATGTGACGAGAGAGATAGAAAAGGAGAGTAACGCCATCTTCATCCAGATAGGACTCATTTGCAATATGCTGACGATACTCGTAGAAGTAGAATTCGGTTTTCTTACCGAATTGGATCGTGTCAAGCGAAGAGGAGCTAGTTACGCACAATGATATGATGAAATTATCGGCATACCTAGAGTATTAGAGGGCCTAGGTTGGGAATTGCTCACGGACCAAAGGTTAGAATGCAGAGTGCATGTCTTGCATTCGTTAGAAGGTCACTTTGCAGTGATATTAAACTTTAATACTAACCCATAAATACATAAATACATATACTTAATACCCCGCAAGCCGCCGTAAGGGCGTGTGGCGGGGTATATTAGGACACCACCCGTAATTAAGAAAGAACAAGAAACCGCATGCAAAAGCCAAAAATGTGTACAGTCCACAAACAAAGCTGGCATACATTCATGCAAGAATACTTACAACCCACAAATATGCAAAAACACAAACTACCAACTAACATACGCATGTCCCAACAAATTTACCTGATATATTTACAATATTTAATTTTGTTCCGACTTGTAAATTAAATGTTTTTAATAATTCTAAAGTGACTTGGGTTTCTTACTATTGTGATTTCTGATTGTTCGTGGAAAGAATGAGTATTTGTGTCTATCTGTGCTGAAATCTATCTCCCTTAGTTTATCTTTGTGGTCTGATCTACCTAAGTAGTGTGGGGCCATTAGAATTCCTTCAGTGTCATAGTTAAACTCGTTTGTTCTGGACCTTTCTAAAAGTCTAAGTCTCGCTAATTCTCTCCGCACTTCAAGTGGTTCCCAGCCTTATTCCCCTAAGAGACCTGTCACACTTGTGTTCTTATCATAACAATTTTTAACGAATCTGGCGGATTTTCTCTGGACTTTATCTAATTCTTTTTGCCAAATTTTCTCCCAAGGATCCCAAATTATATTGCGGCATATTCCAAATGAGATCTAACTAGAACAAAATAACACCTCTCTTTAAATTTCTCTCTCTCTAATGCCTTCTCTTTGGTATGGCATATCTATTTATTTATACATTTATTCAGTATTAGTTCGAAAACAGCACATTTTGGCTTTCACATCGAATTATTAACAACGATAACAATGGACACATTTTCAAACACCCAAGCCCTAGGAGGAGGAAAACTCACCCAGGCGGGAATCGAACCCACGACCCTTGGAATGGCAGACGAAGACGTTACCCCGCCGCCACCGGGGTCGGCAATCGTGAAAGTAAGATTAGGGAGATCAGTTTCAGAAATAAACTATTTAAGATGTCATTAGCCATGAATTATAAGAGATCAGGACAACTAATAATGACATCGCGAAGACAGGAGTCACCCTAAGAAGCCTTGTTGGTAGCCGTTTTTTGATCTGCCCTTTTTAATCAGATTGTTGTTGTTGTGAACTGTTATTTCGACCATTTGAATTTTTTGATATTTTCATTGGTAATTGAAATTTAAGCAAACTTCAATTTCAATGCAACATGTCTGGTGTAATATACCCCCCAAACCACGGAGCCTGGCAGTGGCTTTCAAGCAGTCTTGTAGGTGAGCATGATTGTCGGCTTTCTTCCCATTTCACTTAAAGGAAGCGTGTTCTTGGACAGAAGAGGACTGCGGGTATGACACGATTTTAATCCAAAGGGTCCGTAAAGGGAGGAGATAACGATGCAGAAATCATTTCTAGTCTAAAAGGCCTACCGTTGACCACCTTTGCCAAGAATGCGGTCCGTCGACTTCCAGAATATATTTTTTGGGAAAGCTTGGCCGTGATGGAACAGCTCAAGGAATGAGAATTAGCTCATTCCTTGGGTATTTGAGGCAGGTCGTGGAAAAACTAGCCTGGCCAGTCTAAGTCCTTCGTCGTGCCCTTCGACCTTAGGTCGTAGATCATTTATGACTTCAGGTCGGAGCACCCAGCTCCCTCTCCCTTAGAGCACAGATTACCGATGAGCTTAGGTTTAAGTATACGATGAAGACGTAGACAGAAGATTAGATCACCATATTTGCAGATACGTCGAACGCTAGTTCTGCGGTTGGTCGGACAACTCGATGTCGCGCCACGCAATTAGAGCCCGCCCTGAAAACTTTCCCCCGACACCATCACTAAAATTTAATCCTTTTATATCATTATGCGATCAGATCGCCGAGAAACTTTACATGAGCAGCTAATAGTAATAAACATTAGTATTATTTTCTCAATGCGACCAATGCCAAGAGATTCGCTTTCAATAAGCACCAGAGGGATTTCTTTGCGCGCAATTTATATTTCCTTCTCACCGCTGTCTTATTTCTGTCGCATTCAACAGGTCAACCATTGCGAAAACACCAAAACCATGGGCACTCCGGCTTGATCCATCGACGACAACAGTTGAACGATGCGGAGTGACATCACCTCCGCTATTTATCGCTTCTCCTACATGTTATCCCGTCTCAAGAGTTGCCAATTGCATCCTCGGAATAATTGGACGTTTTCCAAATGAGTAACTCGATTGACACGAGCGAGACATGGCTTAGCCGAAGTTTAGGCCCTGATGTATATACTCCGATATGTACTTAGTATGCAGATTAATGCGGATTCGCTTTAAAGAAACTCGGCGTCATTAAACGGGTGTTGTGGGGCATTGTAATGAGAAAGTTTAAGTGAGGTGTTATTTTGCTCTAGTTAGACCTCAATCGGAATATGCCGCAAGTTTTTGGGATCCTTGGGAGAAAATTTGCCGAAAAGAAGTAGATCATGTCAGAGAATCCGCCAGATTCGTTAAAAATTGTTATGATAAGAACACAAATGGGAGTGAGCACGAGTCTCTTAGTGGATTTATGCCGTGGGTCAGTTGAGATACGAAGAGAGCAGGCGAAACTTAGACTTTTAGCAAGGTTAAGAACAAACGAATTTAATAATGACACTAAAGGAATTAGAATGGCCCCGCACTAATTGGATAGATCAGACCTCAAAGAAGGAGATTGATTTACAGTACAGATAGATACAAATACTCACTCTTTCCCCGAACAATCAGAAATCATTATAGTAAGAAACGGAAGTCCTTTTAGAAATATGAAAAACATTTAATTTACAAGTCGGAACAAAATTAAACATTGCAAAGATATCAGGTATATTTGTAGGTGCATGTGTATGTTAGTTGGTATTTCGTGTGTTTGCATGTGTGTGGGGTGTAAGTGTTTTTGCATGAATGTATGCCATGTTTTGTTTGTGGACGGTATAAATTTGTGGCTTTCGCATGCGGTTTCTTTCTCTTTCTTAATTACGGGTGGTGTCCTAACACCTCCCACCTTAAACCCTTGCGGAGGCTTGCAGGATATTGAGCAGATGTAGTAACAAGGCGAGCAGCAGGAAAGATGTCAAGAAAGGCCACGCCAATCGACATGGAATCGAGTTATTGGAAAAATTCACGATCCAATGTGAATTTCTTAAAATTTCTTAGAAATGTCGTAAGAAATTGTGTTTCATAGGAGATGAAGTCTGCGGATAAACCAAACTTTTCTTAATACCGGCTGAAATCTTGATTTGTCAACCTGCCAATTTAAAGTAGCCAATTAAAAAAATGGCAGAAGAAGATATTTTTACGCACGACCTTCAATGTAGTAATTTGTGGTTGATATAATAATATATGGTTACAATTTTAATTGTGTAGTACTTTATTGTAAATAGACATCACAGCCTGCAGCTACCGAAAGGATGTGTGGCTGCGAATGCTATATCTCCAGCTTCTAAATGTGATTTATTTTCAAGTTGGCGTTGATAGATTCCAGTTCAGATAGATACAAATACTCATTCTTTCCCCGAACAATCAGGAATCATAATATAGTAAGAAACCGAAGTCACTTTAGAAATATTACAAACATTGAATTTAAAAGTCGGAACAGAATTAAACATTGCCAATACTTCAGGTATATTTGTAGGTGCATGTGTATGTTAGTTGGTAATTAGTGTGTTTGCGTGTGTGTGGGGAGTAAGGGTTTTTGCATGAATTTATGCCATGTTTCGTTTGTGGATCGTATAATTTGTGGCTTTTGCATGTGGTTTTTTTTCTTTCTTAATTACGGGTGGTGTCCAAACACCCCCCGCCACACGCCCTTGCAGCGGCTTGAGGAGAATTAAGTAGATGTAGAAAGAAGCGCATTTGACAACGAGGTCCAAATTGTAAACAATTTGGTCGAGCTGATATTTTAGGAAAATATAATCCAATATCATGACGCTTATACTCCACAATATTAGTTCCATAATTATCGAGGGATGAAATTTATTAAAATTCTTCACTTTCCACTCACACAACCAAGTCGGACAATCACCGCCCAGATAGGACTCGGATGTTACGAAATGTCAGTGAAAAGGAAAGCAAAATGAAGAAGCGAAAGACCTCCCGAGCCAAATGTGTGGGCCGATTGACGTCCGAGAGTGGACACGGGCATGATCCAAACCAGTTGCATTGGGTATTTGGGTCTGGGATAAAGAGCGATGGACATGAAGTCTCTTTTGTCAAAACCGGTAGTATCTTTCCATCAAAAGTCGTCCACCCACCATCCCGTCGTGCGTTCGACTGCTGGAGGTGGGAGGGAGGTGGAGGGAAGTGGACAGACGTAGCGACTGCCGAAGCACAAGCGACGAAAGACGGAGAGATTAGCATGCTTGATCAACAAGGTATGCATCGATGGAGACCTTGCACACACGAACTGTGGGAAGCTATGTTTAAACGTGCGCCTTACATTTCAAAAGATAAACTGAAATCGATAAAGCGTACCAGGCTGCGCGTATGGCACCCAATGGCCAAGGCGATCCCTGAGAGATGTCACTTGGGAGCGAGTGAAAATAATTGGCATCACTGTGTTTTGGTTTCGCGATAAATCCTGTTTCTTACTGCTCCCGTCGGAAATTCGTTATACACAACGAACAGCGCATGCGCCCGGATGGACCAATGGCGGGCGCGTCGATGGCTCAGAACAGTCGCTTATTGTCGCGCCAAACCTCTGGGAGGAAGAACTTACCATTCACGCGGAGTTCTAACTTCCATTGCTTTTTTTTCTATTTCTTCCCCCCTGGCCGCTGGCGGGATAGTGTTCACCCGGCCTAATTGAACATGCAAAAGCAATATCGTCGCTCACTGAGGCGTATATCAAGTAGGAATGCTGCCAAGCAGAAAGGAATCCAAAGCATTTGACCCATCGTTCCTCCAAAAAAATAAATAAATATGGTCCCATCCATAAATGACATCAGGTTCTTCTCAACTGTTCTGTACTCTTCATCGCTGAAGCGCAGACCCAATCAAAATGACATCGCGTTTCTCTCGCGTTTTTTTATTTAAATTTTCAGGAATCCCTTTCCTTAAGGGCATTGCCTCAAGTTTCCTTGATTCTCTCGTCGGCGACATGGTTACTTTGAAACATTTGCTTGTCACCATTTGAGGAAATACAAATTTAAGTATGAAAATGCACAGAGAGGAAATGAGTGAAATGGGGTTGGGCCTGACCACTGACCCCACAGTATTGTAGCCTTTTGCCAGAGCATCGATGCGATTGTCCCCTCTTCAGGGTAATGGCTTCATTTGCAGGCCGGTCAATTGAAGAAGTGTGTCCCGTGTATTCGAGGATTAATTCAATCTGGACATCTAAACTAACCAACCATGATCTCGAGTAGGCATTATCCCCCTTTCCCTCGTCAGCGAGGCTAAACCATCTCTCGCCCATTTTGCGACACGCTTCCTCATGCAACTCATAAATTGCGCTTGCTCGTTTTGGAGAATCCAAAAAATTCCGCGATCTTGTCTAATTTCTTCATTTTACGTAAAGAAACTTTTCAAACCTCTACGCTGATACTATATCAAATTAAAATTCACGAACAATAAGCCATAGGGTGATTTTATTATTTATTATAACTCTTTGTGCATTTTTTACAAATTTTATAATAAACCCAAAGAGTTGTGTAAGGCGGGAAAATGGTTCGGTGATAGTAACGCTTTAGAATCAATGTATTTCGGTAATGAACACTGTTAGGATTATTTAAATCTACATAATACCCCGCAACCCGCCACAAGGACGTGTGTTAGGTCACATGACGTAAAAAGGAACAATACCACATGCAAAATCAACACATACACGCAAAACTATAGTGACATATCAATATATAGTGACATATCAATTATTGCAAAAATCCTTTCATTCTACACGCATGCAAATACATATACTATCATCTAACAAACAACGGCACCTTAGGATGCAGTAAGAAATGTATCCCATGACTGGCAATTTATAAAGTAGGAAGGTGTAATTCCACTATTAGATGGACCTGCAACATATGACGGTCTCCTACCCATGATCACGGGTAGGGAATGTGACCCGACGCTGCAGGTAGCGGGAGGGTCCCCTTCACGGAGAGAGACGAGGGACAGAAGGCGGAACTCAAAAAATACAGATCATGCAATACTGTAAAGAGCACTACATTATTTAATGGCCTTCTAATGAGGCCATGCGGAAGGTTTTCGACAAAACACACGAGGTTAGTGAAAGTGCATGCAATTGAATAGAACCAATTATTCCCTAGACGCTGAGAGTGGAATTTTTGCTATCTATAACCCTGCATTTGCTATCCCGTATTGTCCGTGGGAAGGAGGAGTCCTTGAGTCGGCTAGTTCTGGCATATATTTCCCGAATTTAATATACATGATCCATGCAACCAATGCATGTTGGAGTGCGAATAATTTGCGAGACCTCGGTGCTGAAACATGCGGATCTGAATTTATTTAGTAAGTTCAGCCTAGCATTTAATCTTCTTTCGTCTAATGATTCCCAACACAACTCCAGAAGCCTTTTAATTGACGCTTTTCGTTTTATCGTAAGAATTTTTAACGAAACGGGCTGCCCGGCGTTGAACCTTCTCAATTTCCCGAATGAGGCCTTTTACAATCGGATCCCAAGCGCTGCATACATATTCTAAATGAGGCCTTTCGCCTCATTTAGAATAAAGAAGGGAAGGTAACGACGGAAGGAAGGTAACAGCGTTCTTTGGCCTTCAAGTCACTCTTGCCAACAATGCGCCCAAGAAATCCTAATTTTTTATATGCTTGCCCGCAGACTTTACGTATATGAGTCCCCCAAGTTAAGTCTTCAGTGAACGTAACACCTAAGTATTTTACCGTATCAACTACTTATGGGTCAACGCCAGCTAATTTGTAAACAAATTTCGTTAATAATTTAAATCTATTTACCACTGAACATTTATTATGATTAATGACAATCTACATTTTGAATACAATGTAGTAATGCATGTAGATCCTGTGCAAGAATTAAACGATCCTCATCTCTAGATATCTTCCGATAATTCACCGTGTCATCCGCGAACATTCTAATCTTACTTTTCACCTAGCAGTTCAAATCGCGAACAAAAATCAAGAAAAGCAATGGCCCGATTACACTTCCCTGAGGTACCCCCGAGGTCACTCGTACGCTGTCGGAACTAGCGCAGTCAAGGACTACCCTCTGTTCCCGCTCTGAAAGAAAGTCTTCAACCCAACCCTTGTTAATACTTTAATTTATGAAAGAGTTTACCACGTGGAACCTTATCATTTGGCATTCATCAAAGGCATTTGCCTATTGAATATCTAAAAATATCGCATCCACTTGCCTACCACTTTCAAATGATAAAAGTCATGTGCGAATAATCCTAATCGGGCCTCGCATGAGCGGGTTTTCCTGAACCCGTGTTGGTTGTTGCTTAAAAAGTTAATGTATTCAAGGTATCTCATTATGGCACTGACAATTATGTGCTATAAAATTTTGAAACAGATGGAAGTGAAGTGATATGGATCTGCAAATCCTGGGGACCTCCCTGTCACCACTTTAAAAAATATGTGCATAAGTTTTCAGGATCCATTAAAAATATACTTCCAATCGATAGACTATCTAAAATGATAAAACTAATGATTGATAGCAGATATGGATTTTAATATATATATAAAAATATTGCGATGGGCATAAAATATGTTGTATGCTCTGGCACTTATCTTGATTACTCCTCTGATACGCACTGCCACGGGTAGATAATTAATTATAACTCAATTCCTCGTAGATAAATAGCATCCCGCAAGTTACAACATATGGGCGATATACTAAAGTAGTCAATCCGAAGATTACGTTGATAGGAGAGGGTAAAGCTCACTTCGTACTAAGCCCTACGTGTCTTTGCGGACCAATTTCGTAATCTTTTGCCCTAAAAAACTCCTGAACAATTCCAGTCTCGTCATCGCCTCAGCAGACAAAGGTTCCTCCGTTACTTTTCCCAACAACACAGATTACACAAATGAGGCCACCGAACACCGACGCCTTCGCATTTCCACTAATCTGAACCGGACCGAACTTTTCTGAGACAAACAAATCATTTCCTTTCTAAAACATAAGGGTTTCCCTGAAGTTGGTTAAAACAAAGATATCTCAACTCTAACCCCACGAATACCATCCGAAACCCTCAGAGCTGGCTACATCTAGAAATGCTCTTGATCTTAAAAGAGAAACCAATATCCCTGTCGACCAATTCTTTCTTCCCGCGACTTCTCAAGCAAGCGTATTTCTGGTTAAGTTGACCGCCACCTTCAACCCCTTGTCCAATCCCTACCGTTATATTTAAACATTATCTTTCCCTGAATTCAGACAAAGGACGAGATTTGATTTTAGCTTTACTCACAATTCGATTTCCCATGAAGAAAACCTCTCCTCTCTCCGACACTTCTTTTGCAAAACACCCTCTTCCACAAGTCGCCAGCATACGATACAACACTCTTCCATTCTAGGCCCACCAATATCATACACACGTATGAACTTTCAACGGTGACCACTACTTTGAGATAGAAGGTTGCACCATGGGAAATAATTAGGGTCAGCCCGTCTTAAGCACCTCTTCCTCCTCGAATATTTCTTTCCTGATGCTCCTAATCTGGCTGGAAAATATGTGTGACATTTTCCTCCGTCAGCAGCATGCCTTTGAACTCCTTAACCCTTCTCGTATTCCCTTCATCAACACCCTGCCCTGAAGAGTGAATTTCACACGCCGTCGGGCTTAGTACTGGGCGACATCTACCATCACCTACCAAACAGACCTTCGAATTGATTATTGTGTGTGTGTGTGTCGTAGATTCCGAAAAAGCTTTTGATAGAGTGAATTGGGAAAAACTAATGAGTATATTGCAGAAAATAGGAATAGATTGGAGGGAAAGGAGGCTAATCCTAAATCTGTACATGTCTCAGACTGCTCAGGTGCGGGTGGGAAACGGGGGTCCGGATGGGCAGTGTTAGGAAGGGGTGTAAGGCAGGGTTGCCCATTATCACCGTTGCTGTTCAACCTGCATGTAGAGGACATGATCAAAGAGGCATGGGAAAAACTCGAGGTAGGAATGAAAGTGGGCGGGGAATTCGTAAAATCAGTTAGGTTTGCTGATGACCAAGCCTTAGTCTGTCAGTCAGCCAAGGGGTTGCAATCATTGCTGAGTGAATTGGGAATTCAGTGCGACAGGTATGGGATGAGAACCAATATTAATAACACAAAAGTTATGCGATTTTCTAGAAAGAAAAAGTCTAAGCTAAACATTAAAATAGGAGGGCAAAAACTATAGCGGGTATAACAGTTTACGTATCTCGGAAGTGTTTTGGACCAACACGGTCAAAGAAGTAGGGACGTAAGGAGAAGAATTGCGCTAGGCAAAGAGGCTTTTACAAGTAGGAGGGAGTTGATGACAGGGACTTTGAGCAAGGATGTTAAGAAAAGACTCGTGAAAACTTTGATATGGAGCGTAACTATGTACGGCGCGGAAACGTGGTCATTGAAACAGAAGAATGAAGAAGGTGAAATGGACAGAGAAGAAAACAAATGAGGAAGTACTTGGTATAGTGGGCGAAGAGAGGGGTTTGTTGGGAGCAATCCTATGGAGGCAGGAAAAGTGGATGAAGGGGGTGTTGACCGGCAGTGGGATGTTGAAGACTGTGATAGAGGGGAGAATGTTGGGCAAAAGAGGAAAGGGAAGGAACAGGATACAGGACGTTGGACGGAATGAAGGGAGGAAGAAAGTACTCGGAGATGAAGAGGGACCTGATATAGAGTAGGATGGTGGATTTTGTTAGGAGTAATAAAATGTTTGTCTCGTAGTTGTGACAATCCAAAAACCTACCTTAACCGGTAGATTACCTTAAAATATAAATATATATATATATATATATACACACACACACACACACACACACGTGGGTCGTGGTAGTCCAGAGGGTGGAGCGCTGGACTGCTGACCGGAGGGGCCCGGGTTCGATTCCCGGGTTCGATTCCCGGGTAAGTCCTGGGCACCCGCAGCTCCACCCAAGCTTTGTGATTTTTCGGGTACCAGGTCTTCCTGGGAAACCATAACCGGCACAAGGAAAGGAACTGGCCCCCCTACCCTGATGTGTGCATTTCACACGCCGTATAGGGCTTAGTACCGGGTTAACTCTGCCATCACCTACCAAACCGACCTTCGGGTTGATTACTGTGTTTATGATTCTTTAATATATATTTAATGGATACATATTTTTATATATATACATTATGTATGTATATATGTATACAGGGTATGTATGCATATTTGTATACATATATATACATATAAAATATATGTAATTTGTAGTTTCTTGATCTTATTTCGGCTTGGCTAATGGAAAAAGACGGTAGTCGGTCAGAGTTTTCAGGGATTCAGTCTTGGCTCGCATTACCGATTTAATGATCATCAATTAGTTTTAATTATTAACAAATGATATGTAGATTCAAGCTATGTGTACATGGACCTCTTGAGCAATTAATCGTGATTTGAACACACGTTCACCTGGAGTAGGCTCGGCTTTACAGTGACTTAATGAAAGTTTCAATTACGATTTACAGGTAAATAATCAGTGCTATCAATATACCAATGCTCGGAAGAACAATATCAACTCTAATTATTGCACTGAGTGATGCTTGTACTCGTAAAATGATGTGTGGATGGGAATTGCATGGTGTTTGACAAATTGAGTCGGGAGGTTTCTAAAGAGTACTTTATTGGTGGATCATTTTTTCTCGATTGGACCCTCCAAATAGTTTATCATAACCTAACATGTACAGTTTACTCTCATAGCTAAATTTTTCTACGGCAAAGTCTACCTCGTTCGGTTTATCTCGCCTGTCACTGCGATAAGTGGAATAATCGGCTGGGAAGAAAGCTCTCATGTTATCAGGTAACCAATTTTCCATACGGTTTTTAATATCGATATAACTACTTTGTATCAAAATTTCAAAGTCTCTCATCTCGTTCAAATGCCTCTGCAGTTTATTATCACAAAAAACAACTCGAGTGTTGCTGTCAGAGCTACATACATACATAACGTTTGACGTGACTATCGGCAGGGCACTGATGCGGTCTACGTAGAATACGCTTCTGAAACAATCCATGCAACTATTTTTACCAGTATCCTGACTGAAATGATCTCCTGCATTGATAAATTGTGAGTTATTTGGAATAAAACTCAAAGTAATCAACCCAGAGGTTTGTTTGATGGCCGAGAGTTGCGCACATCTCATACTAAGACGTGAACACTTCACAAACCAGGATAGGGGACCAGTTTCTTGCCGTGATAGATGCTCTCCAGGAAGATTCGATCTGGGTATCCTCGGTTGGGCGAGACTTAGGGTGACAAGAGGCATCACCCGGAATCGAACCCGGAACCTCCCGGTCAATGAACCAGAGTTCTACGTCCTGGACTTCATGATAGCTGACCCCCTAAGCGAACTATGCTAGATAATAGAGGACCTGTAACCCAATTCTGTGCGTTTGAGCGTGGGGTGGGCCATGCGATAACATTTCAGTTTTGTGAAGTGTGCATTGAACAGGTGAACGATTACCTCTCGTTGTTTGAGAATGAGAAAAGGTTCTTTAAGACTACCATTTTCCGTCGCCAAGTGGCCCCAGACTGTGTCAAGTGGCCATTGACTTCCGCCTGTGTCAAGTTCTGAACCTGGTTCTTCTTCTAATCGACGGTGACCTGGTGAAACAAAATGTCGATTCCAAATAATTTGCCCTCTAGACTCCATTTAACATGGCGGACGTAAACGTGATTGAATGTACATGTCTAAAGCTCACATGTCATCGTAAACTGCTAGTTGATGTTTCATTCAACGATTTTGTCGAGTCATATTTTGATATTGATCGTAGATGTGTGTCCAAATAGTCGTCATATTTTTGTTTCAATCGATTTACCAAAGGCACAGTCACAATATATAATATTGGACAATTGATGAACTAATGACATTTTCAGAAAGATGACATTTTTTCCTAAAGTGCACATAATCAGTAGTAGCACCCATTATCAATGAGAACTCATAAAGAATGGATAAGGTGAAATGGACAGAGAAGAAAACAAACGAGGAAGTACTTGGTATGGTGGGCGAAGAGAGGTGTTTTTTGGGAGAAATCCTATGGAGTCAGGAGAAATGGATGAAGGGGGTATTTACCGGCAGTGGGATGTTGAAGACTGTAATAGAGGGGAGAATGTTGGGCAAAAGAGAAAAGGGAATGGACAGGATAGGGATGTTGAACGGGATGAAGGGAGGAAGAAAGTACTCAGAGATGAAGAGGGTAGACCTGATATAGTGCGGGATGTTGTGTTTTGCTAGGGGTCACAAATTATTTATTTAGTAGTTGTGATCATCGAAAAACCTACCTTAACCGGTAGATTACCTGGTAATAATAATAATAATAATAATCATATATATATACATATGTATACATATATATGAATACATATATAAATATATATATATATATATATATTTATATATATATATTTATATATGTATATATGTGTGCATATACAAAAGCACAGTTGTATATTAAAGCAAGTTCTCTTCCGGTCTCAGTCGACACAAACCAGACAAGCGACAAACCAGAGGAGATTATGTCAGTTTTATTATTGTATCCGTAGTAATTGTGGTCTTGCACGTTCTCATACACTAACGTGCACCGTTAGAGTACAAGGATAATCTCCCATGGAATTAAAATATTAAGAGTAATTAGGGGAAGAACCAGGTTCAGGCGGACTTGACACAGGCGGAAGTCGATGGCCACTTGACACAGTCTGGGGCCACTTGGCTACGGAAAATGGTAGTCTTAAAGAACCTTTTCTCCTCTCGTACCTCCCATATTTTTTCTCTGCCCTAACAGCTGTAGCCACATTTTGCTGTCACTTTAATACAATTCCATACACCAATTTATGGGTGCCGAAAAGCAAGAAATGCGCGGCGATATTATGCAAGGGGAGATACCGCCCGGCCAGTCTTTCCCCTCTCCCTTAATTTTTTATTCTCAAAAGCTTTATCGAGTGAAAAAAGGCCATGGCAGTAAAAATTAAAATGATAAGTTCACGGTAGTGTATGTGGTATCACTGGGTGCTTCCATGGGAAAACAATGTACACTTGATATATCGTGGACGAAACTAATTGAGGTTAGCCGGTTCGGTGTCCGGCGGAGAATTGCCAATTTCCCTTTAATCCCCACGAAACACATTCGCCGCCTTCGCCAAAGGGCCGAGAGATCCAAGGGCAGGAGACATTTGAAGCACGCGTCTCCGTAAATAGCTATCCCCTTGGCGACGCCTTCCCTTCCGGAGGCGACCACAATAATATTATGCCTACGCATCGGCTTGGTGCACCAAGCAAGGCAGTCTTGACGGAAAGCTTCCTCTGGTTAGCGTAAGATAGACAGAAATATTCCTTATTACATTTCATGGATTGCCTCTTTCCCTCAGCAAAAGCGATCTAATGAATAAACAAAGCGATAAAAATTGAATTTCATATTTGAGAAGTTTGCGTGAATGAATAGAAATGTGACCCTGTTATAAATTGATGTGCGAGCATAGTTTGCTATTTTTCACATTCATACACCTAAAAATCAATAAAACTCTTTCATATTCGGTGACAATCAAGGACAGTGAAGACCAATCGTTGGAACCCGGGCCGTGGGCAATTTTTACTGCGATGTTATATGTAAAATTTTTGTCTGCGTTGAATATATGTATGCCAGCACATATGTGCAACGTACCATGGTGCTAGGGGCATATACGTAACATATGCCCCCCCCACCACTGAGGGATCGAGATGGTGCGGTGGCTATCGTACTGGCTACCCACCCAGATGGCCCGGCGTCGAGTATTTTTCTGTGGTATGTCGATCCCTACTTGAGGTGCTTTGTGGAGGGTAGATTTAGTGAGTACGCCGTTCGTCAGGTGGGACGTTAAACTTCGGACCCCTTGACGTCTTTCTTTAAGAGTATCTCCGGGTTTCTCTCCACCCTTCATCCTTTCCGTCCCAAATGACCTGAGCTGTCGGTCGCCACCCCTAAACTCTCAACGCCAGAATCATGTAGTAGAATCACCATTTTCTCCTGGCAGAGGTAAAGACCTCCTGAAAGCAGTATTTCACAACTTTGACCTGTTAGGCCTTGAATCATTATATTACTTGAATGCGATGTAAAACTGATTAAGTAGTTCAAACAAAATACGGATTTGTCCGTTTCACAGGTGGTAATTAATGCCTTGGCGGGTTGAAGTGGATAAGACATCCGACTCCGAGAAATGACGATTTCCTGAGGCCAACATCTAAAACGTGAAATGATTGAGTCAGAGGTGATTGATCAAGGTGCCTTAAGGAATTCGACCTTTCTCAAACACGAGAGGTAATCGTGTTCACCTGTTCTATGCACACTTCACAAAACTGGAATGTTATCGCATGGCCCACCCCACGCTCAAACGCACAGAATTGGGTTACAGGTCCTCTATTATCTAGCATAGTTCGCTTAGGGGGTCAGCTATCATGAAGTCCAGGACGTAGAACTCTGGTTCATTGACCGGGAGGTTCCGGGTTCGATTCCGGGTGATGCCTCTTGTCACCCTAAGTCTCGCCCAACCGAGGATACCCAGATCGAATCTTCCTGGAGAGCATCTATCACGGCAAGAAACTGGTCCCCTATCCTGGTTTGTGAAGTGTTCACGTCTTAGTATGAGATGTGCGCTACTCTCGGCCATCAAACAAACCTCTGGGTTGATTACTTTGAGTTTTATTCCAAATAACTCACAATTTATCAATGCAGGAGATCATTTCAGTCAGGATACTGGTAAAAATAGTTGCATGGATTGTTTCAGAAGCGTATTCTACGTAGACCGCATCAGTGCCCTGCCGATAGTCACGTCAAACGTTATGTATGTATGTAGCTCTGACAGCAACACTCGAGTTGTTTTTTGTGATAATAAACTGCAGAGGCATTTGAACGAGATGAGAGACTTTGAAATTTTGATACAAAGTAGTTATATCGATATTAAAAACCGTATGGAAAATTGGTTACCTGATAACATGAGAGCTTTCTTCCCAGCCGATTATTCCACTTATCGCAGTGACAGGCGAGATAAACCGAACGAGGTAGACTTTGCCGTAGAAAAATTTAGCTATGAGAGTAAACTGTACATGTTAGGTTATGATAAACTATTTGGAGGGTCCAATCGAGAAAAAATGATCCACCAATAAAGTACTCTTTAGAAACCTCCCGACTCAATTTGTCAAACACCATGCAATTCCCATCCACACATCATTTTACGAGTACAAGCATCACTCAGTGCAATAATTAGAGTTGATATTGTTCTTCCGAGCATTGGTATATTGATAGCACTGATTATTTACCTGTAAATCGTAATTGAAACTTTCATTAAGTCTCTGTAAAGCCGAGCCTACTTCAGGTGAACCTGTGTTCAAATCATGTGTGTACGATTAATTGCTCAAAGGGTCCATGTACACATAGCTTGAATCTACATATCATTTGTTAATAATTAAAACTAATTGATAATCATTAAATCGGTAATGCGAGCCAAGACTCAATCCCTGAAAACTCTGACCGACTACCCTCTTTTTCCACTAGCACTTAGGAGCTATTGAGAAACACAGCTTGGAGGGTACACCTGTTGACGGGTCATCTTTACGATTACTGTCTGGGTCTCTAAAGGCAGCTCACTTCCGCGTTACTAATCGTCACACAACAAATATGAAATTCGTTAAATGCCACACGATTAATAATGTTCTGTAATCACACGACGCGACATTTAATAACCTGCATCTTTATCGGTGTCGCCCTTATTCCGGTGATGCTAGTATCAATATTTCCTAATGAAAGTCGTTTCACACTGGGACCCAGTTGTTTTTCAGTCGCTTTAATTGTTCTTTTTCATCTCCTCGTCGTGTTTCTACTCGTGCAATTTGGGCTAAGAAATTCCACGATTAAAGGAGACAGAATTCTTATTTTGTTAGCAGCAAAAATAATTTCAAGATTTTGAAAATATAAATTTTAACCACTCCATGCAATTGGTCAATGGAATGTGCTTCCGTACGGAAGGCTGTGTTTCTCATTGAAAATTATTGATTTTCCGTCTTTTGAAAACTAAGCAGATTCGGGCAATTGCGGCATTAAATCGAGAGGAGTGGACGATGGGAATGAGACCGTTATTTGACAAGAGGGAGGGATAAAAAGCACAAAACCTGATTGGGAAAACTTAAAGAAGACCCCTGCAGATGACACTACGTTTTGAAATATCGGAAAAATAATCAGTGGAGTGGGAAGCAAGCTTGTCCCCGAGCCTGAGTCTCGTGCAACGGACGATATTATGCGACGGACACGGATATTAGGCTTTCTGGTGGCGGTTATTCTTGAGGAGAGTTTAAGACGGGGCAAGGTGCCACCCGACTCTCATTTTCACGAATTTCTTTCCACCAGTATTTAGAGCCCCGTGATTCGGCAAACTAGACTTAAGTTTCTCCAATTATGTACATCGTTTGATCGGGCCACGACTAAACCCCTTTAGATCTGAGTTTATAAATTTCTCTTTTCTTCTGCTCTATTCATTTTTTACTTGGAACCCATTCTACCTGGATTCCTGTCACCTATCTTGCAGCTCTCGGGTACGGGTGACCTTCCGAGTTCCACTTGAACTTCCTTGTTTTCACCCCAACATCATTTCCCCTGATCATATCCTTCATTGACTTACCTCCATTCCGTCTTTCGAATCATTTTCGATGAGTGTATTTTTCCCATGGGTGTTTCCCATACACGGAAAGTGCTATTATCTTTTCTATTCTTTCGACTTCAAGAAAATTATGTAAGACCAGCCAGGATGCTCTTAAAGGGTGAGCTAACTGTCATTGTTATATATTTTGCTTATTAAGTACTCAACAACCGGAAATTTAATTTCAATTCAATTTTCAATAATTAGTTATTTAGAAAACGTTTTCGCAACAAAATTGATGATGGAGTTTTCTTGAAAACAATTGTTTTTACTGCTGATTGAAATAAATAAATGACAGAGTCTTGAAACAGTCTAAGGAAACGGGATTAGGTGTTTCTCCCAGTGATACAAGTGAATTCACAAGTTATTCTGCTCAATGATTAATATTTTGTCTTGTATTTGAACAAAATATGTTGCAACGAATTTATAGGTCTAAATTCCAAATAATGTGCAAGACCAGTAATTTAAATCGTTTTATATTGCGTTCATAAACATGAGGGCAGGAAATATTGTATGCTAATAATGAGTATTGGATTTCTGAAGGATAAGTTTTGAAGGCGATCGGAATGCCAAGTGTCCTACTCCAGGGACACCAAGGGCTCATGATGACCACCTCTTCCGAGTGACCAGCTGACTGGCACCTCTCCTTTGCTCCTCTCACCCCCTTGACCCCTCGAGATTAAGATGACGTGGCGGCTGGAGTGTGTCATTGTCCTCGGGGGATTATGTGTCGGCTGGGAGAGAGAGGAGAGGTTTCGCCATCGCCGCGTCCACTTCATATGATTCAATCGCTCCTTCCCCCCACCCCTTCCCCCGACGCGCCATCTAGCAGGGAGATGGGAGGGAGCCCCCCCTTCCCCCCATCATTCTCCGAGTGGCAAGGTAGCCAACCGAACCACGTTACACTGTTTGGACCACTAATCCGATGCTCGGGGATTTATTTGAGTCGCCCCTCGGAAGAATAAGATATAAAAGGCCGAGTAAACGAGAAAACTCAAACCGAATGTGCATATGAAACCGACCAACAAACATCAAGAGTAATACTAACAACAGTTGCCACCCATGTCACACCTAAAGCTCCATTCCTTAATCCCTGACCATAAGAGGACACAGAATGTATCCTGATTCATTTTATAAATTCCTCTCTATCCTACACCATTCCTTCCTTAAACAAGATAATCCTGATTCCCCCCTAAACCAAAGAATCCTAAGATATTCTTACATTTCCAAACCTTCTTCCGCCGCAGAAACTTAAGTCTTTCCATCACGTCATGGTAGCAATCCATGGGAGGGATGCACACACATATGTGTATGCATATATATATATATATATATATATATATATATATATATATATATATATATAATACACAGTAACACACAATATAGAAACACAAAAAAAGAAGAACACTCACACGTATTTTCTGATATTTCCACGGAAACAATCCGTCTTCATCTGAAGATATAGAAGTAATGGCTAACTCAGTCATTACTTCTATATCTTCAGATGAAGACAGATTGTTTCCGTCGAAATATCACAAAATACGTGAGAGTGTTCTTCTTTTTTTGTGTTTCTATATTGTATGTTACTGTGCATTGTACTATTCGGCACTTCCGTGTTACGTCTACGAAAGCATATATATATATACTATATACATATATATATACATATACATATATATACATATATACATATACATATATATATATATATATATATATATATATATATACAATTATGGGTCGCGGTAGTCCAGTGGGTAGAGCGTTGGACTGCTGACTGGAGGGTCCCGGGTTCGATTCCTGGGTAAGGCACTCTGGGCACCTGCAGCTCCACCCAAACTAAAGTGATTTTTCGGGTACCAGGTCTTCCTGGGAAACCATAACCGGAATAGGGAAAGGATCTGGCCTCCCTACCCTGATGTGTGAATTTTCACACGCCTTATAGGGCTTAGTACTGGGTGAACTCTACCATCACCTACCAAACCGACCTTCGAGTTGATTACTGTGTTAATGGTTTATGATTTTATATATGTATGTATATGTGTATACATATATATCCCTCCCCGGACTTCAAACTTGACATGGTGGAAGGGCTTGTGCGTTCCGATGACCCATAGAGCTATGCTGACTCCAACCAGGAGTAATAATAATGGCTCCTGGTTGGGATCACCCATCCCAGATAGGTCGAAGGTTAGGAGCCAGACGAAAGGTAGTCCACGCAGCGTCTGGTCCTCAGTGAGGCGGCTGCAATGGCGTCTGACCCCAGTGGGGCGGCCAGTAAGTATGGTGTCGCGTTAAAAACATTATTGAGGAAGGCAACGGGAAACCACCTCAATTATCATTCCCAACATTAACATGATGGACTATACAGATATTTTGAGTCCTGGCAACCACGGGGCTCGGCCCAATCGGCCGTGTGTCGTGCCCGGCAGCGGGGGAGGCAAGGCTTCCGCGGTCGTCATCCCACGAAACCCTTGCGGGGGAAAACCAGCAGCAGCAGGACAGAAGACGCAGGAGAAGAAGACCAAATTAGTTAGAATAGGAACGTGGAATGTTAGGACAATGATGAAGACAGGGAAATTGGAGAATGTTAAGCGAGAGATGGAAAGGGGAAATATAGATATTTTAGGTCTATGCGAGGTGAGATGGAAGGATAGCGGGGATTACTGGAGTGATAAGTATAGAATAATATACAGCGGCGGGGACGAGAGTCAACGAGGGGTTGCCATAGTATTAAATGAAGAGGTAGGAAGAAGCGTAGTCAACATAGAGCAGGTAACGGATAGAATACTACTAGTGGAGATAAAAGCAGAACCGACGAACTTAGTTATTATTCCGCTATACATGCCACCGAGCAACCATAAGGAAGAAGAGGTCGATAAGATATACGATCAGTTAGAGGACATAATTCCGTGTGTTCCTGCAGGGAAACATTTGATAGTGATGGGGGATTGGAATGCGACGGTAGGCGAAGGAAGAGATGGTGACGAGGTCGGGGACTACGGTTTAGGCACGAGGAATGACTGCGGGGAGAAAGCAGTTGAGTTCTGCAGGAGACGGGGGTTAGTCATCACCAACACTTGGTTTAGACACCACAAAAGACGCAGGTATACATGGAAAATGCCGGGTGACTCAGGAAGGTATCAGCTAGATTATATCCTGGTTAGACACAGGTTTAGGAACAGTGTGATAAATTCGCACAGCTTCCCGGGAGCGGATGCGGACTCTGACCACATTTTAGTTGTTATGAAATGTAGCGTCCATTTCAAAAAGATAAGGCAGGGACGGCGAGCTAGAAAATGGAATGTAGAAGCATTAAATGATTTGAAAAGGAAGGAGATACTCCAGATATAATACGCCAGATATTGCTGTGTATCTATGCACTATATATTGCAGATATTTGTTTGTGTCCAACCATAATTACACGGGAATTGACTTATTGCTTTAATATGTTTCTCCCTCTCCCCAATTTTTTCCTTGAATCCTTCCGAATTTCGATATTTATAACTCCCAGATACTCGCATCGATTCACATATTTTCTTATCGTTCGTTTTTATGTCCCGCAAGTCCTTCCTCTCCTTAAACCGGCGAACAGTGTTTTTATAATGGGCCGTCGGCGCGGTGAATTTCGAAATGATCAAAGGTCTCCCAGGTGAGAGGGACTTGTTGCTGCTCGTACTTCAACCCCAAGCATCGATTTATTGAGTTGTTCGGGAGTGAAAGCAGCACTACCGTCGCGAGAAATCCTGACTCTGCAATGCACCTCGTCTAGGCGTAAACAGGTCAGCGAGAGGAAAGAGAGGGAGGTTTCTCAACTCTAGGAAGTCCTATCGATTCGCTTTTCGCGTGGCCTTGAAATTCTAGCTAGCGAGAGATAATAAAAAGAGCAGGGGCAAAGCCTTCGGACGGAATGAAAACTGAAGTGCATATATTTCAAAATGCTTCTTAAACAAGAGGATTTCCAAATCGTGTCAGTAGATTCAGAGATGGCCTCGTATTCTTCGCGTCTGTTGGTGTCCGCCTCGTGGGCGGGTGGGATCAAAATATGCATTTCGCTTCGGGTCGAAAGAATCATCTATCTCTATAAAAAAATGAGATGGAAATTATGCAAAAAAAATCCAAAACGCATGAAATCACGAGTGAGTTCCGAACATGTTATTTACGAAATCTACAAAATACCTAGTGATTTGGACTACACACTGTAGTATTTAGTGCAGCATTGATCAATTGGTACAACTAACTTCTATCCATTATGTCCAACTTCCACCACATCATGCCTGAGGCTACTCAATTTGCTCTGTGCATTGATATGAACAAAATGTGGAGTTTCTTTTTCTTTCCCACGAACATGGTTTCCGTGGCACTTAAACGTTGCATTAAAAATATGATTTTGCGATAGATTTATTGACCCAGCTTCAATTGTATTTTTTGTGAATTAAAACAAAACATGATGTGATGCTCACCCAAGGAGGAGGGAGTTGATGAGAGGGACGTTGAGTAAGGATATTAAGAAAAGACTCGTAAAAACTTTGATATGGAGCGTAGCTATGTACGGCGCGGAAACGTGGTCATTGAAGCAGGGGGAGAGACGTAGACTCGAGGCTTTTGAAATGTGGGTGTGGAGAAGAATGGAGAAGGTGAAATGGACAGAGAGGAAAACAAATGAGGAAGTACTTGGTATGGTGGGCGAAGAAAGGGGTTTGTTTGGAGAAATCCTATGGAGGCAGGAAAAGTGGATGAAGGGGGTGTTGACCGGCAGCGGGATGTTTAAGAATGTAATAGAGGGGAGAATATTAAGTAAACAAGGAAAGGGAAGGAACAGGATAGGAATTTTGGACGGGATGAAGGGAGGAAGAAAGTACTCGGAGATGAAGAGGGACCTGATATAGAGTAGGATGATGGATTTTGTGCTTTGTTAGGAGTCACAAAATATTTATTTAAGACCTGTGTCCATCCATAAGCTACCTTAACCGGTAGATTGCCTTATAATAATAATAATAATAATAATAATATTGAGTGATGAAGTACCAAAGAGGCCTCGTACATTTTGAAATACTGAGTAATTCATTTTCCAGAGCACAATTTGCTTTACAATTTATTCCTCAATAACATATCACGTTCCATTAATATATTCTCATTATTGATTTCCTTCAATGAAATATACAATAGAAATTTACCACAAACAAATATTCTCTACCTTCTACATCTACATAATATCCCGCAATGGAGCGTGGCGGAAGGGGATTGGTCATCAGCCGAAACTTATTTTACATATTTTTGTTCATGGCTAAAGATGTTAGGCAGAGTTACACTACATGAAAATTCAAGGGATCACCCTAGAAATGTCAATCGGTTTTTCTGTGTGGCGTTTTAATTGAAATTAAATGCTCAAGACTTGGGTGATATTGGATGATGGAACGTAGGAATTTACTGGAACTCTAATTCAAGCGGATATGATTTGCTATCAAAATTCCGGAACTCCCAGAGAAAAACAACTGTTTTTGGAATAGCCATGGGCCGATAACTATATGTAGTGTCTCGTGCTCACTGAAATATCAATTCAAATCTGAAGGTGTTTGGGTGTTGACAGGAGCTTCTCGGGATTAAAACTGGACGATGCCACTGGTTAACCGATAAACGCAATCGCGAAAATGCTGTGAACATGAGGCACTCGTGTGATTCCTCGCAGCCTGATGAAGGCGGCTTGGACCGCCGAAGTGTTGAAGTAATTTTTTTTCGTTTCGGCCCATCTTAAAAAAAAAAGTTTTCTTTAGTCTATATATAAATACGGTTGCGTACTATTTCCAGGTGTCCTATAAAATTTAATTTACCGGGACCGCCGCCCGACCTTTCGTCACCAATTGACGTGCCTTTGACCTGAAGCTATAAAGAAGCCCTGCTTCTTATCTTATATCCAGCCGAACCGAACCCCACCACGGATGAAACAAGAGGAGTATAGAGGAGCAGTGAAGGATTTCATATGATGGGATACTGGGCGATTCCGTATGCAGGAGAGACCGCTGTCCGAGTTTAAAATGCCCATCACGCCCTCTGTCTCTCTGTGTCCTTCGATAATAGCAGGAGTGGTCACGGATGACAATTGGGAAACCCCGTCGGGCAATCTGATACGCCTCGCCATTTGAATGCGAGGACGCTCTCTTTGACCGAGAAGATTAGCAAGCCGTGGGCGCGATGATGGTGTCCACGTTCACACTGTACAAAGCTGTTGGAGGATTCCGGCGAAAAAGCGGGAGGAGCAGCAGTGGCCGGGAACTGGTTCCGGGGTTGGTTTACTTGGCTAAAACACGTGTATTTTCGTGCTGAAATTTGCTCCCGGTATCCGTCGTGAGTGCACAGGACATATTAAATGCATTTTGTGTCTTCTTCGAGGATTATGATTTCTATCTTGGATGTCCAGTTCCGCGAGGTCCTTGTAAATGAAATAGCTTTTGCGTTTTCTTATTATTGATTATAAATACTTTTTATCGAAAGAATTCTTTTTATTTATAGAATTATTTTTTTCTAATTAACGCGTTTACAATTGGAGTATGATCTTCATCATACAGGTATATAATAAAAAATGAATTACAGACAATAGTACAACATAAAATCACAGGCAATCTTCATCACATTTAATAGTGATTATATTAATTATATACAATAGTTGTATGAATTGAAAGTTTAAAAATGGAAAGTTCTCATTCTGGTCCTGCCGAGCCAGTCAGTTCTGGATTGACAGCAGGTGCCACATAAAAAACATAGCTTAAAACGAATGCAATTATAAACTTACATATAATCTGAGTCAAGTTCTGTTCCAAGCCCTAACCCATTCGGTGTAATGGCCAGTCTTTTGTTCTCTCTTTCACAGTATTCACTGACTGTAATATTCTTAAATCTTTAGGTATTTCATTAAATATTAGAGGTTCAGGAACCTCCAGTTGATCGTTTGACCTTGTGGCAAAAACTCACGATACACTACTCCGTGCACTATGAGAAATTACAAAAACACACCTCGTATACCATTTAGGTCGTATTTGGAAGAAGGGCCCACCCAGAGGGCCCGGGTTTGAATCCCAGGGGCGTCGAATATTTTACAGTGGTATCTCGATCCCTACTTGAGATACTTGATGGGATGGGACGTTAATCTGTTTTTTTTTTCGTTAAGACTAAGCTAATGCCGACGCCGGGTTTCTCTCCACCCGTCATTCTTTCCCATCCATCCCTAAAGTCGCAAATGACTGCGTCAAGCTGTCGGTCGCCTCCCCTATATACTACTACTAATCGACGAAGGGACTGCCACTGATCTAAACTCCGCCCGATGAAACCAGAATCATTGTAATTAACGTAACTACAGTCAGCCCACTAATACTTGGTAAGCTGTGCACGATATTAATATGGAAAATGTCACCATCATCGCCAGTATTTCAGTCATAAGATTGGTTTACCGCAGCCCTCAAGTCTTCCCTATTAAGTGTTAATTCCCTCACCCTTGGATGGGCTCCCTGTTTTACGTCCTTCTTAATTCGCTCTATGTACTTGTCTCATGGCCTTCCTCGCGGGATCTTTCCTTCTTTTTTTCCTTCCATTATGTTTCCAACTAATCCATTGTGCCTCAAGGTATGCCCAATCCATCTATTTCTTCTTTTTAGTCGTAGAGCTCTCCATATGGTCCTTTCTTTTTCTTCTCTTCTACATTTATACTTCATCGTACCTCACTTTGTGTATCCATTTAATCTTCAGCATTCTCCTCCAGCACCATGTTTCAAAGGCGGCTTCTATTCTTCGTTGGTCCACTTTTCCAACATTCCATGTCTCCGATCCGTAGTGTCATGCTCCTCAAGAAAGTCTTGACGAATTGTTTCCATGTTTGCAATCTTATGCTCTTTGAACATGATAGTTGTCTCTTCTCAATGAACGCCTTCTTTGCTTGGGCTATTCTCCGCTTGGTATCAGTCGAACTTCCTCCATCTCAGGTTGTGCTGTTGCCTAAGAAGATGAAGGATTCCACTTACTCTAGTTTCACCCCTCGAATTTTGATGCCTGCATATGACAATATGTATGACGATATTTCAATAATCTACGTGTTTTACGCTCGATCTAATGAACTGCAAGCTAAACAAGCTATTAATGGAAATTATATATATGAGTGTTATGTTACATAAGGTAAAAGTGACCTAAAGCTATTTTTTATTTTTCTTTTGGGCTTCATGCAGAGTATAAGTAAGGTAATAATTGTATCTTATCTCGCTGATGGCGTATTAATTGGGATTGTCGCCTTAATCAGGATTAATAGCGCTCTCCACCATATACGTAAAGACCGGACCGCCGTAGAATCGAACAATGGAAAAAGCGCATTGTGATAAAAATGTTGTCCCGCTGTGAAGTTTGCAAGTTACAGATATGTTTAACAATCATTATCCTCTTCGCTCACCGATAAGGGGAAGTTGTGTGAATTATATCAAGTGAACTTCGATGTCCTTCCCCGGAGACAAGGACTACCGAGCGGAAGTGTACCCCGCTCACGTGTCCGGGGCGGATGAGTAGCCCGTATATCTCCGCTCCTTTCGACTTCCCCCCAATTGACGTCCATAAAAAGTCACCCCATGCAATGAATGACCAGAGGATATCTTTAATTTACATACCCTCAATATTTAAAATCCCTCCCCGACACTTATTCTTGAAAGTGCAATAATTATAATAATATTTCATGAAATACGGCAAAAAGTGGCGAGTACGCTCTCAAGACAATATTCATTTTTGCACTGAAGAAAGCCAGAGAAATAAGATGTTTCTTTCCCCGATATCATTTATCTTAAACTTTAGGAGCCCCTCAGGGATCTAATTTGCATAATTATTCAACAAAGACATTATTTGAAACTACAAGTATATTGGTGATTGTTATAATACGTGTAAAATTTTATCCTCCATTGTACTCTCAAAATAACGGAAAGGTCACAACTTTGAGACTGAGGTTACTTTTTGGCCTAAAGTGAAGGAAAATGTCTTGGAAAGAGAGCACTTTCCCCTGTACAGCTTCCCTCTTTGCTCCTGAAATTAAACTTCCAGCAATGATTGCTGTCGAAGGACACGAAGCGGAAGCCGCACTGATTAAGGAGTGGCTACCACTTTAACTTCACACGAGGGGGAAGCGGATTTCGATGATGTCGATGGAGGAGATGGAGGGTGAGTTCAAATCGGGCAATGTACTTAAGATTACGCTGCATTGTTACGGGTATGATTACCCTGCAAAACCTATTGCAGGAAAATGAATAGTGTGCGAAGCACAACTCTTCCTAATCTTTCAGATGTTGTACGTTTTCTTTCCCAAGTATCCTTTCCTCTTGCGTGTTCGTCCATTTCTCTAGTTGGGGAAACAGATCCCGAGCGCCATCTCTTGGCCAAAGAATCGAAGCACTTGGTTGCGTAAAAAACACCCCTCCACGGATATTTCAGTGGTTACTATTTGCCCTCGATTAGTTACTCTTATTTTCTCACGACCCGGGCCACCGTCCAATGGTGGGACAATGCACAATCCTCCCCCTCCGCGGTTCCTGCGTCGCCGACCCGCCTAGCCTGTTTCGTAACGATGGGCACAAGTGACCACTGCCCGCGAGCTAGGGTGTAACTGATCTGGAAATTGGACCAAGTTGATCAAGGGGATGAGGGAAGGAGACGCGTCTGACGGGGATTTAAGACAACCAAAGAAAACATAAATTCATTACTTTAATTTATTTTGTTGCCGTAACTCTAGGGCTTGTCTTTTGAATAATGTTTAAAATTTCCGATAATCCTCAGGAGTTAATATGCTGAACACCGCAGTGTTTTCACGCTGAATCTATCATAACTCTAGTTTTAAGAAGGGTTTTCTTTATGGCCGAATAATTTTCTTCTTGAAAACCAACATTGGCCGTTTCCGTTGGCACCTGTTTGGACGCCTTTGTACTTCACTGAAGGATTCATTACTTCGGGAAGAGTCGCAGAATGGCGTTGGGCATAGTAAAAAATAATTTAACACAACATAAATCTTCCCTGGATTCCCCTCAACAGGCCTCAGTTAAACACAAAATGCGGGATCTCTGAAGCAGAAGTCAATAAGAATGGAATTTTGCACGACAACAAAGTTTCATAAAAATAGCTATATTCAATGCAACAATTTCAGAGTGTAAAAATCATTCGCCTTGACCGGGATCCCGGGCGAGGCGAATGATTTTTACACTCTGAAATTGTTGCATTGAAATGCACATTATCGGATGACTCCGTTAAAAGTTACTGTTGCAGCATCTCCCGCAGTTTCTTTGGAATAGCTGGATTCGTTAATTGTTGTTCAAACTCAAACCAAGTCCACGCCTCCGAATTTCAAGTAAAAGTTGACGTTCGCACAGCGGGGGCGCATTGGAAATGTAAAAGTTAATGTTTCCGGTTGTGAAGAAAGCGTTCATAATAAAAGAGGTTATGAAAAAGAAGTTCCTTGTAAGTGTGTTAATCAATCGCATGCCTTGATTTTCATATTATTCGCTCATTCGAAGTCCGAAATGAGCTGCCTATGGCCGTTCGAAGTGATATTACGACCGCATTAGCCATACTATAATCATCATCGATTATCTGTTATTTTGAATGCGCAAATGCTACGACGTAAAAATCCTTTCTCTTGGCCGGGATTCTAACCCGGTTCCGTTAATATCCTGCCGAGTGATCCGGTATTTGAGAGATTCTGGTACGAATCCCGGTTTAGGCGAATGATTTCTACTAAGTAGAATTCCCGCATTTCGGCGAACGTCGGCGGATGAATACGGGGTCTATCCAATAAATACGCGAAATGAGGTAATGAAAACTTTATTTTGCAAAATTTAGTCTATACATCGATTTTGTCCCCTTCTTCAAAGTACTCTCCATTCGTTGTTGCTATGAACTTATTCCATCTTCTTCTTTTCATACGCTGTTCAGTAAAGCACCCTTGGAAGTCCTCAAGGAGCAGTTATTGTCTCGTCGTTTCTTTTTTAATTGTGTCCACTTTTTCCCAGTGATGTCCCCTCATCACATTTTTGCATTTTGGGAATAGGAAAGAATCGTGGGGGGCGAGATCTGACGATTTATAAGGGGGATGATCAAGGATCGAGATGATTGAATTTTTTGTCAGAAACTGGCGAACAATCAATGCTGAATGTGCACGATTTTTGCACACTTTTTTTTTAAACGCAAATTTTCGGTTAAAATAGTATACACTGTTGATTTTCCTAAATTCAGTTCATCAGTTATCACTTGGAAAGTTTTTCGACGATCGGTAAGGACAAGGGACCGCACACGATCAATGTTGTCGTCAACGCAGGTGGTTGAAGGTCGTCCCGGCCTTGCATCGTCCGTGGCGCCTTGTCGGCCATCTTTAAAATGCTCAATCCACTTGAGAACGGATGATTTCTTCAGACCATTAACACCGTGAACAGCTGTCAACATTTCAGTTATTTCTTAATAACTTTTACCGCACTTCAATAAAATACTTCATGTTGATTCGTTGTTCCCTGATTTCGTCAATTTCCATTCTCAACAAGCAGTAAAAACAAAGACATCAGAGACTAACGTAACCATAACGCCATGCGCACAGCTTTACGATCCGCCAAGCACATGCGGCTCAATGGGTCTCAGGCAACTAGCGCCGCTATAGTGGGCTAAGGGACTGCACAGTTCGCGTCATGGCCGCCAGATTGCACCAGTTCGCGTATTTATTGGGCAGACCCAAGTACGTTGAATGAATTGAATGCGGCATTTCCCGCAGTCCTTTGAATCCTTTTGCCATTGCCATCTTCTCTTTCGAATCAACCAATGGCCTCTTCTTCCTCTTTGTTTCTCAGTTGCGTTGAGGGGAAGAGTGACAGGTGCATCCTTCTCATTGCATCCTCCGCACACTTAATCTTCTCCGGTCTTGAGTCGTATTCGTTTTCCCCCCCTCAACCCTTATACTCTCAGAGATTTTATTTTCACCTGCGTGCATATGCTTCCACTTGGCGCCCGACGTTCTTCTCTTAAGTTCACTTCACCACACTGTCCATCCCAACAAATGTCTTTTCAGCTGTGACCAAATTTCAAATTCATAAGGAAGGCAAAACATTACAAACGAAGGGTCCGTCGATCGATCCTCTTCCCATGTCATTACCAAGGCATCCACTTCCATTTACAAAATTTCATTTTTCCATGCAAGTTTTCGATTTTGTTTTACTTTTATTTATGCATTTATTATAACTAATTATTTTCATCACTCAAGCACTCTTAAGCATCGTGAACTTAATCTATAGTATGAGCGATCCTTCTTCTTCGTATTAATTATTTTATTAATCCACCCCTCTTTAACTTTTACCTGCCCCTTTTTAACGCACATATTTCTTTTTATTATTATTATCCATTATTTTCATTATAAAAACCTCTCTTCTTGAACTTTGAAACCTAGATGTATGCTTTTTTTTTAAATTTTCTCCACTCATACAAATCATGTAATGCATTCCATTTAAGTTTTTCCTGCACATAGCTTTCACTTCTTTTGATCCACTCTGGTTTCTTCAAAGCATGTTCACCTTTCACCCACCCCAGATGATTTAGCATTTCTTTTCAATGTTTAACCCTTCCTGCAAATAAGACAGAGTCATCCCCGGGCTGGGTGGAGTGTTTCGCATATGTCCCCACGTGTGCTCACTATCCTCAACCCTTTCCAGCATCTCCTTAGCTTCTCCGTAACAGCTGCACCGTCTAAACACAGTGGGGATGATGATAGATTTGTCAAAAATTGCTATGACCAACGCAGTAGCGTAACTACTTTGCTAGAAAATTTAGGCTGGGATTCCCTTACACAGCGGCGTTTACAATATAGATTAAACTTATTAAAAACATTTAAAGATGGGTCCTTTTCCGATGACATCAAGAACATAATACGAACCCCAACGTATTACGGGCGGAGGGATCACGAATGTAAGATTAGAGAGATTGACTGCAGGACAGACAGATTTAAATGGTCATTTTTTCCGAGAACAATAAGAGACCAGAATTCTTTTAATCGAAATCGCCCAGGATCCGGCTCGACATAATAAGTATTAACCTACAAGGTAGCGACTGCGCAGGGTTATACGCTTATATTTATATTTTTTATATATATATATTTTTTGCAGGTTCCCCTTACCTTTCCCCATCCATTTGAAAAACCCTAATCCCCTCATTTCTTACCCTTTCCTCCTGGTGCTGCACCCCCTGCCACACACATTTTTGGTGGCTTGCAGGGTATTGATGTAGATGTAGATGATAATAGTAAATATAGACAGTATCCTGAATTCTCTCTCTCTCTCTCTCCCTCGAGACTTGAAACCATTCCGTCCGGCTGTTGCCTTCTTTTATCCTTACTTTACACTCCATTTCTTACAGATTCAGTTAAGTCCTAGTTTCCTCACACTGCCCTGTTACTTCTGCTTACACCCACAAAACTTCCTGTTATTCCTGCTTCTCACACAAGTTAGAACGCACAAGGATAATAATATAACTGCTATCTGATCTATATTACACGTCATGGCAATGGCACTTTCATTAATGCCGGTTTCCGAAGTCTTTCATCGAGAATTTGCCACGATTCTTTCAACCGATGCATGTGAGGTCCACAGTGTCTCCCAACTTGCAATGCAGATTTCAAGTGACGGAACAGAACAATCCTGGAGTATTCAAGGTTTGACTACAGTCGACTATACTAGGTTTGTATCAAAATTAACGGGAAACGATACGGAAAAATACATTTACTTCAGATATTGTCAGAATGTCTCAATATTCTTCAATCAGTAGATGTCTGCCTAGAGCGTCGACACACTGTAGCCAGGGGCTTTTCCGCGACCCGAAGGCTCCCTGGTAGGTAGGCAGGAGGTCCATAAGAGGATACAAGCTTCTTTGACGGCACGTAGGATCCCACGGTGGTGTCTTTTGAAGGATTTCACTTTTGAGATTAGAAGATAGTCTGCTGGTGCCAAGTCAGGACTGTGAGGGGGTAGGGAAATCGTCGCGATGTCGTTGCAGAAGGTAAGCGGATACTCGACTCTGCTCTTGGTCGTCCAATCAAAACTTTCGGACGGAGTTTAGCGCTGATCTTTCGCATTGCCGAATTTTCAGTGATATGGTGGTGTGTACACTGTCAATCTATTATCAATGCCAATACAATCTGCGATCATGCGCACACTTACACCGACGCGACGGTCTTAATTCAGCACTTGACACGCACACGTTTCACGTCGACGATCGTCCAGCGCGTCCACCTCGTCCACCCTCGCACACTCTCGGCAATTTTTGAACAGCTTTTGTCACTCTTAAAAACTGCAGTTGGTGACTTCCGTTCTAACTTAAAAACTTAGAAAATCATGTTCAACGTCTCCGTACCAGATTTACTCGGTCCAACACAAAATTTGATGGCCTACCGCTGTTCAATGGTTCTCTGCATTTTGCGCTTACACATAGTCACTCGACAGGGGACCAGCAAAAACACCATCTAGCAGCTTAAACGAGCTCTCGCAGGCGATTGGCGATTGGCGCGTGTTGAAGGTCAGATCCCCCAACACTGAGCTTGCGCGCTTCAACGTACAGACACTTGAGTAGAAAATTCTTTCCGATACTTTTCATAAAAACCTTGTAAATTCTCCAGTCACGATCAAATGACAGCTATCACATATGTACTCGTAGCACATCTCTTCGAATATATCGCGCGCGCGCACATTTAGCAAATTTAAGCTACGTCCACACTGGTATCGGGGGGCGTGCTTCTTGGTCCCTGAAAAGAAGACAGTTTGAGTGAGTTTGAACACCCTAAGCTGTAGAACTGCCATCTATGTAGACAAGAATAAAGAATGAACAGATGATTTTCGAATGCAAATATTTTGATTGAGGAGATAGCATGTGTAAATTTTTGTGTGCTGTTGCAAGACCGCGTAATGGTTTATGCATAATCCCGGGTTCACTTTAAAATTTATTCGGAAGTCTTTTATGTAAGATTTCCATTTCTTTGTTTTAATTTATTAACTTGGGCGATTTTTGATGCTAGCTTCGTGTTCATTTTCCCTTATCGGGGCTATATTGAACATTTTATAGATTATCCGTTTTTTTATATTTTGTTTTAATTATTAGGTTTTTAATTATTTTATTTATCATTAGATTTTAACAATTTTAAATTTTGTTTCTGATTATATAGTATTTTACCCCGAGGTCATTTTTCGGTCGTTAATTCTTGTCAGTAATTGTTTGAAGATATACTTTGTGTCGTGTGTAGTCCATTTATATGTATGTGTACTTTTCTTGCTAAATTTTTCATATTTTTAAATTAAGCGTAGTATCAATTCAATGTTAATCCTACCATTGGTCTTTGCCGACAATTTGGCATTTTTGTTGGTTTTATTCCTTCGCTGGCCTGCGTAGTGACTCGTTTGGCGAACGACCTGTGGGATTACCCAGCGGGATTCCCGGAGGCAGCTATTTTTTTAAAAAGGGCTTTTGGCTAAATGTTTATACTCTCCAAACATGACATTACGCTTGAAGAGTATTTTCCGTGATGTTTATGTGCCAAAATAAGATTTAGCAAGAACACAAACGAGGCGTGGATAGTGAAGGCAACGTTGGACACCCAATAAAATGGCGTCCTCCCCAAATCGAGCGATTTAGGCGCCTAAATTACGAGTTGGGACGCAGCTTTGATTTAACTCTTTTTACGGTGGTGATTATCTTCAGTTTTAGACCTCATTTTGAACAATAAGTGGGTAACCGCCAATGGAGGATATGAAGTTCACAAGTTTAATTGAATTTCCCGGATGCGTTTCCACGCGACTCCCAATTTGGTCACACCAGTGGCGCTTAGCAACGAGGGTCCCGTTCATTCGTGGACCCTTCGGTGCGCGCATGTTTCTGCATGCGTCGCTGTATTTCCCGAGCGATTCCGATGCCTCTGGAGTCGTGCAAATCTTGGATGCGACACGTGGGGATATCGAGAGAGGACTACTGGAACTCTGACCCCCTCTGCCCCCTTGCCATGGGTCAAAAGGCCACCGCCACTAGCAGCCGCTACTGTATTGGCCGTGCGTTGCTGTATTCCCGCCGTCGAATCGCTCCCTGGTTGCCACGATCGCGTGATATGTCTTTCGGACCGCTGTCTCGGGCGCGCGAGGCAGCGCCGTGCTTCGCTAATCTCTCCCGTGGAGACTCTTGTGAAACTGGACCGCCCCCATTGTGTTCCCGAGAGAGAGTTGAAGACAGCCTGTCAGATCTCCTTATCGAATCTCCGGTCCACGAGTCCACCCTGCGGGAATTAAGGGACGAATTTCTCATGACGTGCGAGAGAATGTTTATCTCGGAGGAGAGGAGGATGCTTCGGCAACGACTATTTGCCGCGATCGTTCGAATTGCAGACTTCGGAATTTCGGGCGAAGCGGCGGTCGGAGGGACACCAGTGGTGGTGGTGGTGTTGGTGGGGTGGGGAGGCAAGGACGTTGGATGGGATGACTCAACAGGCCGTATCGCTCTCACGCACTTCCGCAACCCGACTCCGAGTGCGAGGTTCAACTCCTTATCGCCTGGGATAGAGAAAAAGAAGAAGTGTTCATCTTCCCCGAATCGTGCTCCATCGAGGATGGAGGCGATTCAAATCGCAGTAAACAACCCAAAGTTTGTTCTAGACGCTCATTTCATGCGGGAATCCAAAAAAAGGTTCTCCTTGAATTACGTTGAACTTTGGAGAAAGGGGGAAGTTTAGGAGGAATCTTACGAAAGCTTTGCTTTCAAATTTCAGCCATTTTTCATGCAAAAAAAACATTTAAATGTATCCGCTGATTGCTAGATAAAAAAATTTGGAAATCTCACGAGTACTGCTTTAGAACTATTTAAGTATTTATCAATCTACGAGTATAAGAACTTCTAAATGCTTGCTTCATTTTATTGTATGTATTACGGTTCCACTGTAAGAAAAGAAATGAATTTTCATTCCTGTTAGTGTGTTTTTTTCAGCACAAATACGTATTTATAATTATCAGAGGATGATCGTGGTGAAAAGCACTTTTTTGGAGAAGCTGACTGTTTGATGTGCTAATGATAGAAGCGATAATTGCGTAAGAGAGAGGCGGAGAAGTTCGTCTCTACCGAAATCTTGCAAAGGAGTGGCGGGGTAAAGGAAAAAAAGCCGAAAATGGTCTTGTGCAATTTAAGTACGAATTCTACGACATGCTAAGCTCACACATTCAGGGCGAGTGGGGGGGAGGGGGGGGGGACGCGGGCAGTTTATATGTCCCGGCCTTTGTTTTTCCGGGGAGGTATCTGGTAGTGGAGAAGTACGTAATTTGATAATTGTTTTGATCGCGAAAGACAATAAATGTTAAACAAACCAAAACCGCTATTAAAGTAAGCAAATCCCAAAAATTATGGCAGAAGATACTTTAATTCGACTCTCTTTTCGGGCGATTTACAGATTTACATTTACAAAGCAGAAGACGGGTGTCCCTTGATTCATAAAAAACCATTACACGCGGCAACTCTCAGAATATGAGCAAGCTATTTGAAGGTTAAGGCTGCAGTACGTTGTAAATTACCATAACGAATATTTCATTGAGATAATTAATACATTTTCCATTAGCGATAATGTTAACTTTATTTTTATCTACTCGTAATCGAGTGGTTAAGAAAACGTCTTACGTGCGATGATTCAAAGGAGCAGCGGGGTAATCAAGCATAAATCCAATAATTCAGACATGCCGAACTATACCTTGAAAATGATGGACCTCAACAATTACTTAAAATCAGAACGGACCAGCCCACTTACGGTCTTCGAATAGGTGTGAGGATAGTTGACAATCATTGGGACAATTTCGAGCGCAATATTAACCTGCTCTATCAATCATCATGATAAAATATTCACTTTCGGAACTCTCCCATGTTCCCCAAATTTATATAATATTTTCGAAATTCAAATAAAACTAGGATCCCATTTGAATAAGTTATGATGCATTTGAAAAACATCAAAAAAGAAACGTGTGTAGAGGCCCAAGGTCAGTACTATGAAGAATTTTAGGAGTTTGTGCAAATATCTTCAATAAATTACTTTCAAAAAAATAAGTGAATGACTTTGGGGACGCCCCCTGCATAAAGGTGTCTCAGGAGCTCAGATGTGGCTGAAGTGTGGGGAGAATCCGGAGGCCAGAAGTGGCAAACGACGAACGGCGACGATGACAAGTGTAAGTGATCCGATGACAAGGACGCCGTGATCAGAAAATGTCGATCTTTGGGTGTGGGATATTACCACGTAATTAGTGCTGATGTAGTGCATTTCAAATATATACGAGTATGCAGAAACCGGAGCGTAAAAGCACACCTTCGGAATCGAATGTGTTAACTTGTGTTGGGAGGTCACCACATTCGGGTTGGATATCCATTTGCCTCAGGCTTCGCGCAATTTAGTCAGGAATGGGCAGAGACTGATCACACCAGTCAACGACTTGGGGAATAGGAGGAGTATTGCAATATGCCGACGGCGAATCGCAATCCAATTGATAAATGAAACTATAGAATCGATATTCAATCTTCATGATTGACGCGAGATAATTTATGCTTGTAGTTGATGAAGATGTAGTCATATATATATATATATATATATATATATATATATATATATATATATATATATATATATATATATATATATATATACATTCAAACACGAAATCCCGCCAAACGGCGAATGAATACTCATAAATTACGTTTCCTCGATAGCTCAAGCGGTTAAGAGCATCCGCCCGGCAAGTGGAAAGATCCGAGGTTCGAGTCCCGGTCAAGGAAATATTTTTACTCTTGTGATCCGTTCGATTCCGCCTTCCCCACCTCTATTGTGTTCGTCCTTTTATGTGTGTTCCTATCCCTTTTCCTTATATCTGTTTCTGTATATATGAGTATATATATACCAACTACATCTACATCAACTACAAGCATAATTTGTATATATATATATATATATATATATATATATATATATATATATATATATATATATATATATATATATATCAACTACATCTACATCAACTACAAGCATAATTTATCTCGCGTCAATCATGAAGATTAAATATCGAATTAGTTTTAGTAGAGAGAGAGAGAGAAATTTTAATATTATAAATAGCTCGTGTCTGTATTGATATTGAGTTGAGTGCGGGAATAAAAATTATAAATTGCACGGAAGTATGCAATGTGTTATTTCATCCACTCATGGCACCATTTTAAAGTTTAGGTACTTTATTTATGAACTGTTATGTCAATGCATAAAAATATGCTGACAGATGTGGGAGGATGCAGCAACGAAACATAATACAAACAGTAATGATACAGCAAGCGCACACGTAGGCTTGGGTGTAGGAGGTTGGTACGATAAACTTTAGTTGGGAGCTGGGAATTACGAAACCATACACAAAGAGGTAAAGAAAAGGGAACAGGGATACTGCATAGGCCAACATTCGGAAGATATAAAAACCCATAAACATAGATAGCAGCAAATATTTTCCAAAAATAAAAAAGAGAGCCGAAGTAAATGGTTTAAGTGAATTTTATTACGATAAGTAGGCAAATCACTGCTGGTATAGAAAAAAAACAAAAAGATTTAAATGGAATACATCCTAGAGCTCTATTTTAATAACAAGGATGATGGAATGATTTGAATCTGGAAGACAAATGGGTGTGAAGAATATGGTTTAAGGGCTGGAGATGGTTAAGTAGGAAGTAGGAAAAAATTTAATGTATCTCAGGGAAAAGAAAGCTCTTGAAATCGAGCGCTAGGCGTCCTGAGAATGCTCTTCAAATATACTGTAGAGATTCGGGTGAATGAACTCTCCTGAAAAAATTTGGCATGACATGAAAATCAAACATGAAAGTCATTCCCATCCATTACGTGGGAAAGCATTCATTGTTCCTGTCCAAAAAAGATTTCATGACTAACGAATTTTCGTGCTCCTGTCCTCAATGCACTCTTCGCCATTCACTTTCGTAGACTAGAAGAAGACTTTGCCTTTTTTTAATCGTTTTTTTGCACATATTATGTACAGCCTAACTTTTCAATGGCTCGTGATTTTTCTCTTTGAATAACGAAACCCATCCACCTGTTCAAAGGTGTCTTTCCCTGACCTTATTGGAGAGTATGTTTCACACTTCGACTGCAGACCTAACATCTACGTATAACGTCGAGAGATCGAGATATATTGTTCTAACCTCTTGGCACTCGATGGCTTAAAAATCATCCAGAGTGTAAATTCGATTTTTTTTACCTCAGTCGTCCTGGAATCCAAAATTATATTACTACAGCACAGTGGATTCGAGTTTCTTACCAGTCCGCGAGCCTGAAGCCAACGTTTAAATACTTAGGCTGTTTATACCTTTGACAAATTCTAAAGAAACTGCGGTGCGTCGCGCACGACTACCAATGCCTGTGACATTGTATGTTGCGCGGTATTTCGTCACAACATCTTGTTCCTTTAAAGCCCCCAAAATTTCAGTGCGTAAGAGGACGCCTCGATAGCTTAACTGGCTGAAGCACTCAACTGGACATTTAGTGATACGGGTTCGAATCCCGGTCATGGGGAATGATTTTTTTACTCTCTAAAATTGTTACATTGAAATTCATATTAGCGGATGACTCCATTAAAAGTCACTGTTGAGGCATCTCCCGCAGTTTCTTTAGAATTTCTCAACAAATTACTTAAAATCGAAACGGACCAGCCCACTAACGGTTTTCGAATGAATGTACCGACTAAAAATGATGCTTCTTTCATTTCCACGAGGGGCATAAAGTACGGTAATGAATATGTGCAGTATATTTTATTACTGCGTTTCACTGCGACAAAAACTCGCCCGATGCCATCACGTTTTCCACTCAGCGTATGTCTGATTTCTCGCTCCGAACAAGTTAAAAAAAAAGGCCAAACTAAGCAGCTTTGCTTGGACATAAAATGGAAAGCTGGAAATTAGAGCCATCTTAGTTTATGATGAATTCTCACGGGTATTTCTAATTTTTGACTAAAACTCTATCGTCAACCCGCAGTCATCCATGAGGTAAGACAACCAGTCCTTGAACTCGAAAACATTCAAATTTTGCAATCTAATGGAGTTTATGCACTTCTTCCGAGACAGAGGAGATAATTAGAGTTATATAGAAAACTGAGCCGAAAAGTCAGTAATTGATCTGAATAAAGTAACATCCCAAATGTACAACGCTGATGTCAACAATCGCCACTCGAATGAATAAAGGAAATCGGCCCCCGTGATGGTGGCAAAAAGGCCTTAACTTTTTAACCAGAAATCTCATTTTCTTTCTGGTCAGATCGATTGGGTTTCTCTCCCCAGGCGAGCGACTTTGAAATCGCACTTATTTTCTGGCTCCAGCCCACCCTTCACCACCGACTAAATTCCTTCCGTTCCAAAGATTTCTTGCGGAGCACAAGCGATGTGTAAGAGACGCCAACGCCAAACTTTCACTTTCCTTCCGATGCGAACTTCTCTCTCTCTCTCTCCGCGAGGCAAGCAATTCTTCTCGCAGTCTGCAGCGGGACCACGGGCTTTAGTAGCACTTGTGAAGATAACACGCTTGATAGGAATGGTTTAGGGAAATGATTAAGGGGATTTATTATGCGTGTTCGATTCCAACCCGAGAGTAGGCTGACGCTTCGCCGATGAAGACGGCGTCAGCTGACGAAGCGATGGTATTCGTTTCTCCAGCCGGCTCGTGACCCGAGAACTCTCTTTGCCCCTCATGTGATGGGCCATGAAAAAGTTCTGTTCTTATTTTTGACACCTTTGGTGACGGATCTCTCCGTTGTACTCACTCGGGTGGGTGGTTTGTGAAGAGTAATCCCAAGCAAGCGCAGTACTTCCTCCGTGTGGTGATCGACGATGAAGGTTACTCTGGATCCTTGGATGAGGAAACTCCGAAGGAGATTAGACGCCAGATTTCTATTTGCCGCTCTCAAAAAATATTATCATACACAATGAAACCGATGACCTCGGTCACTGGATGCTGCCATTGACTAAAGAAATACTCCGTGATGCTACTAGTAAACATGATCATAATGTACCAATCGTTCATAACATAAGTCGAAAGTGCTGGAATTAAAAATCTAAAGTTATTTTCGTAAGACGTTATATCCTGGCCGGGTTGATACTATACGTAATGCTGTGTTGTCGATTTGTCAATTGAAAGGTTCGTGGTTCGAGTCCCGATGAGAGGGAATCTTGATTTCGTTAGCAATCGCATCTCCATAAAACAGTGATTATCACGAATACTTGACAATGATGTGCTTCCGTCATTTTTACAGTGTTTAGTAAGTCATTACTTTCTGCTTTGTGTGGAGGCAATGCTAGGGATTCTCACCAACTTCATTGAACTTAATTGTGTGCATCGTCAAGGCAACACAGAAAGATCAAGTCGAAGGAAGATAAAAGGTGGCGCACAAATAGGCGGACAAAGGATAAACATGTTGAAGTTTGCGAACAAGAAAGACATATGTGCAGAGGATAAAAACACGATAATTAAATAATACAACTTCAAGATACGCGAGAATAAAACTAATGATTGATTTACAGTCGTATTGGGGAAGATCATTTTCAAATTAAGCCTAAGAAAGAACACCTTTGAAGAAGCGAACCTTTCATTTAAGACGGAAAAATCACCAAAGAGGAAGTATCATGCGGGAGGTAGTAAAACGGAATAGCGTTGGCCAAGGGGGGATTTATATCAGAAGAAACAACTAGTCTAGGTCTAACAGGAGTTTCAGAAATAACTTTGCAGCTTCCACATAAAATAACTTATTTATTTTCTACTAGTTTCGCTACACTGTAGCATCTTCAGGAACGTACAAAGAAAATATTCTTTTTTCACACATATATATACTAGTCCAAGTTGGTGTGGGTTGGGTGGGTGGGGGGGGGGAAACTGACGCGCTGCCTGGGTGGGGGCGGTCAGAGTGGGTGAGAGTGGTTGACTGTGAGTAGCGGGGGCTAGGGAAGGATTATGAGGGACGGTTATTCGCAGGGGGGTAGATCTGACCGCCCCCACCCAGGCAGCGCGTCAGTTTCCCCCCCTCCACCCACCCAACCCACACCAACTTGGACTAGTACATATATGTGTGAAAAAAGAATATTTTCTTTGTACGTTCCTGAAGATGCTACAGTGTAGCGAAACTAGTAGAAAATAAATAAGTTATTTTATGTGGAAGCTGCAAAGTTATTTCTGAAACTCCTGTTCGCAATGGATTTCCACAAAGTCTCGGCCTCAACCATCAGTCATAGTCTAGGTCTAATGAAGTAGTTAATGACACTCTTTATGTTTTGAGGTCAACTTACTTTGCCAATACTGAGGCATGAGTGATTAAAATATAAAACATAAAAGTGATGGCAATGTTATTATGCAGAAAAAAGATGAAAATTTGATAACTGAATTGAGCAACATTAAACATATAAAAAAGCCGTACGTAATGACCATAACAATAGTTTACTTTGTCCAAATATCAAAAACAGCTCTTGTAAAACAACGATTTCAGAGTGTAAAAATCATTCGCCTTGATTGGGATTCATCCCGGTCCAGGCGAATGATTCCTGAACGAAACCCATCCGAAATGACTCATCCCAGTCAAGGCGAATGATTTTTACACTCTGATATTGTTGCAATGACATGCTTATAATGCGGATGACTCCGTTAAAAAGTAACTGTTGCGGCAGTTTCTTGAATTAGTTTCTACGAAATATATGTATACAAAATGTAGAGCAGTTACATCTAACAGAAAATCATATGCTGCAAACAGAAACGTAATTCAGATTTAAGAATTGGGTAATGTGCAAAGTAGAGATAAGTGAGCCATTGCTCATAATTTTAGAATAGAGTTGTACATTTTCTTGAGGAAAATGTTTTTTAATTGGACGTTCAAACAAATATTCATGGAATTTTCAAGTCTAATGACAAGTATGAGCTCGGAGGGAACAAGGGTGTGTACACATACCATCTCATAAGGCCCAAATTTTAATAATTTTCCATCTAATAGACAAGCAATGCGGATTGCTGTTCTTGTAACGTAAGAATGATCGTTGTAATGATGAGAAAATGGACTCATATAAAGCTTTTTGCATAAGATAAAAGGCAAAGCATATACGTACTCATGGAGAAGAGTTAGGACTGTTTGAGAACAAAATATTGGTTTAGACGGTGACCTATATTGTTGGAAGGCCATAAACTGACTATTATCTTTTGAACTTGAAGCAGTTGTTGTCTGCCCGTGAAGTGAGCAAGGAGTGTGTCTCTCTCGTGAAGAGATAAGTGAATGAACTCTCTGCAAGGAAGGAGATTAGAGGAAGGCCTGCAACGATTTACGAGAAACAATTTGACGGAAGCGCAGGAAACTACAAAAAAGTTGAAGATAGTCGCCCGCTCGGATAGCGCCTGATTGCCAATCCTCGGATTGATTGCTCACAATGAAGAGTTTTTTGTTTTCATTTTTCTGGTTTAGTACTAGCCTACTCGCGACCCCTCGACTCAGACACGCCGAGCCTTGCTTTCTTCACTGGAGGCGCAATGCTCAAGCTCGGCTATTTGTATTAAGACGCCGGCAACTCAGCGAGGGAAAGTTTGCATTCATTCGGAAAAGTTCGCCCCTTGTCAGCGTTCCATCGCAAATTAAACTCCTCTTCGAAGAGAAGTTATCGACCAAGTTGACAGAGTTGGTCATTGCCATACACTCGCACACAAACGCATATCGACATAAGTTAAGGGATCGGTGCTTTGAATCGTCATCTAAGTTACATGTCATTTTCCGTTTGCAGCATCTATAAAGTATTTTTATCATTTTTCTATCTTCCTCTTCGAGAGCATGGATGGAAAATATCTGCTTGCGATTCTTGTCGAATCTTTCGGCATGTTCTCACAAAAATCACTCAAATATATAATATTTAGTGTGGTTTGTGCTTGGTCATTCATGGGGAATGAAGCATAAAACCCTAATCCCCTCATCCCTTACCCTTTCCTCCTGGTACTGCACCCCCTGCCACACACCTTTTTGGTGGCTTGCAGGGTATTGATGTAGATGTAGATGAAGCATACTTAGCCAATTTGAAGTTCGGCCATCTTCACTCAATTTCGCTTTTCATAAGGTAGCGCAATTACCAAGCAAGTATTTCGCTCATTATTAATTTTAGTCAAGCCACATGACACATAGAAACTGAACTGGACGAGCCCGAAAAACAATTCCTAGATGTGAGGTCTACGTAATAGTTGTCCGGAAGAATGGCGTTAGGCCTGCATGTGAAGGCCCAGAAGTACCCGGCCTGACCTAGAGATGGCGGGAGTTGTTTGAAAAATATCACTGTATTAGAAACTATGCAATCTATTAAGCATATGTTTCAAGTTTGAAGACGCTACGCTGTTTAGTATTTGTTTGGCAGCCATCAATAGTGAACGTTATGAGTGAATTTGTGAAAATGGAGAAAAAAAGATCATCTTTATGTGATCCAATTCTTTCATTTGAAAGGCTTCAGCCCAACCAAAATAAAAGCTGACATGGATTCTACTCTGGGTGAGTCTGCTCCTTCGTTTACAATAGTAAAATATTGGGTAGCACAGTTTAAACGAGGCCGTGCGAGCTGTCAAGACGTGCATCGGATTGGTCGACCAAATGAGGTGATGACTCCAGAAACGGTGAAGAAAATCCACAAAGTGATACAGGATGATCGTCGACTGAAAGTGCACAAGCTAGCAGCAGATATAGTAGGCATTTCAAAAAGTGCGGTACATCGCATATTAACTGAAAATTTGGACATGAGAAAGCTGTGTGCAAGATGGTTGCTGCGTTTGCTCACACTCGAGCAAACCCAGTGTCGTGGATATGTTTTAATTGAGTATTTAGCAAAGTTTAACATCAACAAAGCAGAATTTTTGCGCCGTTTCATAACCAAGGATGAAACATGGGTCCATTACTTCACACACGAGACAAAAGAACAATCAAAACAATTGATTCAAATGGGAGAACCGGCTCCAAAGAAGGCGAAGACGGTTTCATCTGCAGGCAAGGTCAAGGCGTCGGCTTTTTGGAATGCGCGTGGGATAATTTTATCGCAATACGTATTTTTGGGTTTGTAGCTCACGAGGAAGGTTATAAATATTTCGACTTTGCGTATCATATGAATTAGAACGGAACAGTCATGTTATCAGCCCCCAATATTGAGGCCCGGAGACTCTTGAACCAGGCTGTCTGATAACCTCATGAACTTTAACTCAATGCTGACCTCGGAAATATATGCATGCACGTTGAACGTGCTCCGAGAGTAGCGGAGTGTGTGAGCTTGCGATTTGCCAACACTCTCGTGCGCCGCATTGCAACATGATAGAGCTTTATAAAAATATCCTCCGCCGGAGCGACCACCCATCGGTTTAATATATGTCAACGACCACGCGGATGACTTTGTATTTCCAACTGATACATAGTAAGACACCTTGACGGATAAATGAGAGAAAATTACAAGAATGAAGACGAGTTGCCGACTTTTTATGCAAGTTATGACCTTTGAATCATCACTGCTGCAGATCGGGAGATGCGATGAATTTTTCAGAAAAATATCAATGATCCATTGATTTTAAAAAATCTTATAATTTTGATTGAGCGTTTTATTTTCGTCTGGTTCAACTTGGTTTGTCTAGTTCATCATCTTAACTGGACCGCAAAAGTGGTCCCAAAAAAGTGAAAGCGTGCACTTAGCTGCAATATACGGCGGAGATTTCGAATGATTTCCTAGTTGTTCCCGAAAAGCACGGAAGTTTGACGTCAGATTCAGGATTTCCAGAATACACTCAACAGTAAATACTTGCTTAATGAGTTGATCCACCGCTATTATTCCTGGTTGTTTAGATTACAATGGTTCAAATGTCTGTTGCGCCTCTCTGGCAGACGATAAACAATATATACCTGAAATTGTACTGTTAACTTTCGCATTTTGAGCAATAGTTTGAACCTAAATTGCATGACACGGAAAGTGGCAATTATCGATGTCAATCACCTCCACTCTGTGTCATAAAAAAACTATCACCAACTCCCCATTTAACCTTAGACCGTTACGTTTGTTTGCAAGTTGTCCCATGGCGTGCATGTCAGATCGACAGCACTATTGCCCCACATGCTTGATCGTCATTAACTCTGGGAAGAAGAAAGATGCCGCTGAAATTTCTTGGAGCGGTAATTGTTGAGAATGAGTTCATCGGGTGGATCTTAGAGGCAATATAGACCTAGGGCTAAAAATATCTTAAACAATAATACGTTATGGTATTAATTTTTGTACGCTAAATCTCGTTAGTCAAGTTTGAAACTTAGAAGGCAGTTCTTCAAACTTAGACAAAATACGAGGGTCATCCGGAAAGTAGTACCCGTTCGTGCCGCATGAAGTGCTGACGACGCGAGTAGCCGCTGGACGAGGTCAGATAGCTTCAGTGGCTTGTCTGCCTTCTCTGAGCCAAGTTGCGTGACGCTAGCATTGCCTGTGTTGTTTCTGTGATTGTTTACAATGTTTAAAAAAATTGAGAACGCCGCCAGTTGTGAAGTGAGGGCAGTGATTAAATTCCTCAATGCAAGAAACGTTCGCCCATGTGATATTCATCGCCAATTAAAGGAGGTGTATGGAGACAATGTAATGGACGAGTCGTCTGTTCGGCGGTGGTGTCGCAACTTCAACATGGGGAGGGGGAACACACACGACGATGAGCGTTCGGGGAGACCGTCTGTCATTACAGACCAACTGGTGAGCTCAGTTGACGAATTCGTGAGGAACGATCGGCGCGTCACAATTGATGACATCTGTGAGCATTTTCCCAATGTTTCTCGAACAATTGTTCATGAAATTGTTAAACACCATCTGCATTATGCAAAAATTTGTGCAAGATGGGTCCCTCGCGTATCTCAATGAGCTGGCGGCGAAGGACTATGCAGCAGGAATACAGAAACTTGTCACACGTTATGACAAATGCCTTAATTTGCTTGGAGATTATGTTGAGAAGTAGTTTAAAGTATCCTCTTTCAAAAAAAATTTTTTATGTTTGTTAATATTTACTTTTGTGTCTTTATTTCACGAACGGGTACTACTTTCCGGATGACCCTCGTATGTATTCAGGCAATGAAGTTCGTAAGTCTCGGGTGACATTAAATCTAGCTTTTGGCTTATCCTTCCGCAGTTAATATTAATATATCATGGGACACGACCAACGATTGTGAGGTTGTTTGTCAATAATGTTGGAAATGAAATGCTTTAATCAATTTTGCCACTTTCCTCCGCCATCTACGTCCGATTGTAAGAAGCATGAACTTCTTTCTCGAGGATTTTGCCTCCGGGGGAAAACCTACAGATATCACGCTCGCTCTCAGACCCGTGAACCTCGTCGGAACTTCTGAATGACGTGCATCCCCAAAGATTTCCAATCATCCATCCTCCTTCGATAACAGTTTGTGTACCTGCCAGCCGCAGACCCAGGATCATCTTTAAAATGAAGTATGAGGGTCCCAACTTAGGGGTGGAAGTTTGACGGAGGATATAAAAGACTTCACTATTTTCTGTAAGAAATTGTAACTTTCAACTTCATAGGAAAAACACATTTCGAATTTCCTATATATCGCCATACCACACGCCATCGGATGAATATTTTTTTTCCAAAGCTCGCAATTTGTTGAATTCGTTTCCAAAAAACGTATGGCAATATAAATTATTTTGTAAAAAATGGAAATCTTAACCTGTCAAGAAAATCTCGGAATTCTGCGTGTTTTATGTGACGCGATAACTATTGACTGCATTTTTAATTTAATAACATCTTGACTCATTCAACGTTGATCCCGCGGTAAAAGTCGTATCCAACTCGGGACGAAACAACTTCAAGAATGATTCTTAATCACTGGCAGTCTCTTGCGAATGCCCAAATCATAGAGACGTGACAACGGCATGGCTTACCCCGCCTACAATTTAGAAAACAGTTCCGATGCCTTTGACACAGGGTTTTGGGTATGGACTACGATGAGTTTTCTTCCAGCTTGGCAAGGATGCAGCAAGCAGAAGTATATTATACGTCCTGATGTCGTACAATCGATACAAATACGCGTATCATACCGGGTAAAAATAAAGTTTCCATAATTTCGAGCTGTTCCCGACTGTACACGACTACCGACAGCATGAGCCGCGCAAAAATATTATCATCCCAAGCGCTATTCAGCAAAAGGGAACAAATCAGTTTATTTTGCTTTGTTAGATTCGGTGAGGAAAGTTTGGTTACGGAACGAAATACCCCTTTGATCCACTGATGCTATTCAAAGTAATTGTTTGACTAAATTTTTCATAAACCCTAATTGAAAATTCCAGTTCGATTTTTCAATCAAGAGGCAATATCTGATTAGAACAAACCACAAAATCTACCGTATTACTTCATAGAAACTTGCTAATTAAAAGTAATTTCTAATGAGGAGACACTCCTGTAGGTTTATGGTCATAGTACTTAAATGTTCCACTCTGGATGTTTAGTCATGTGTATCAATGGCCAGTTTAGTATGAACCATGTTGGGTAATTGAGCAAAGAAATTATATTTGCCAATAGTAATCCTTCGACTTGCACCAACTAATGATGATGACTGGTACAGATTTTGAACACTTCCTTCTAAAATTTGTAATTTTTATTCACATTTACAATTATTTATAACCTATTTAATGAGTGCAATTAGCCATTTTGCTTGCATTCTCTTAATGAATACTTTCTATTTTTTAGTCACAGTTTAAAGTTAGAAAATTTTGCTTCATCCAAAGAAGTATTAAAATATTGGTTCACATAGATGTAGTTTATTTTATTTCAAAGAGTTAATGAAATTGTGTCAACAGTTTGAACAGCATATTGTTCACCTGAAAATACTTTGGGACATTAGCATTGGGCATAACATAAGGCTGAATATTTGAATAAAAGTATTAAATATTGCAAAGGAAAATGTATCATAGGTCATAAAAACATGCAGTAACTATTTATAGGTATTTTCCTTAGTTTTGACTATTTCTTTAATCTACTGACAATTATTAATAGAATATCATTGCAGTTGAAAAGTGTATTCTAAAGCATGTACGACTCCAGAGGTTGTGGGTTCGATTTCCATTTAAGAGGGTTTTTTCTGTACCTGGTGTTTTTAATTGTCTTGTTGTTATTTTCAATTGTAAACATTCGATGAGAAGGCCAAATAACGGCTGCTGTTGGATTAAGGATAAATAAATTAAAATAAAGGTTACAGAAATCCTCCTTTATATTTTACCACAGAGTTTTTTCCTAAATTTTTTGCTAACTCATTTTCAGAACAAAAGAAGATACTGAAGGATGTTAGCGGATGTTTTTTGCCTGGGAAGCTCACAGCAATTATAGGGCCATCTGGTTCTGGGAAAACTACCCTCATGAACATTCTCTCAGGATTCAGGTGGGAGCTTTAAACTTATGTTCCTACTTTTAAGTTATTTTCATGGAAAACTAAAATAGTTTTCCTCATATTAATGTTGTGCCATCAAGATATGGGTATTTAAAAATTCATGGTCCATCACCCAGTGGTCCTTGGTTTAAATCCTGGGAGTCATCATTATTTCAGTGGTGTATGTTCGGAATCCCAATTTTTAGGAGTGCAGAGAGCCCTTCTACTTTAGAGAAAGTCTGTAAATTGGAATAAAGTGTGTAAACTCTTGCTACATTTTATTCAGAATAGACTACTTCTAGTAATATAGGAATATTTCTCCCCCTATTACTTGAATCACTTGGTTACTACCTGCCCCAGGATTACTGATCTACATATTTCTAATGGTATAAATGACATAGGATGTAAATATCTCCCTTGTAGTCTCACCCATCCATGTATTTTAGCGCCATAAATGAACAACAATTTATGTGCAACCAAAAGTGAATGCAGGAAATATTGAGAAACAAAGGTATGATAAGTACCGTAATAGATAGGAGAATGTTGTCCAGGCAAAGTAGCAGAAGAAAAAGACTAGGCATGTTAGACGGAACGGAAGGAGGTAGGAAGTATGTGGTGTTGAACATGCTATATCATTATATGTTGTTTTAAGGCATTCTGATGCAAAGGAATGGTTTCGAAACTTAGCATTACTTAATCGTTGGGTCTAACGAAAGCCTTCCTTGACCAATGAAATACTGTCTAATCTATTATATGACCTTTTCAAATCATATGTATATTAAACATATGAGCATGTCTTTTGTGCTATTTTGTTTATTAAATTTTGATCATAGAGTAATTATGTTCTTTCACATTTTATATAGTAATTAAATATCCCAAGAAACAGTCACACAGGTGCATTATGTTTGAACAAAATTAGATAAAGAAAAACCTCTTTATGGATGCTTCGGACTTACGACCATCTCTTATTTACAGATTTTATTTCTTTCCCTGGCAGGTTTGCAAACACTTTTACAAGATTGGATCCCTGCATGCACAGTAGCTCCAAACTTAAGCAAAAGGAGTCACTTTTTTATATTTATCTTCGTAAATGAAAACCTTCCATGTGGTTTTTTCTATTTCAAACCTCATGGTTGTAATGAATTAAGGTTGTTGTGAAAAAGCTTAAACAGTTTCATTTTTAGATTGTCAAAAGCCAACCAAAATCTCAGTGACAAACAATTTGATTATATTTTCCTATTCACACCAAAAATTAACCATATATAGTAATCCCATACCTCCATCAATACCATGGGCCATTCAACTCGAGAAAATCCAGCTTTTACATATCTATCAGGAACCCTCCTATGCCAATATTGTATTTAAAAGAAGTAAAACATTTTTTGCACTCTATAGAGTATCTATTCACCTACATAAGTAAAGTTTAGAGTTGAAACCAAATTGGGTGCATTCCAAGTATATAAATATCAGCAAAACAAAATTCATATAAAGTGAACATGTTCAATTCATAATACTTTGAAGTGGATTGATTTTTCTTTTTCTTCAGCAGCAATATTTCAAATTAGGATAGGTTTCTGATAGACTGTGGCACTAGGCACTACCTCTTTCTCTAAGCTCAAACTAACAAGACACAAAATATCCATAAACCCTGTATTAACAAAGTATAATGACTAATTAATTTAAACTGCATACTTTCTACTTCTACTAATTCATTCAAAACACCTACTCTCTTCCTGTCTCTACCTTGCTTTCACAGCATTTGCCCCTCCATCACTGTCTTCAGCATCCCATTGCCTCTACGTATATCCACAAGCACTGCCTTCTTTCAATTTATCCCAAAAGCCATTTACTTCTCCTATCATGCCTAGAACTTCATAATTTGTCTGAGAGCAAGGGTCTACGCACATTGATACACCAGTTCCCATTAGATCCCTGAAGGTACCAATACTGTGCTCGGACGAATATTGAAAGGGTGACCTGCATAATGCAATGCTCTTGCCCCACGTCCGCAGGTAGCCAGGACATTAACTATGGGTTGGCATAATTGACCAAAAACTGGGGCTCCTGTCAAAGGAGCCCCAAATTAACAAGCATCTATGATCATATGGTTTCCTTTCCACCCATTTTATTTTCTCCATTATTCTCCAAACTCACCTTTCAAAAGACTCCGATCTACACTTGTCCTCTCCCCTCAGTGACCAAGTTATCAAGCTATTAAAAACTACACTCTGCATTATGATTATCACAAGTCTTTTCTTTATGTATTTGCTTAAGTTGCCTCTCATTACGACCACTGCTTCGTAAAATTTTCTTCTTTTAATGCCCTCTCTAATTTTCCTACCTTCTAATGATGAATACATACTAATTCCATGGTGTCAAAACAACCGGAAACATTACAGATAACTTCCCTTCTGAGCAGTCCTGATGCACAGATTAGAAAACTTAACACTCTCCCCAAAATCAAACTCCAAAATCATTCAATTGATTTCATCTCTTTGAAATAAGTCTTTCCAAGGAGTCATTTCATCAATTAGAGATCAGAACAATTAAAATAATAAATAAATGCTAATCTAGAATGTGCACAAGTAATGCAACAATGCTAAAATAAAAAGAAATATGTATTTTGAGCCTGAAATATGACTAACTCTTATGTTCTCTATGATGATGACTCTGAACTAATCTAGAACTCGTGGTGTGAAAGGAAGCATTACCGTTGGAGGAAAAGAGTGTGTACCTCATGACTTCCGACATCATTCCTCCTACATTGAACAGGAAGTGGCCATGATGGCGGAGTTGACGGCACGTGAAACTATGAAAGTGGCCAGCCAACTGAAGATGCCCAGAGATGTGTCAAAGGAGCAAAGGGACAACACGGTGAGGCATAGCAATCTATTAATACCAATATCCAAATACGAACTAATTGTTTACACAATTCACTTATTCAATAATATTCCTCTCTTATCAATAAGTCCTCAAAAATTACATAAGGCAGATTTTGGCGGCAGTAAATGGATACTAAGAAGGTCTTTTGGTCTCCCATTTGGACAACACTGATGATAAATGAATATTGTCGGGGTATACAATTAATAGTTGATATTATATTATGAGATCCTGAAGGATGATGCCAATATTCAGAGTTTGCTTGAGTGAAGGCACAAAAAATACAAATACTGCATGCAATATTTTAATGTCCCAAGTTCATGAATCATGAATGAACTCTTCATAATCTATATCTATGAATATATTTCTCTTCTATATAATGATTCCAATATCTGTCCATTGCTTACGGTTCCCTCTCTGGAGTATAACAGTCTAGCACGATTGGATAAACAGAATATTTTATGGATCTGTAATTTAATGTCTCCGGATTTGGAGGGAGCATCTTTATGAGGAGGAGAAAGCTATCCTTTCTAAAGATACTTGCTAAAGTATAAGGGAAATACCAGAGGAAATAAATATTCCATTCTCAGCTAAATGTAGAAAGCTAAATTGTCATTTTTTTCCTTTTAAAAATTCCAAATCGAAATCTTGTAAAGGAATCAATGGTAAAAGTTTGTCTCATAAACAAACATTGAAAGGTTATCACAAGTATAATGTATCCCATTCTTACTAATAACATTTTAGCAGTGATGTCATAATTACTATGATGACCTTTATTGACAATGGTTGAAGCCAAAAGGAAGATTTTTGGGTTGTATTTACTTTGTAGTCTGCCTTTATGCATCAAAATTTCTATCAGAGTAACCCTTTGGCCAAACTAGTAGCGGTTAACCATTCCCTATGTTCAAATGGATATTTGGGAACAGAGATAATTTTTGCTTTGTCTTATGAGTCTGAAATATTGAATTATAGATCCAATGAAGTACTTATCTATTTTGTAACAGAAGAAGTTTAAAGAGTTATGTATCTTCCATAAAAAGTGAGCTGATGACATCAATAATGCACTCCTACTTCCCAATTGAAATCTTGAAATGAGGAGTTTTATTCCATTTAATGCCTTTCCTTTGATAATAAATACCAACTATAAGACAATTTTATGCAGTCACTAAATAACATTGTATGAGATTTTAAGGGTCAAACTCAGCAGAGGGCTTTGAATAAATTACCAGCAAAGCAAAGTTTTCTGAAAGCAAGTTATAGAATTGAATGCATGAACCCGGAATGAGTTTTAGATGGAAACATTTGAAGGTTTTAGAACCTTAATTTAAAGTGATACACAAAATGAATAACACTATGTATAGCATGCAAGCATGTATGGGCACTGAAATACTAATCTTCATATTACCTTGGGATGTAGTAGAAAGAGTTTCCAACTAGTCAGCAATAAAGTGTTGCAAAAGTGCTAATTTCTTTAAATAAAATGAAAATACCTGCATTTTCTTTATACCTGTGCATGCCCACTGTTCCAAATTCTCTGTGTATTTTGGCATGTCAGAGTTATAAATGTGATTCATATTAATTCCTTTCTTCTGAGGGTATATTTGTATATATGAGAGCATACCTATTGATGGTATTCCCAGTGGATGCAGATGGATTTCTTGCTTACTTGCCTGGAAGTGGTCATCCAACAATGTTAATTTCCATGATTATCTTCAAGGTAGCGCAAATAGTGGATCTGCTCAGCCTTGAGGAATGTCTGGGAACAAAAGTATGCAAGCTATCTGGAGGAGAAAAGAAAAGATTGTCCATTGCAGTTGAATTGGTCACCAATCCGCCAATTATGTTCTTTGATGAGCCAACAAGGTCACTAGAAATTATTATTATTGTTATTACTATGTGATTGATGCATTTTTTTGAAGTGTTACCTTTTATAACATATAAATACAGAAATATTTCTGTCAGGCTTATGAAATGACTTATTAAATGTTAAAAAGGGAATGATCGAACATAATTCATGAGCAAATACATAGTTTGAAAATAGTGCCAATTGGCCTGCTTAACATTTTTAATCACCAAAGAATAAATCAAATGAAAACCCATATATGCCAGTATATAAGACACCTTTTGTCCAAAATTATGGTTTGAAATCAACCGCATCTTACATGTAAAGATAAGAATTCCTCGGGTTAATGTCCAATATTGAATGTAATTTTTACCACAGATGGTCAGTATTACTTATTTTGACTCCATTACATTTACTTATACATGTTTCTTGCGTCTGAGATGTTAAAAGAGGTGTAAGCAAGATATCCAACAAACTTGATCATATTTTATCACAACTGATCTCTACAATGTGCTCTTCTCATGGCATGGAATAATTTGTTCAAAAAATTTTACCCTTTTAAATTACCCCAATAAATTGCCCATACTTTTGCACAGACTATTAAAAATTTTTCCAGCTTGCGCCCCACTGAAATGAGGCTGTATCTTTCATGTCACCAAAGAGTACTTTCATTAAGTATAAAGTTTCTTATTATCTGTCCATTACTTATAATTTCAATGATTTCTGTGTTAGCAGACTGAGATCCATCATATTTCCAGTACTTCTTTCAAATTCAACTTAATTCCATTGTTTCTGATTTTAGCCAACGCCCTTTAAATTAATGATTATTGTTTGTGAAATTGGTGGGTTTTGGGTGGGAAATTGGTGGGAAATATATGGGTTTTCATTTGATTTATTCTTTGGTGATTAAAAATGTTAAGCAGGCCAATTGTGAAATTTTCCATGGTATGAGTTTAGATAAGAGTATTCATAGAGCCAAAAATTCATTCAAAAATATGTACAGATTTGATCTCACTGTGCATATCAATGGAAAATCACATGATCCCACTCTATTGTGTTAGAGACCTTCTTAGAACAGGAATCTACAAGAAACATTTCTATGATTCAGTGTTGAGGGCGAACCATTAAAATAAAATTACTGATATTATTTTAGCAAGGCAAATTAGGCTAATATAATTAATTATTTTTTTTTAATTATGTAAAAGCATGTCAGCTGTTGAAATTATTTTCAAAAGTATACCTATTATGAATATTGATTTGAAATTTTTTTTATTATTCAACATTATTCATATTCTATTCAGAAATATCATGTCTTTAGATTGCTGGTCAATATATCATTTTGAAATTAATTTATTTGAATGCAATGGCTATATTCTACCAATAATAAGAATGATACATTTTTGAGTGTGGATGCTATCATTACAATAATATTCATTTAAGTTAAGTGTGCATTTATCATATTATTTCTTTATAGACTTCATAGTTTGTAATGCATTGACTTGAATACTTACTCACTTTATAGTAATTTGGACAGTGTGGCCTCGCACACCATTCTACGTCATTTGCGGTGCCTAGCAGATAGTGGAAGGGTGGTCATCTGTGTTGTACACCAGCCCTCCTCGAAACTCTTTTCCATGTTTGATGATTTGTTGGTACTCTCCCATGGAGAAGTCATTTATCATGGAGGCATCACCAGACTTATTCAGTTCCTCAAATCACATGGGCTCAACTGTCCTGATTTCTACAACCCAAGTGATTTTGGTAAGAAATAATTGCCTAATGATGATGTCCTTTTGAAACCAATAATATAGGGGGTAGTTCATTGATTGATTTAGAAAATAATTTATTCACTTATTTTCTAAGCTTAGTCCTTTAGCTAGGGTAGTCTTATCTTGCACCCGAGGGAAGGTGATGGAGAGGGTCCCTCCCTTCTGCAAGTAAAGTCAAAGCAGGTAGTAAGCCACTATAAATCCCTGGATATCTTTCTTTCTTCACATCCCTAAGGTTGGCCATTTTAGGATGCATCTCATGGACTTACTATAAGAGCTTTAAATTCTAGAAATCATTTTTTTAAATTGTTAACACTTGTGTATAAGGCATAAGATAATTACTTTTATTTTGATAATATAGTCAATTCGGCACCTGAATACAATGTATATTGATTTTCAGCCAAGTGTTGTATGCTAATTGGAAGAGGTGAACAGTTGGAAAGATTGGTTGAACTTGTAAGAGTAGAATTCCTAATCAGCAAGGGAGGAAAGTTGGAAGAGGTGATTTATCTGCAACCTACATGGGCAGCACCAGAATGTCCAATATCACCTGTTCTTTTCAATATATACACAAAAGTAGTGCTAAGGAAGACATGGAAAGGGCTTCCAGCAGGAATGAAAGTAGGTAGAGAATCCATAAAATCAGATTTGTGGGTGATTAGCAGTCCTGTCAGATAAGGGGAGACAAACATTTATGAGTGCAATAGAAAATCAGTGTGATAGATGTTGGAGTAACATCAACATAAACCGAACAAAAGTTTTGAGGTTTCTGGGAGGATGAAAGCTCAGTAAATGTTAAAATCAGAGGGCAAAAAATAGAGAGATAGAATAGTTAAACTATCTTGGAACTGTTTTTGACCAACATGGTCATAGTAGAAGGGAAGTCAGAAGAAGAATTGCATTTGGCAAAGAAGCTTTCATAAGGAAGTGGCAGCTGATGACTCAAACGTTGAGTAAGGATGTTTAAAAAAGTTTTATGAAAACAGTGATATTAAGCATGGTGTTGTACAGCTTGGAAACTTGGTCATTGAAGCAAGATGATTGACCTAGATTGGAGGCTCTTGAAATGCAGGAATTTAGGATTTACTGGTGGGAAATAGGATGTAGAGTTGGTATGGGGTTGTGAAGAAGTGTTTATTGGGATGCAGGGTGTTTTCCTGCGTCCATCTTCCTTATGCAAACATTCTCCCTTCTATCCTTCAACAGCCTTTGATATTGAATTGCCATAATTCCATTTATTTCCACAAAACTTTAAATTCTCCCTACAACCTTCTCTCCTGTTCTACCATGCCTTCAACACGTTTGTTTTTGTTTTATCTGTTCATTTCACTTTCTACCATTTCTAGATGCAATCATATCTCAAAGGCCTCCAACCGACCAGCAAAGTAATATCTATTTATCATTCAAACATTATTGAATTTGGACAATTTGAAAAATGTCCGATAATAATGCTCTTTGAAAATTTAATAGAAATTGAAGGGTGACCATTTGATAACATTATATTAGCATCTAAAATACATTTTATGGAAACTTATATGAATAAGGATATTTGGAAATTTAATTTTTGAGATGAGTCTCTCCTAATTTGCTCTTGTAAGTGGATATGAGATCATGCTTGCATGTTCTCAAATACCTCACAAATATAGGCTACTAGAAGTAGCTATCTTAAGCTATAATAGCTATTAGATTTAAATAGTATAGAAGTAGCTAATGTCCTTCAAAATATTTATGCATCCAAAAATATTTCCTTTTAGTTTTTCATTTGGCTCAATATTAATTTATCTCCGTGGATCTCAGAAAAAGTGCTGAAGAGATTATTAACAATTGCATTAACTAACATGACTGCTGATAGTCACATTCATTGCATGGAATAAATATTTCATACAGGTGCTCACTTAAAATTTTATGCTGAAAGTATTGAGATGGGACTGAAACAGTCAGATTTTGCTGTGTTTCATATGGCATGATAAAATACATAGAATTCATTTTACTGATGATGTCCTTGCCATCTTTAATTAAATGGGTATCACAATTTGAATGCAAACCTCTTAGAAATACTGGAAAAAGTAACTTCTCGACATCTTTATTAAAATGTAATAGTTATATCCACAAAACTAAGAAATGTATTTTCAGCAATTGAAGTGGCTTGTGGTGAGCATGGGGGCAAAATGGAAGAGTTGGTGCGTAGCGTGAAAATGCAGTTAGAGAAAGAGCTTGAGAAGCCATCTAAAGAAATTGCTAACCCAAATGGCACTGCTCCAGCCATTTCAAGCAACAACAGTGAAGATGACAACATGGAAGAGGAAGGAGGAGAAATGACAGAATCACTTCTCTTGACAAAAAGAAATGGTAAGAAAAATATTTCCACAGAAATTCCTAGCTGACATGATAGATGCAACCACTCCTAAACAGAAATTTGCATTTCCCAACCGTAATTTGACAATAAGCTTGTAAAATGATGGCAAAAATAAATCTCTCTCCTCAGATATCTTGAAAAATCTCTGCAAATCTGTGAGGCACTTGCCCAAAAGAGATTTTGGGTCTCCTCACTAACTCTCTAGGAAAAATCTACCCCATAAGCACTACTTCCTACTCTAGCAAATCAAAGTCCCAAATTGTTTCTGAGACATTCTTTGACCAGAAGTTAGTATTGGAATCTCTATTCCAATGCATAAATAAAAATGATCAAAGAATAAGATGTCCATTTTGTGATCAAAAATCACTGCTCTTGCCAAAATCTGGACTCAATTTACAGAATACATGGCTCCCTTAATACTTTCCAGAGTGACCTGTTCATTTAAAGATAATATTAGTTTATAAAAATGCTAAAAAGAAGAATCAGTAGGTGTAGGCATCATTTTATAAGTTATATCGCAGTAATAGTCACAATGAGGAATTTTCAATCTGGGCAAAAGATGGGACACTATCAATGAAATGGAAATCATAATAATAAAAACTACATCTTCATTTTATTGATGAATAATTTATATTTTCACTTTTTTAACTGGAATTTCTTAAGAACAAAATATTTTTACCAGAAGAAGTGAAGTCATGAAGGTGATAAAATTTGAAATCTTCTAATCTGTTGTTTTTAATGAAACAAATGATCACAATTTTGTAAAGCAACTACATATAGAAGAACCTTGATTCATAGGGGATGGAAAAATAAAGAACTCAGTATAAGTCAAAGCATTCCCTTTAAATTCAATAAAATGAAGGATATGGAATTACTAATAAAATGTTTAAAGGCATCCTATGTGAGGATTTGGTCCTGTCTTTATGTATCTCAGAAATCAATGGTAAAGCATGGTTTTGGGTTGTAACCCATTGTAAGTGGTTATACATGTATATTACAGAAACATTTCTAAAGCAGGAATCTATCCAGAATAGTTCTTTGTGTAAATTAATTAAAGTTTCAATCCATTATTAAATAAATCTATTCTTAAACTCTTACATAAAAAAATGCTTACTACTCATAATGCTGAAGACGTAATATTTTTTAAAATAGAAAAAATTGTTTAAAAAATTATTTATTTTCATATGGGTGAGACAAATGTGTCAGAATTTTGGACAGAGATATCTGCCACCATGTAATCCAAAGCATATCAGAATTCTCTAAAGTCATATGTCTCTAAAAGGGTAATTTTTCTGGGGAATGGTTGGGGGTTTGCTATGGATGCTCAAAGATTTTATGGTGCTCCTAATGGTCTCATTTATTGCCCTTTTAAGTCCTATGGCAATAATATTATGGACTTCCTTTTCAAAAATGCATATGAAAATTTTAATAAGGGCATGGCATCTTTCACATAGAGAGTGAGGAAACAAGAATTCTTGGTCATCAAACTTTTTCCTATTCTGAAATAAATTTAATTGAAAATACCTTATTATATTTTTCAAATGAACCTATACTAAGTGTTTTTGAATTGTATGTTTCTTAGTGAATATTGCTCTCTTTCTTTGATATCAAGTGAATTTATATTTAAATAATATGAAGATTTTAAAATGAATGAATTGCACAGTCCATTTGGAGAACATTATGAGTTGTCAATTATTTTGCTGTAAAGACATCTTCATTCCATGTTAATATTGTTCTTACAGATTCAACAGCAGTTACTATATCAGATGATCAAATCTGTTTGAAGCCACTGAAGGGTTCCCAAAGTAATGGATTATTAATCCATGGCTATAGCAGTGAGGAAAATCAATTGGAGTCTCTGCCTCCTACAATGGCAACCCAGATGAGTATCTTATTGTGGAGATCATCAATTTGTACTTACAGAAATTTGGTGAGAATAATTGATTTGTCGAGTTAAATGTCCTCATAAAACTATTGTAGCAGGTATTCAGCCAATTTTAAGAAAGCATTGAGATAAATCATTTCATATTCAATTGGCTCTGTAAAAAGGAAAGGTTTTCCCAAATTAGATGAATTAAAAAGAGCTGGTCTTATTTGCAAAATCCAAACCCCAAACACAGCCCTCACAGCCATGTAAATTGTGTGATGTGCTGGTAAAGTTTTTAGATAAGCTATTCTAGGCTTAATATGTATGAAGCACTCAGTCATGCATTTATCCTAAGGCCAAAACTATCACAAAAAGCTCTTAGCATAAACCATACTGAACAAACATCATATAAAGTTATCCCTGATTAGAAAATATGACATTTCCTCACAGGTGAAAGACAATTCTGTCAATTATGAAGTTGATTAAAAGTCAATGTATATTTAACATTGGATAACTCTTAATTCTGTTGATGAATAGATTAGTCAGCCAAACTGTATCTACATCTACACAATACCCCACAAGCCACCACATGGTGAGAGGTATTAGGTAACCACCCATAAACTAGAATCAAACCACCTACAAAACCAAATCATGTCACCTCTACACAAATATTAGTTTGCTCATTCACTCGACAAACCTTAATCACATGAAAAAAAGTGCTTACATGAAACAATATTTAATAACAGGATGCATGCATTCAAACCATGCTGTGGCACTATTAAATAGATGGATCTATTAAATAAAAAGAGTAACATTCAGGAAGAAACATGCAAGATAGCGACAAATATATACACTATCAGTAATAATTATCTCCTATGCGATGGCTGTCATATATGATCCCTAATGGCTCGAGGAAAAACTGACATTTCAAATCTATTCGTTCCACAATGAATCTCCCTGATTTTACATTGGTTATCTCATCTACCATAGCAAGAGGGGGTCTGTAATATGTCCTTAACATCCTCTGATAAATAACCTGCATCAAATTTAAGCGGTAAATTTAACCTGTATTTAAGCCTGTGGTCAACTAGTAGCTCCCATCCTAATTCTTCCAATAGTGTCGTGACTGCTACCTTGTTCAGAACAACTTTTCACAAACTTAGCTGCTCTTCGTTGCACTCACTCTAGTTCCAAAAATTAATCCTACTTCATGAGGATCCCACTCACTTGCAGCATACTCAAGGTGGGGCCTAATCTAACTGTATAATAACAAAGCTCCTTGACTCTTTCACGTATTACAATTCCCAAGTATTCATTTTATGAATCCTCACTTTTTATTAGTGAGAAAAGCAATCCACAAACTCACAATTTCTCTGCTTCTACTACTTTTATTAAATGTTCCATAAGATTGCCTTAATCCTTTGTAATCAGCCTGGTCAAACAAGTAAAGTTTTCATTTGGGTTTGTGGTTTTTCATAGTTATCAAGTTAATTTTAACTAACACTATTCTGTGGTCATTAAGTCCATCAAATGTGGCTGTATTTAGGACAACTTCAGATAAACTTATGGCTTCTAGATCAATTTAGTCAATCTGGTGGGTGCCAGTAGTAATTGGTTTTTACGAATGTGATGTGAAAACACGAAACAATGACTGGCATGACTCCTTGTCCACTGCTATGAAACTAGTTTTTACAGTCCAGTAAAATGGATGGAAGATTGTATTCCCCTCTGATTATAGTTTTTTCATTTTATAAATGGGTATTAAAACTAGTGACCTCTCTTTCTACTTCTAAAATTGATGTTTCTCCAGAATCAGGGGGGTCTGTAGTATGCACAAATGTAGACCCTTTTTGACCGAGGGCATTTTATGGAACACCAAACCCTTCCAAACTACTATTAGGGAAAGCCTCACTTCTACTTTTGCGAATATCTTTAACAGCTATGGACACTCCTCCCCCCAATCCTATTTTTTCTGTCCCTTCTGTAAATTCTATAGTTCCTAGGAAAAATCTCCCCATCTGCAATGCCTTGAGATAACCAGCTCTAAGTTCCTACGGTTAGATCGGCTTTGATACTTCTAATCATGAGGTAAAATTCGGCTAATTTGTTTTTCAAACTTAAGCAGTTGATTGTCACTATGGATATAAGTATATTCTAGATCAATTAATTGGGATTTCCTTTTTTGATGCTACTTACTCTAGGAGTTATATTTACCTGCTCATTCTCATGTGCTAAGCCTAATATTTCATTGCATATGCCGTGATTCTTGTTGCAGATATTTTGTGAATGACCCATGTAATGTTTAAGTAAATTTCCACCAGTTGACCTATTGTCTAATCTACCAAATATGCTAAACTCTCCTCATATGCTCCTGTTGGTAACTGTAAAGTTCCTAAACTCCATAAAAGTAGTATTGTTTCTAAATATCAGACCCATGGCATTTATTAAATAAACACTCTTGTGAAATTCATAACAATTTGGATTGCATCCTCTGTAGAATTAATGCCTTAGAACTAATACTGTTGATGCAAAGGGCAATGAAAGATTTTTTCTAATATGGAAGCCCAAAAATTGTAGACAGATGTTATGTGAAAATTCTTCAAAGGTCTTTCACCAGGTCCAGTAATGCTTTAATGGCTGATTCTGCCTCCTTCCTCAAAGCAATGAGTCGAGAGGAGAAGAGCCAATTCCCTAAGGAGTATAGCAGAGATGGTCATTGCAATTTAGGCACTCGACACGGTGGAAAACCTACAAAGGCTTCAAGCTTAAACCTTACAAAAACCTGAATCTTACATTCAACACTATTTCAGGCTAATATTTAAGTACTTAAAAATATAGGCACCAACATTTACCATGGGAAGGAAGTAGTAAATATACAATTTATCCCCTTTGTTCATAGAATATAGCTGGGAAATCCTGTTTATCACAGTTATTTATTAATGAAATTGGGCTCTGTTGTCACCTCTTAAAGTAAGAGGTTGATAACTTTAGTTTATTATTCAAGTTCATTCTTTAACAGGTATTTAATGGTAGCATATAATTTAATATTATTTTATGTTTGAATAGAATCATGATACCCTAATGCTAAATAGTTTTATTTCTTCATAACTCAGCAGAGGGGTAAGAATAGGACAGGGCTGTTGGATGGAATGATTGGAGCAAGAAAGTATGTTGGAAATGAACACGGGCTCATTGTAGCTTCAGATGTGAGTTGGTATCATAGGGGAAAAAAGGAAATGTATTACTATAGGTATAGGCTGTGTCCTTCCTTCAAGGCTGCCTTAAAGGGTAGAATACCAATAAATAGCAAAATGCACGAGAACAAAACCAGAGCTACACTCAGCACAATATTGTTGAGAGAACTGAAAACAATTGCATGATTGGGTGAAATACCAACAATTGCTGTCAATCTCTCAGTATTGCCATCATGCTCACGATAACATGAGCCCATATAGTTTATTGTCATATCTAATATAATAATTATTGAGCTATTTTATAGTTCGACATAGCTTTACCGGAGCATCAGACTGGTATTGAAGCAGATGGCCTCTGATTGACAAGAATGACTCCTTTGATGTAAGCACTTTGTTTCTTTAATAACTAGCTCATGGTTATTTATCATTGCAGTACCTGACCCAGCTGACAATATTCGGTAACCTATTTGTTGGACTTCTTCTTGGTGGCATTTTTTATGATATTGGTGGTGATGCCGCCAAAGCTCCCAGCAATGCTGGCTGTCTTTTCTTTTTTCTTCTGTTCCTGTTTTTTGCAAATGCGATGCCAACTGTTCAGACATGTGAGTACAACGCACACGCTTTCTTATCATACATGATTCTGCCGTGATATTTCACTGTGCATCTTATTAGTCTTGCAAAATGGTTTTCCAATTAATTTTGCAAAATTTTAGGCTTGCTGTATGAATTCAAAATTGTACCACCACTTCTGTTTCTTTATCTATCACTTTCTTTGGTTTATTTACATGCTCGCTGAGGCAGACCCTGTTGAAATGCCAGTTGTTATACGTCAATATCGAAATGGATGGTTTTCTCTGAAATCCTATTTTATTGCCAAGTGCATTGCTGATGTTCCCATGCAAGTGAGTATTCACTGTGTCCTTAAATTACCAGCTTTTCCTCCCACAATTAATAAGTACTTTTGGCATACTAAAAATAGTCCCTAATTAGGATGAGTTTCCATGGAGAAAATTAATATGTATCTATTAGCCTCTTATAACTCTAAACTCTTTCAATAATGACAAATTCCTCTTTCTGTCAGAAAACATCTGTTTTCTCCACTTTGCATATTCACCTGTCAAAAGATGTGTTCGTCTACAGTGAGATTAAGTTGAGAAGTAAAAGAAGTTTCTATTTTCTGGTGCAAGTGCCAAGTTCATCAGTAACAAATTAGGCGAAATTTGAACTTGAATGTACCTCTTACTATCAATATTCCTCTAAATTTACACTACTAACTCATTTAATTCGTAGCACCATCACCAATCATTGTAGTAGGGTTTCAAGATCCATGGCCACCACTGAGCTACTTATAAAATCAAGTAATAGATAATGAAAGCACTGACTCTCAGAAAAAGATCCTTCATGATCACACCCATGGTCATTGCTATAACTAATACATTATGAGCAAATAGTGACCAGATAGTAATAATTGGGAATTTCATTGCTGTAGTGAAATTGAGAATAATATATATCGAGTAGCATATATATTTTTTTTTTTTTTTAGGTAATCTACCGATTAAGGTAGGTTTTTGGATGAACACAACTACCAACAAATATTTTATTACTCCTAACTAAACACAAAATCCATCATCCTACTCTATATCAGGTCCCTCTTCATCTCTGAGTACTTTCTTCCTCCCTTCATCCCATCCAACATCCCTATCCTGTTCCTTCCCTTTCCTCTTTTGCCCAACATTCTACCCTCTATCACAGTCTTCAACATCCCACTGCCGGTCAAAACACCCTTCATCCACTTTTCCTGCCTCCATAGGATTGCTCCCAACAAACCCCTCTCTTCGCCCACCATACCAAGTACTTCCTCATTTGTTTTCTTCTCTGTCCATTTCACCTTCTCCATTCTTCTCCACACCCACATTTCAGAAGCCTCCAGTCTACGTCTATCCTCCAGCTTCAATGACCACGTTTCCGCACCGTACATAGCTACACTCCATATCAAAGTTTTTACGAGTCTTTTCTTAACATCCTTACTCAACGTCCCTGTCATCAACTCCCTCCTCCTGGTGAAAGCCTCTTTGCCTAGCGCAATTCTTCTCCTTACGTCCCTACTGCTTTGACCGTGTTGGTCCAAAACACTACCGAGATACGTAAAGTGTTCTACCTGCTCTAGCTTTTGCCCTCCTATTTTAATGTTAAGCTTGGCCTTTTTCTTTCTAGAAAATCGCATAACCTTTGTTTTATTAATATTAATTCTCATCCCATACCTGTCGCACTGAATTTCCAATTCACTAAGCAATGCTTGCAGCCCCTTGGCTGACTGACAAACTAAAGCTTGGTCATCAGCAAACCTAACTGATTTTACGAATTCCCCGCCCACTTTCATTCCTACCTCGAGTTCTTCCCATGCCTCTTTGATCATTTCTTCTGCGTACAGGTTGAACAGCAACGGTGATAATGGGCAACCCTGCCTTACACCCCTTCCTAACACTGCCCATTCTGACTCCCCGTTTCCCACCCGTACCTGAGCAGTCTGAGACATGTACAGGTTGCGGATTAGCCTCCTTTCCCTCCAGTCTATTCCTATTTTCTGCAATACACTCATTAGTTTTTCCCAATTTACTCTATCAAACGATTTTTCGAAATCTACGAAACAGGCAAATACCTCCTGGTTGTGTTCTATATTCCTCTCGATTAATAATCTCATTACTGCAATGGCATCACGCGTACCTCTCCCCTTCCTAAACCCAAACTGATCATCCCCTAAGTAATCGTTTGCCCTACTCTCTATCCTTTTGTTTATGATCCTGAGAACAACCTTAGCTGCGTGGGATATCAAACTAATTGTCCTATAGTCCTCACATGACGTGGCCTTTACCTTTTTCGGAATAGGAACTAAAACTGATCTCACAAAGTCTTCCGCCCAGATTCCCTCCTCATAAATACTACGGATCAGCCCATATAGCCTCTTCCTCCCACATTTTCCTAAGCATTTTAAAAGTTCCACGGGAATGTTATCTACCCCCACGGCCTTATTTAGTTTCATCTCCCTTAATGTCCTTTCTATCTCATTGTCTAGTATGCCTGGACCTAAGCTATCTTCTTCTACGTCATGTTCCTTTTCAATGTCTAACTTTGTTGGTCTAAGCTCTCTACTATACAGTTCTTCTACATATTCCTTCCATCTCTCTTGGATCTTTCCTGCGTCAACTATTATCTTACCGGCCTTATCTCTAACTGCTATCGTTGATCTCCCTTTCTTACTTCCCGATAAAGATTTAACTTTGCTGTAAAGCGCACCGATTTCCCCCTTCCTCTGCAGACTTTCCATATCCTCGCACTGCGTCTTCCACCATGCTTCCTTTGCTTTATTTGTTGCCCGCCTTAATTTATTGTTCAATTCTTTGTACTTCATTTTGCCTAATTCTGTATTTATATTCTTCCATTTTCGCCGCTCATCCATTTTTGTAATCATCTCGTCCGTGATCCATGGTTTACGAGTCCTTTTAGCGTTAACGGTTCCAATAGTGTCTTTTGCCGCTTTAGACAACCCTTTTTTGATACATTCCCACTTTTCTTCGATAGTACTTAGCTCTTTACCGTCCTCCATGATTTTCTCTACCGCCTGTTTGTATTCCTTTCTTTTCAACCCATTTAATGCTTCTACATTCCATTTTCTAACTCGCCGCCCCTGCCTTATCTTTTTGAAACGTACGCTACATTTCATAACAACTAAATTGTGGTCTGAGTCCGCATCCGCTCCCGGGAAGCTGTGGGAATTTATCACACTGTTCCTAAACCTGTGTCTAACCAGGATATAATCTAGCTGATATCTTCCCGAGTCACCTGGCATTTTCCATGTATACCTGCGTCTTTTGTGGTGTCTGAACCAAGTGTTGGTGATAACTAAGCCTTGTCTCCTGCAGAACTCAACTGCTTTCTCCTCGCGGTCCTTCCTTGTGCCTAAACCGTAGTCCCCCACCTCATCACCATCTCTTCCTTCGCCTACTGTCGCATTCCAATCCCCCATCACTATCAAATGTTTCCCTGCAGGAACACATGCAATCATGTCCTCTAACTGATCGTATATCCTATCGACCTCTTCTTCCTTATGGTTGCTCGGTGGCATGTATACCTGGATAATAACTAAGTTCGTCGGTTCTGCTTTTATCTCCACTAGTAGTATTCTATCCGTTACCTGCTCTATGTTGACTACGCTTCTTCCTACCTCTTCATTTAATACTATGGCAACCCCTCGTTGGCTCTCGTCCCCAACGCTGTATATTATTCTATAGTTATCACTCCAGTAATCCCCGCTATCTTTCCATCTCACCTCGCATAGACCTAAAATATCTATATTTCCCCTTTCCATCTCCCGCTTAACATTCTCCAATTTCCCCGTCCTCATCATTGTCCTAACATTCCACGTTCCTATTTTAACTAATTTGGTCTTCTTCTCCTGCGTCTTCTGTCCTGCTGCTGCTGGTTTTCCCTTGCAAGGGTTTCGTGGGATGACGACCGCGGAAGCCTTGCCTCCCCCGCTGCCGGGCATGACACACGGCCAATTGAGCCGAGCCCCGTGGTTGCCAGGACTCAAAATATCTCTATTGTCCATCATATTTTTCTAGGGAATGATAATTGAGGTGGTTTCCCGTTGCCTTCCTCAATAGTGTTTTTAACGTGACACCATCACTTACTGGCCGCCCCACTGGGGTCAGACGCCATTGCAGCCGCCTCACTGAGGAACAGACGCTGCGTGGACTACCTTTCGTCTGGCTCCTAACCTTCGACCTATCTGGCATGGGTGACCCTACCAGGAGCAATTTTTATTACTCCCGCCAGTACAGCTCTAGGGGTCATCGGAACGCACAAGCCCTTCCACCACGTCAAGGTTGTAGTCCGGGGAGGGAGCATATATATATAAAATAAACACAGATGTAGATTTTTAAACCATATTCTGAAGATGATGGCCAAGCTGTCAAAACGTCAAAACAACATATTGTGAGTGTCCTTTCTTTGTGTTTCTATGGTTTAAAAATCTACATCTGTGTTTTTATATATTTGTGCGTCGCCGAAGAGTGTACCATTTTGAATATATATATATATATATAAAATAATGGACTGACACAATATAACACAAATAGAAAAGAATAGCAACATTTAAAAGGACACTCACACGGTAAATTGTTCGAGCTTTCGGCCCTCTCAGAGCTCGAACAATTATTTACCGTGTGAGTGTCCTTTTAAATGTTGCTTTCTATTTGTATTCTATTGTGCCGCTCGTGAGTTTTTCCGTATAATCGTTATATAATGTATATATTTATAAATATATGTATTAAATATAATATTTATTTATATATATATATTTATTTATTTATTTTTATAATTTTTTTATAAATTTTTATATATATTTTTATATTTATATTAATAGTATTCATTTCCGGCTGTATAAATCTTCATATTTTTACATATAACTTTGAAGAATTTTAGAAATTTATTGGAATCTATTATAAAATCTATTAGAATTAGGTATGAGTATAATATAATATCCACAAGATATTTTCTGTATGTTTAAGACAATTATATACATTTACATGAAAGTAATATTAATTTCATTTTCATGAAAATTCATATATCACATAGTTCCAAAGAAATTTCTTTGGAATTTTTCCAAGGTATAAACGCCATAAGAGTTTAAAAGTTGGCTTTAACGCTGTGGACTGTGGTGCATCGCTCACGACTACCAATGCCTGTGGCATTGCATGTTGCACGGGATTTCGTCACAACATATTGTTCCTTTTTAAAGGCCCCAAAATTTCAGAGGTTAAGAGGATGCCTTGATAGCTTAACTGGCCAAAGCACTTGACTGGGCATTATTTTTTTTTCTGTATATTTATTTACAGGAGGGATCTGGGTTCGAATCCCGGTCAAGGCGAATGATTTTTACACTCTGAAATTGTTGCATATCACGTAGTTGATTGGTGAAAATAAAGACAAGAAAAAAATGGTGGAGAGTGCAGCTTGATGTACTAATGCCTTATCCATTAAATCATATTCAGATAATGTGCTTTGTTCACAGAGCCTCTCATTGGAAAAACCATTACTCTAAACATGCGATGAGAATTTCATGGCACAACACTTGGTATACCAAACAGAAACGCCAATGAACGCAAACTAAACCACCCGAGGAAACATATTTATTTGATAGCTTTCGACATGCATTGCAGTAACATACACATTAAGAGCTTATTTTTTAAATGGTGCTAGTACTTCTTCACAACTCTGGCTAAATTACCATCTCAATGTATGGTAAGAAGTAGTACTGTGAAGTTATTACATATTAATGGAATAAAATACCAAGTGGCTTGGCCATTAAGAAATGGTTCATTAAAATCTACTTATAAAGTCAACTTTTCAGTATCTGTGAGACATGGACTGTGGTGTGTCTGAAGAGAGAACATTATAAATGATGGAAATGAGGTACCAAAGCAGAATGAAGATAATAACAGAATGGAGTGTTTTAAAGTGTAAAAATCTTTCTGCTGACTGTGGAAGACACTATTGTGTCTTTCATAGGGACTTCTGATCATAACACTATATTGAAGAAGAGAAAGGCTATGTGTTCGTTCACATGATAGACAGAAGTGTCCGAGGAGTGTGATAGAACTAAATATTGAAGCAGGGAACAATGTATGAAGGTCAACAAGGAATGACTGTTACAAAACTATCCTCCTACCCATGCACTCAGTTTGACAGTCGGTGCCCTGATGTTGCTGAAAACATCATGGCTCAAAAATTTTTGAAAGCACAGAATTGAGATGCTAAAAATTCTGCTAACCACCTCAGAAATAAATTTTTATTTAAATGTTGAAGTCACACCCATTGCACCACCATATGCTTAGAATATATTTTTTGACCTTAAGAATATGTCAAAATATTATAGAATTTGGGCACTATTTTGGAAGAAAATGTCCTCTGGTAGTTCATGAGGTAGCCTACCTCTCCTTTCATTTACTAAAACTCGATGAGAAAAAATAATGACAGAATCATGGAAAGATGAATTTATCGAAAGAACAAAATGAATGATTGGGTGGAAATGGGACTATTTCCTAAGTAGATGTTCCAAAAAATACAATGTCAATGCAGAGAAAGGTCAAGAAACGTATTAAGAGGGAAGAGGGCGAGAATAAGTTTAGTGTTTTTTTAGATGTGCGTAATTAAAGACAAAAAATATACTGAAAATAACCTAAAGAGAATAAAGGTACAACTTAAGAGGCAATAGAAGCTCGGAATTCATTAAAATGAATGAACCATAAACACAATAATCAACCTTCAAGAAGATTGGTTTGGTAGGTGATGGTAGAGTTCACCCAAAACTAAATCTGACTGTGCGTGAAATTCGCACATTAACAGGGTGTTAAGGGGGGCCAGTTCCTTTCCCCATTATGGTTTCCCAGGAAGATCCAGCACCGGAAAAATCACACAGCTGGAGGTGGAGCTGTAGATGCCCTGAGAGGCTTGACCGGGAATCGAACCCAGATCCTCTGGTATCCAATTTTATACACACAGTTTACTACTAATTAGACTGAACAAATTTATCTTCAGGTCGTGTGCTAATAAGGGAGGCATGGCATTTCAGCAGGTAGAGCGCTGGGCTACTGACCAGCGGGCCCGGGTTCGATACCTAGTGACGCCCATGGGCACCCTAAGCTTCACCCAAGATCTGTGATGTGTTGGCAACGAGATCTTCCTGGTAAGCCACAAGCGGCAATTTCGGGCTGATTACTAACTGCTGTGGCATTTATAGACGGCAAATCGAGAGAATATAAAAACATGTAATTGACTTATTTGGTTGGAAGCAGCGTCGTGTTAAAATTTCCCTGGGTAACGTCGTCAAACCCAAACAGATTAAGGCATGGTTTGCAATGCGCTCGCAGACTTCTTCTGTATTTCATACAAATTTCATTTCACCTAATTAACTGTGATCTTTGTCATAAGATGGCATGTAATATTCAGTGGCCCCTCCTGTCTGCAAGAGTTGGACGGGAAAATATTTTTTCACGGCGTTACTTTTGCTCGTCATTCAACTCTTCCACTAAGGTCTTCAAATGTTGGCATGAACGCAGGCCAAGTAGACTGATGAGAAAATCTCCCGCCTAGTAATGAAAGGTCGCGGGCTTGAGTTCCGCCTCACTCAAGGTGTTGTGTAAGCTCCGATTGTAGTTCGATTCGACCAAGTGAAGTTCCACGAAGAGGCCCTTCGGGTAAGCCATGGCTTCGGTCACATGGGCCGAGTCAGGTGATGGGTTCGCAAAACAAAGGAGAGAGATAGTTCTAACGATTTTATTTCCTCGATTTTATAATTTCCTTCCCCAAGTCAAGTTTTCGTTCCCCGAAAAAATCAAAATGTTCATCGAACTGTCGAAAAAAAAGTCATATTCATTGTGGTGCGGTGAAATTAACTGCATCGCTTCCGAGGATTGATTGAAATACCCGGAATCCCTGAAATCTGGGCGGATATGATTTTTTTCAAAAGTTGGAATACCTCTTAGGCCTATGACCCGAAGCAGTTGTGGAGGGAAAGAACGCCGGACTGGTTTTTCCCCGCTCTAAAAAATACAATGAATTCTCGTCTTAATCACAGGGAAGTGCTGAGATATCATCACGAAACCTTCCCCCCTGTTAAAACGCCTCCTCATCCTCGATTCCCACACGATCTTCGTGTGCCTAATTAATCTCCTTACATTCCCCCCGAGCAGCTGATCACCCCCACCCTGTTCCTGCTGGTCGCCTACTACCTGACTGGTCAGCCCTCCGAGTGGTTCCGCGTCGCCATGATGTGGGCTATCTGCGTCTCCTACACGGTGATGGCCCAAGGCGTCGGCCTCGTCTTCGGAGCCGCCTTCCAAGTGGACGTGAGTGCATTCCAACGCCTCACACTCTACCTACGTCCATCACCCGCGGAGCCGAAACACCTGGACATGCTCAAACCAAATGCCTGCAAATCATTCTCCAGCTCGACCGGAGAATGGTTTGGAAGCATTTGACGCTCTCTCTGGTCAAACAGTGGACAATGGTTCCTTAACTAGCCAAGGGTGCATGAACAATACCCATATCATTCTGAGTTTTCTGTACGGCAATAGTTTAACCGATCTGAAACACAGAAGAACGTTTAAAAAATACAAACACTACCAAATAATCACAGTAAAATGAATGCGTATTCTGTCAATGTGAAAGCGGAATGTGGGTCGGAAAAGAAAGATTATCATGAATTTAGAGTAGGTAGTTTTAATCGCTCACGATGAGACTTCCTATTCTGTAAGTACTTAGCAACACTCCCGTTAGCATTTAAGACAAGTAAATCGGACTCATTCAGGTAAATTTCAAATTTACGGCAGCAGTATGTTTCGTCTATGCTCGTGCTAAGGAGTGCGTAGCTTGGGCACACTTGAAGGCCACGAAACCTTTTATGGACATTTAACCTTTTTAATCGCTCTTATTCATTGATTAGAAGAGTACACTGTATAGGGTACGAGTAAAAATACGGCAATTCCTCAGCAATGAATTTGTAGTCCTGAAAATAACAACATCGATGGATGGTAGGGAACAAATACTTATTTGAGCGAGTTAAGCATACTTTGGGAACAATTGGAGCATAAACTGAAGAATTTACAAGACGATTATTCGCCGCTATTTTGGACGTAAAATGATGTCCTTTGCAGTTTGAGGATTCTCACGCACGCCTCCTCGTGTATCACGACGATATGTTTCCACGTGCATGTACATGTGTGATAAAAAAAATGATGCGAGACGCTCGTCCCAAGGCCTTTAGCGGGTTCAAAAACCACATTATTCCATCGGAGGGAAGGTGACCCGCCTCAGGCGGTCTTCAACTTCGAGCCTGCAACAGTGTGAGAACTAGTCAGAACTGCTGGACCACCGAAATTAAATTTGGCTTGCTGGAAAGGTGTGCGAAACGTCCCCTCGTCATCTCTGTGTCTGTTGTACCCTCGGGTTGCAAATAATAATTGATCGTTCACGATTGTTGCGGGTCTATTTTCCTTTCTTTATCGACAGCTAAAGAAATGCTTGGAAAATGATAGTGTGTTTTTAAAGAATAATAAAATTAAAGGTGAAATTTTATTCTAACTTTGCCAGTTCGTCATCACTAATGCGTTCAAAATGTCGGTTCTCTTGATTCAAATACATTGATCACACTCGCAAAATTGCTTCTTAAGTTGGCATTGGTGCCAGAGACTGGTTCACGGTATGCCGGCTATACCACAATAGAGGATATGAAATAAAAATCACGACCTCTGACGGACAAGTATTATTTCGCCATTGTTATCCGACTGGGAAGAATAAAAAACAAAGGAGGAATTTCACGCGCGGGGTGAAATTCTGGAAAACTAGTCAGTCGGAGGTAATCAGCGTTAAATTGATATAAAATGAAGCATTCCAGTGCATTTCTCGAATTTAAATCTAGAGGGAAGGGGGTCTCTTGTAAGTCATCGAAAATACGCCACAGAAGAGAAAATTGGTAACGTTAAGGGTCATAATCAATAGCGTTCATTTAGGATCAAACTAATGAGCTAACGAGTTATGTTGACTGCCAATGCGCGTCTCCACAAATTGTTTTAAATGCGGAATACATTCGTCTCACAAGTTTGTCTTTGTTTGTCACGGGTAGCGACGCTATACTTCCAGAATTGAAGAGAGTTCAATCCTAAGCTTGAAATGAATTCCTGCGAGAATCTTGAGGAAGCTATGAAGTTGTACTTTGAAAGTCGGAAGGGATATCGTCGAACAGGGACGCAGAATTTGACACTTTCTGGGGAGAGGAAAAGAGCAAAGTTTTAAATATTTCAGGGATAATACCAAGCCTCGTGTACTCATACGAGTATACCACCAATGCGTCGAAACAATCTACACTCGGCACAAACTTCTAAAATGTTATGCTCACGCACGATCAGAGAGAAAATCGGGTTCACTGAAGGAGGGAATGAATCTGCAATGGAAGCAATACCACCGCATTCGTGCAATCGCAATCTGATGCAATTCGATCTATTATAAACTGCATCAAAAGAATATTAGACAAGACGCATACGGAGCTAAAGAAAGTTTTTTTTAGTAAGAAAGACGCCAGATGCCTTCATTCCATAATCATGGGACGATAAATTAATGAAATGCGGTAACGGAAAGGATACGAAAGGGGAACTGGCGGTGTTTTGAGTCGGGACACTAGTTCTGAAGTTTATCTTTTCAAGAGAATCTTTCAATTTTATCAAATGTGCGGATCGTGAGAAAGAAAAACTACCTTTTTGGCGATTTATTGGTGGGTTATGTGCTATTTATTCTTCGCAGTAATAATTAAAACGGTCACGTTTCACCTGGAGAGGATGTAGTTTAGTTATATCTAGACAGAGGTTTAAGGTGTAATCCGGAGCGCTGAATATCCTTACTTTATTTTTTTTAAATAAAACGTTATCATATAACATGCATAATGGGATGTGTAATAAATGCAATATTAAAGAAAAACATTACAATAGGAAGATCACGGCACAAATGCAAACCCTGACAGAGCTACCCTCCACTACCTTGGGATACAACCTCGACTCCTTGTGGTCCTCGCAGCGACCAGTTGACTCCCCAAGTGTTGCTAGATACTGCATTCCAACCCGCTCCTCTTCTAATGGGCCATTATAATTCACAAAGCAAACCATTAAAAATGGAGACATTACTTTGGCGTAATATTTGAAGCACTATCACAAAATCAAGACAGTATCTGAAAACGGTGATCGAGAACAGAATATAAAAAAAACCAAGGGGGAAAGTTGCAATAAGGAGGGGATTTGGAAAAAAGTTTCACCAACCAATCTTCGGAGTAAAAAACAATGAAGAAAGATGAATCTTTAAATTCGCCTCTGGCAAAAAGGAAGATTGAATTGCAGGTTCGACGGCAGGCAGCATTCCATTGGACGTAGATCGAGGCACGCGAAGCCCCTCTCCGAAGGTCACCCACCCCCTTAAAAGCATTGTAATTTAGCCTCGGAGCTAAGGGAGACCAGAGAGAATTACGGAATTGGCAGGCTCAAAAGGAAAAATTATCTTGTCATGCGATGGTGAAGAAAATGCGCAGTTAAATGTTCCGCTGTTCTCATTGTGAGTTATCCTTTTATTGCACTGTGTCGCTTGATATCATAATTGATCGTCAAGCAAGAGCGCACTTTGTCCCTCTCACTCGAAGATTTCACTGCCCTTGGTGCTCTATTTCAAATTCTTTGAATGAATAATTGTTTTGAATGTTGCTCCGGAATAATATTTCACTCCGGCAAATTTGATGGAATGCCTCGTCACGGCTAAATGTACGCCACGGGGCATTGACCCCACTCCCTTCAGAGATGTATGTGGACGTGACCGCGCAGCAAAATAATTTAAGGAAAGTGATTTCAATCATTTTAATCACTGCTCTTGACGCGCTCGGCGAGATGATTTCATAGTCTCCCATGATTTCCGCGAGTTTCACGCGAGTTCAGATATGGTAGACTTGTTAGCCATCAGGCTTAGCCAAGGATAATTACAACAAACTGGGATTATTTGACTAGTCGGTTAAGTAAACTAGTGAGTAATTTATAAAATAATCAATAACTGATCAAATACTGAAAAACTTGAAATTTCATTGGGAAATTAAAAATGATAAATCCAATGAGGTATTCATTTAATAGGAATTATTTTGTACTTTTAATGAAATTAGTTTTTTATGGTTCCTATTCACGTCATGCATTTCTTCCAATATTAAATATTAAAAGTAAAAGAAATATTTAAAATACATAAACTAAAATACGCCCAAACTGCATCGACAAATTTGACATAAGAGATTTTTCACTACCTCCAATAAGCCCGTTTACAATTTTTTTTCTTCTCGATACACGTAATTAATAATTGGTTTTCAATATCAGTGAATATATATATTTGTTCATCTATTTATTACGACCCTTATGAACTGTATTCCATTTTATTATCAGTTCTCTTAATTTGCGAGGAATCAAGAAATACTGCTTGCGCACACAAGCCTACGTCAGGTGTTTTTAAACAAATGACACCCGTAATAAAGAAAGGTCTAAACCTTTTGCACATTTTCTAGGGTGTGGATAGTTCGTTAGAAAATTAATTACTGATAAGGAGACCAAGAATTCACGTTGGAGACCAAGTCTGTATATGCTCATACAGATTAGGAATGGCATACGGTTGGAAATATTTTCGACTGTGAAAAACACGAAAAAAGGAGCGCTTTAAAGTAAATACACGTGTACATGTTCTCATTTCGATCCAGAGTCAACATTCGTGCAATTATTACAGATGAATGGTATTCTTGAGTTCTGTTTTACGTCCTACAATCAGCATACGTTATTTGATTGCGATCAATGTTGGGAACATCTCTCTCATTAATTTTACGCCCAAAAATCACGTTGCACCATTATTTGAACCATGGGTCATCAACACGGCCATGCGAAGCTGCTCACCTTCTGACAACCTTGGATTGCACATTAACGGCTCGTGGAACAATAACTTTTTTATCGTGGAAAAAATCTATTTTATAGATAATTTTGATTTTGTATATGATTTATAAAATATCTCTTACCTAATGTCACATAAAATATTTTTAGAAAGAAAACATGCGTTTAAGAAATTGTAAATCGAAATAAAAATTAAAAATATCAATATCTGATACTTTGCGTAATCAAATTGGTAAAAAATGGAGGAATATGGACGCTTGAACGAAAAAAAACATAGTTACCGTTTACATCTGGGGGGGAAAATGATCAGCAGTAGGAATTATCATCAAGAGGTCAATTGAAATTGATTCATTTCACTGTTTTTTTCCGCGGTGAGGGTAAATATTACGGCAAGATTAAGATGGATTCGCGTGTTGGAAATTGGCGTTGAATATGTTAATACTTGCGTCGATCAATGTGATAACCTACTGCGAAATAGATTGGCTAACTAATGGGATCTGGATTTCGGTTGCATATCACCTGTTTCCAATCTCTACCCCAGAAATAAGATATCGAGGTTGACTTAGAACGCGGATATCGTGATGTTTTGATATCAAAAGCATCCTGCGTGCAGAAATCTGTGTACCCGAACGAATTCGAGGGATTCCTAATAAATAAGCGTAAAATGTCATAAGATTGCATAGATACATGACATCGCATAGATGTGTGTAGTAGGTAAATGCGACGTCATTGGAATTTTATGGTATATTTCGAGTGCGATGTCGTCCTTCGTATCGCCCAGCCCTCAATGAAAGAGCGGACTCCAAAAATACGAGGAAGAACCTTGCGATTGTATGTTGAGAGATGGTTTTTCAAGGCATGCCCGCAAATTGAGGTCCATTTCATTCCTCAAAGCACAATGCACATATGTCTTGCGATTGAAACTATTTTTAAAACGTTTCCTCCCCTCCGCTTTTTGACTTTCAGTTCGCCGTGTTCCTTGTCCCGCTGACCACCATCCCCATGCTGCTCTTCTCCGGGTTCTTCGTTCACCTGGGCGATGTTTCCACCTACGTGTCCGCCATTTCATACGTCAGTCACGCCCGTTACATGTACGAGGGCATGATGCAGGTAAGAAACGCTTCGCGGCCTGGAACTACATATGTCTGGGCAAATTTACTTTTTCAGTGTTTCAAATGATTTCAAATAAAGCACTGATAATTTCACTCCTGGCCAATAGAAAGGTTGTGAGTGGGCAACTTCAATGAAAACACGTGATTCTTGTGAATTGCGGAATCCTTGTTGAAATACCATAGTAGACGGTGCATTGGCACGTTCGTCTAAGACCATGGATGGATTCAATCCAAGTGAATCTCCACCGTTTGGAAAATTACAAATGAGTAGCTAAATGGAGTTAATATGAAACATAAGATCCGGAGCACGATTTAAGAAAATATGAATTGATGAAAACACCTCCGTGTTTAACAATGAAACTCTAAGGTATGCACAGCGAGAGTATCCAGCTAATGTTGCCGAAGTGTTGTAAAAGACTTTTAATCTCGATAGGAAATTTTGACGAGACACCCATTCACAGCAGAGACATTGGAAATTGCAATATATGCACGTAAAGTGTTTATAAATGTAATTCTTCATTAAATGTTTATTTATTATGAGCCTGTACGATCCCGAATTCCTTAAACAAGCTCATAATATATAATGCTCGAAAAGGTCGACCCATAACAGCAGCAGCATTCTGACTCCACTACAATCGACTAACGACCTTGAATGCTGAATACACGCAATAAAAAAATCATTTACCATTGGCCAATCATGTTTTGAACTTAAAAACCTTATGCTGTATTCAATGAAGAATAAGCGGTCAAGGAAGAAATAAATATCTATGATGCGTCAAGATTCTATGCGCTTCATTAAATTTAGTTAAATTTCTGAAGTTTAATATGTTAAAAAAATTCTTCGTTTACAACATTTCTGAAACCCTTTTTGTGTCTTTATTTTTCCAACTTCTTTTGATCTGAAACAGATCTTAGATTTCTCCCACATTACGTGCCTGAACCCATTTCGCTTCGAATTTAATGAAACGGTTAGCGATTAAGAAAGAGCCTTTGAGGAAGAGCCTTGAACATTTTGATAAGTGATAAGACAAAGACGCAATAACATTTTCCCTTTAGACAGTGTTGCTTCGAGAATGCATGCAAAACCAGGTTGTTCGGACGCTCGATGGTAAAATGAAATATTTCTGGCCTCAAAAACTTACAAATATCATTTTTACGGATTAAGTCAATATATCCCCTATCCGGAGTCTCGCGTTAGACATGAAAAATATCGGGTCAAATTTTCTATTTTGTCCGCGTGAAAATAAGTAAGAGCACTAAGTATTTCTCCTCCGATTTCCTTCTCTATTGTACGCTAAATCGCAGTTTGTTCCTCGTTCCATTTCTCCCGAAACAGTCCATATATGGATTCAACAGGTCCGCTCTGACGTGCACCGAACCATACTGTCACTTCAGGCATCCGGAGAAACTGCTCAACGACATGAACATGGGCGAAGTGAGCTACTGGGTGGATCTCGGAGCCATCGTCGCCTTCGTGTTCGTCATCAAAGCAGTACTCTATTTTATTCTTCGGTGGAAGGTGTCCATGAAGCAATGACCTGCTCTTCCATTCCTTTGACCTCGCGAAAGTGTCCACAAGCTAGCCTGAAGGCACGCCTTCCCCACTGAACCCCAAAGTGGTCATTTTCTGGCACTGGTGTCGCCATTGGTCTTTTCCACTCGTTGTATTTTTTTTCAAAATAAATGATTTGTACATTTTATGATATTAAAGTATATCGTGTGATTCTCTCTCACGATACATATGTACGGAAGACGGACGGAATACTGTGCACAAAACAATATTTCGTGGATGACAGAGTCGCTGGTATTTCATGAGCGAAAGTGTATTCCCTTCGGTGAGCATTTAAAGGTGCTGCGTCATCTCTTGTGCAGTGTCTCTTCCTGTGGCGGTTTTTTTTTCCTTTTCAAGGCAACGACTTCGTCGGAAAATCGTGAGATTTCGTTTCGCTCGTTCTAGAACAGCGATGTCCCCAAGGTCAATTCAGCTCTAAAGGATCATCAAAATGTGGAAATCTGGACTCGGGGAAAATGTCCTCGTATAGCTCTTCTTGCGCCCTAAACTTAGCCAGCACTGGTATTATATTTTTGGTCCAGCCAGTCACCCGCCATTTCCAGATTGATTTTTCCTCTCTCATCATTGAGTCGATTTATTTTTATCAGTGAGTAAATGTATGATTCAAAGATTGTCTCAACATTCCCATTTTAAATGTTTTTTTTACCTTTTACCTGTCAAGTTCCTCATTTACAGACATTGGGAACGTGCATGTAAACTTGCTGTAAGGTTAAATAGTTTACGTTGGTACTTGTATATACTTGTGTATATGTGTAAATATACTTAAATATGATATATTTTCGCATCAATAAAAAAACTTGTATTCAAATCCTGCGAATTAAATTATTTCATAAAATTGAAACAGCACTCCTGTTCATTCAAATTACGAATTTGAATGGGTGATCACGTCTAACCTGGACCAGCCAATCGCACCGGAGGATCGGGTTGGCGCGATGAGTAATGGTAACTGGCTTTCCACCCCGAGGACCCGTGTTCGAAATCCGAGGGTGGCAGGATTTTTCTGTGGTATCACGACCCCTCCTTGGGGTCATACATGGAATGAACACTTGAAATGGGGTGCACCGTTCTTCGAATGGCACGGCGAATTGTGGACCCCTCGACGCCTTTCGTTTGGGGCAGGATCTTGCGGATTTCTCTCCACCCTTCCCACATTACCCGAAAAACCTATCTCTGTCGCATATCCACCAGAGGGTGCGGGTTCAAATCCCGGCGGTGTTGAACATTTTTCAGAGGTATCTCGATCCATACTTGGTGCTTTGTGGAGGGCACTTTGAGTGAGTACGCTGTCCGTCGAAAGGGGCGTTTAACTGTGTGACCCCTAGTCGCCTTTCGATAAGACTGGGTTAATGCCGACGCCGGGTTTCTCTCCGCCCTTCATCCTTTCCTGTCTATCCCCAATGGCGCAAATGACCTCAGCAGTCGGTCGCCTCCCTTAAATACTACTGCTAGTGTTTACATCATACATAATGCCAGCTTACAGATTAATGTTTCAGCATATTTTTTCTTTTATAAATATATGTGTGTGTGTATATACGTACACATACATGAACATATACATACATATGCATATAAATATACATAGACATACATATGTACATACGCATACATTCATATGAAGGCAGGGTTCACAAGATACAGTAAGAAAATTTGGATCAGAAACGGAACATTACATATGATAAGAATTATCGATAGGTTTGAAGCAAAGTCATTCTGCAAAACAACTCTTCAACCGCGGGCGAAGTGTGTCCGGCACCGGGGGCAGCCACATCCGTTCCACCAATGCTTTCATGCCTTTAGCAGAATGTTTATTCGCAGTTCTTAATTGCATGAAATCCACGATTAGGGTGGGCATTACGAGAGACTTGAAGCTCTGAGAGAGCCGAAAGTTCAGAGTGATCAGATTTATGTCTGTAATGGCACCACCACCGAACACGTCCCAGGTTTAATAGCTCTTTTTGTCAGAGCTTCCCAGGTTATCGTCGCAGCCAAGAATCAGATGCGCGACGTCTATTTGACCGCGTGCCGGACAGAGGGGCGAATCGGCTAGCCTTCACTTCCCTCGGCATGGCCGTGTTCGCGATTACGTCGAACATGCGACTACCTGCCTCATATTTCGCCCTGCCGGTCACCCAGTTTTTCCAAGACGTCGTCCCTCGCGGGAGAGATGCCTTTTCACGCTACTCGGCAAGCATTCTGAGACCCTACAGGGTCTTGACCCTAATTGTTTCTCTATCCCGCAGGAGAGAGGCGACCTTTTTCGTCTCTTCAAATGCGGAGACACTTTCTCCACGTAGCCGCTCCAGATCATTTGGTTGGTCGCTCTAACAAAATAAGCATTACATTTTGCGGGTAAAGGCCACAGAAAACAACCTGGTTGAGGAGACGGACGTGGGTCACGATCGGGAGGGAAGGGAGTGAACATTTTCCAACACTCCATTTTACGTGGTGCTCTATAATTCCCCAGTTTCGCTCAATCGTGGGAGCCAACCCCTTCTCCCATCAGAACCCTAAGATTGTGAGGGCCTGACCAACCTTCCTGTTGTTGAGGAAGAGACCACCCTGCTCATATGACGTCAGGATGTCGTGGGCTACAGCCATGTGGGATGGGTCGTCTATGAAGAGGGTTATGCTGTCAGCGTATGCGACGCCCAGGAAAACTGCGCCGTGACGGCGTACCCCGATTCCACTGCTCTGCAGTCGTCTGAGTAGGGGGTCAAAAGCAATGGCGAACAGCAGCATTGACAGCGGGAAACCCTGCCCAACGGAGTTCCTACCGACGGGAATGGGCGGCGAGGTGGCATTATTTATCCCGCAAGCGCCACCTTGTCTCCCTCCCGCCTCTTCTCCCACGAGCGATGGATTTTTCCAAACCGTTGAAGCTCTTCTGCTGTCTTGCAACGGGGTCTCCACGGGGAGACAAAGAACCCTGACATTACAAGGGCTGCCGGAAGCCTCGCCGACAGTAATTGTCGTCCAAGGGTCACTTATGGACGGATACGGTAATTTTGGCGGAATATTATCTTCAATCCTATTCATTGTAGCTTCGGTCGGCAACTGCAAGAATTCCAAATTGCGATTGCATCCAAATTGGATCGCCACTTTCTCTTCGGGTGTGAGGCCCAGTGACTCTAGCGTGAAGAGGTGGACCTCCAACGGGATAAGGGACTTCGCCTTCTCGTCAACTTGCAAGGCGATCGTGTTCACGCGACGTAAAACCATTTTGAAAAAATCAAATTGAGCACGCCTGCGTGACGAGGAAAGGCGTATCAAGAGAGCGAGCACTTCAAAGAGAGAGAGAGAGAAAACACACTCGCTTTCACTCCTCCTACTTACCACACGCACCCGGCGGCCGCAAACAAAAAGTAGCCTAGGATCTAAACCAGGAGATAACGTCAATCTTGAACCGGCAAGCAAAGCGAAAGCAAGGCCTGTGCCCGGAGGGAGAAAGACAAGCGTGAAACCTCAAAACTTCTAGAAGATCAAGATGGTCAACCGCTGCTCGAAATAAACAGGATCGGAACCTCGCTCTCCAAGAGAGTCCGGCAGTGCCGCCCTCCAAATCCCGGCGGCCGATGCCTCGGTCTCGGGCGAAAATAGACACTCGGTAGAAACACGCACGTCCTAGGTATCGAGGAAACGTAAATTACACTGAAATCTGCGGGAAGGTTATTTAACCAAGTGCCCCGATTCCTTGGCCAAGAGATGGCGTTAGGGAGCTATTTCACTCACCAAAGGAGAGATGGACGAACAAAGGAGAAAGGAGAGTAGGTAAAGCAATCATGCACATCATAAAGGATAGGAACAGTGCGTCTCGTGGCAAGCATAGCCAGAAGAAAGAGATGAGCCGCATTGGCCAAAACACATTCAAATACGAAAAAACCCGCCGTATGGCGAAAAAATATTCATTCGCATGACAATAGATGCAAGGAAAAGGGATAAGAACACACATAAAGGAGGAACATAGGAGTGGTGGGGAAGGCGGAATCAAGCAAATCACGAGTGCAAAAAAATATATTCAGAAAGGTGAAGCACAGTCAATGTAAGGAAGAGAAATCCATAAAGATCAAAGTTACATCAGAACATTATTTTATTAACTGAGCCAGAAAAAATTCAACAGAGATGGAAACACGAGGTCGTGATATATAGAGGCCTATAATGATATATAGGTGATATTGTTTAAGGCCAGCAAGATTCGATATAGAAAGATAATATGATGGGAAAGGGGCTAGCTTAGGTCCAGGCATACTTGATAGCGAGATCACGGAAGAACATATTGGAAATTTAAATGAAATGAGGCAGTGATGGAGAATAACATTCCCGCGGGCCTAATCGAGGGTTTAGGAAAACGTGGGAGATAGAATTTTTGTGGACTAACTCGTAGCAATAATGAGGGAGTAATTAAGCCAGAAGACTTCGTCAGATCAGTATTAGCTACTATGCCAGAATTCCTGATCAAATAACATAGCATATACAACTGGATAAAATGACTATCAAGTTGCATACATTGATATTTGTTTACAAAACAGTATATCAGAATTATGTTGAATATTAACAAAATCAATTACTTTATCAAGAATTATATTTTACCTTGCACACGTAATAAAGAAGCCTATAATACGAATGATTCCAATTACAGCTCTACGGATGAATTGGTCCGTGCAGATGTAATTCGGCTATTCCCGGCATAAGCGCCAGTTTATGGATGTAAATAAAGAGGGAGGATCGGCCCGGCACGTCGAAGGTCCGCCGTTCGAGTACCGGTCAAGGAAATGTAAATATGAAATACAATTTGTCCTGTAGAGAAAAGGGTTTTCATAAAATGATGCACAAACGACTCAGTAAATAATCAATTTTAAATGAAACGAAAGGCATAAAAGCAAGTTTGTTGAAAGGTCAAAATGAGTCTCAAGTAATTTAAGTTTTGAAGTTCTTAAAAAGTCTAACAATCTCTTTGTCACATCTTTATCGCACATAACTTTTGTTATGGATTTATAAGATCGGGAAACAATTCGAATCAAATAAACACTCGGTCTTCATGGCACGAAACGAGAAGAGGTATTCGATGACAAATTAATCGGATGGGATAGTAATTGTTTAGTTAAAAAATCACATGAATATCTCAAGAAATGTCTCATTTGTAGAAAATGGCAAAACGGAAATGTAAAATGAAGCAGACATGGCGACTTGAAATCAAGTTTGGAGGAGGAGCAACAGTGGTGGCGGGCGGATGAGACAAAATGGAAGCCATTGCCAAGACATTAAACATGCCGACCAGGAATCCGCAGCCAAATTCTCCTTGCAGATATGCCCGTCCTCCACACTTCAATGAGAAGCGGGGAAAACTAAAGTGAAGGGAAGCATTGGAGATGACGCTGGTTTCCTCCACCCGTCTGATATCCACGCCGCGGCGTTTCGACTGCACCGGGGAAAGCACGCCAGCGGCATTCATCTTCGTGACCACTCGGCATTCGTGCAGGGCGTGATTGTGGGTGCAGGCAATCTTCAACCAAGTTACATCCGCTTACTATGACCCTGAACCATGAGCTAGACGTGGTGGGAGGGCTTTTTGGAGTTCCGCTGACCCCTACAGCTGCACAGGCAGCGGCAATGCTTCTGGCGGGGTCACCCATGCCAGAGGGGCAGAAGGGTTTTCGCGAGACCATAAGGTAGTGTCTATTCCTCATTTGAGGTGTCCGTAAAGGCGTCTGACCCAAGTGGGGCTGACACTTGAATGATGTTGCCACGTTGAAAACATCAATGATGAAGTCAACGGGAGACTACTTCAATTATTTATCCCAAGAAGCAATAGTGAACCGAAATACATATGAGAAAGTAGGTACTGACAACTAGGGGCCTGCAATGGAAGAGGAAGGTGGTCTCAGCGGCCGTCAGCACAGGATAGACAAGACTTGCACAGCCGAGTGGACAGTAGCAGAACGGAGGACGGAGAAGTACAAGCAAAGTGAAATTAAGGACTTGGGATGTCGCGACGATTTGGAGCTCTGGGAAGTTAGCAAACGTCAAGCGAGAGATGAAGAGAGGAAATTTAGACATGTTAGGCCTCATGATGTGACGTGGAAAGATACCGGAGATCGTTGGAAAGACCGTTGGTTCATTTGGAGCGGAGGGAAGAGAGTCAACATTGGAACAGCCATAACACTGAATGGGAAACTGGGGCGAGTGGTTGTGAATGTGGGAAAGGTGAGTGATAGAATCTTATTAGTGGAAATGAAAAGCAGGCCCGGTCAATCTAGTAGTAATTTAAGAGAACATGCAGTCATAGGGAGGAAGCAGTACACGTTGCACACAATACAGGGTCCGTACAATACGTATCGTGACTGGGTCGCTGTAGCCTCAACGGAGCGGTGGATGGGGGTCCGACCGGTCGGCTCGGTAAAGGGGTCCCCCACCACTCAGACGCACTTTAGTTCAGTCGCCTCCGGGCATGCGTTGAGACAGGAGGTGGATTTTTGTGACGTGTGATTGTTTGTGGTGTCGTCTCGCCAGCATGGAGCGCACCGTCGAGCAACGCAATGTCATACGTCATTGACAGTCATTTAATGTCAGTGTATACTTCCTATGTGTTTACGACATTCAAATAAAATAATAATGATGTAAATCACGAATAAATCTTTTTCAGGTTTTGCATTAATTAATGTAAGGTATTCACGGGGACATTTCAGTCGGCGTAATGTAACTCCTTGTTGGTTGCTTTCTACCCAAAATCACTTATACTCTTGTTATTTATTTTATTTTATTTATTTATTCAGTATAAGTCCGAAAACAGCACATTCTGGCCTTTACATCGAACTATTAACAACGATAACAATGGTCACATTTACAAACACCCAAGCCCTAGGTGGAGGAAAACTCACCCAGGCGGGAATCGAACCCGCGACCCTTGGAATAGCAGCCGAGGACGTTACCTCGCCGCCACCGGGGTCGGCGTTAATGTTGAAAATTTGACTCGGGACACCTAAATTACTTTTGTTATCGCGCCCTATAATGCTATTTACATAAATACATGCAAGGTCAAGCATCATCGGAAAATATTCAAATATTATGAGTCCGTCACCACGCCGTCGAAACCCTCCATACGGACTATTTTTAGTCTGGCATATGGAGGTTTGTTGGTCTGGTATGGTGGAGGTTTGTTTGAGCCCTTTCCATCCAATTTTAGAAGTTTTAAGTTGAAATGTAAAGCAGCCACTGGGTAATAAACTTCATTGTAGTCATGAAAATATTGTTTGAATGTGATGTGGACGGCATTTTGTATGTGATGTGGAAGTTTGTTTGTATGTGATGTGGAAGTTTGTTTGTATGTGATGTGGAAATGTCATTATGTAAAAATATTTTGTCTCTAATCTGTTTTTATGTGTTCGTATGTAATTTTCGTTGTTAGTAGTTATCTTTGACCTAACCTGACCGTTGCCACCAGGAAATTTGCCTAATTGCAACGTAATTGCGTAAATAATAAATAAATATGTTTTAGGAGATAGCTTGCAATATTCTCAAAGGGTTATCACACAAACAAAGGATTTTCAGCGACCTGCACACTTCCATGATTTCATTCTAATATTCTTGATAAGTAGGATAGTCATTGAACAAATTCATTGAGAGGAAACAATATTGCATAATATATAATAATATATTTATATGTTTGACAAAGCGCTTCATTATGCAAAGTGCATTCACGTTCAGTAACCAATTTGAGCGTGTCCCTCGACTATTTCTTCATTCTCCCAAACTGCAATCATCGAGAAAAGTAAAATCATAAATCTACAGCTTAAGACTTAAAGATTGCACAGATTAAACCTTGGTGAAATTTCTTATGCTTTTCACTCCATGATATATTTTTCCCTCTAATGGTTTTGCGAATAGAAAGTTTCACTTCGCGCGCTAAGAAAGGCATTAGGTTCCTCAGTTTGAATTATAGCATTACGTAAATATTTCGCAGATGCCTTCTAGGAGCGCTTATATAGACTGCTAAAACCGTCGAAGAGTGAAAATATGATTGATTAATCGAAATATCCTTATTATTATTATTGAAGTTTTATTTTTTTTAATATTAAAAACATCGCTGTTCTCCATACAGTCTGCACAACAAGTGATAGAATAAAATATCTTTCCGGAAATGCTTCAGTACCTGAAATGGCTACGTGCAGTCAGTACAGACTGAGGGCAAGTGTCGATAAATATAGAAAAACGAAAGCATGAGAAGAGTGCAGGGAATAATAACTTCCACCTTAGGCCACGAAGGGAAAATAGCATCGGATGGTGCGGGGCTACTAGATCTACAATGACCTGATACGAACACTGCCACGCATTCGGAACAATGACCGGAGATCTCTGACTGTACGTATCCCGCTAATTTTCTTGTTCCTCGCCCGATCTCGGATTGTTTCCTAAGGAAAAATGACCTTCCTCTATCTCCACCATCTTGGCTGCTTTATCTCCGCCATCGCAACAACCCTCACCACGCACCTGCTTTCACCGCTCTTTGCCGGAAAGGCAGGCTTCGTCCGGCGCCGACCCGCTCTCGGCGCGACGGGGAAGAAGGGCGGGCAAGCGAGGGCGGGAGGTCGGCGTTGCAGCGAACGAAGCAGCGGCGGAAGTGCGTGGGGCCGCGGGAATCGAATGCCCACACCACCGAGGGAGACAGACCCCTTATACGGTGGCCGATGATAGATATTCGGAATTCATGACGGGGAAAATTCAATTACACACGGATACCAAGTGTACTCTCTCCCCGAGTATTTCTCCGCCGATAATAATCGCTTATTCGTAGCAATGTCTCACTTGTTTTGGGAAACGTAACTTCCGGCATATTGGCCTATTAATTACTGTTTGAAAATTAGCGCATTCTTAGTGACGTTGCCAATGTCATCGCAATCCCGTCCTTTTCAATTCATTTCGTTCCTGGAGGATGAAACGGAAGAGTAGAGAGAAGTGGGTAAGTTCTGGTGAACAGAGTGCACCATTTGGCACCAATTCCTGTTTTTTCCTCGGCTCAAATCTGCAAAATCAAAAGGCCCATGTAATTAGGGTTGATGCCATTTTTTGGTGGAACCGAGCAAAAGATTAGACGAGTTGAGCCCGTTTTTTTCTAACGTTCTCCTTTCAACGCAGAAAAACTTGTTTAAGAAAGTCTAATGCTTTTGTCACTCGAGGCAAATTTCTTAGACGCCAAGTCCAAAAATGTTGAACCTAAAACGACTGCAAGAAGTTAGTCATATTCTTAGTATTTTTCTGCAACATCCCTTCCCAATAAGAGACTAATCGCACTTACAAATTTACCGCGAAATTCCAAACGTCCGCGTTGAATGAAAGTGCGAAATTTGAATGCCGTCATGTCACCCAGAGATTTACGTAATTGGACTCTCCAAGTGTCTGTTGAAACTTATGACAAACATTATTGCGCTGTCAATGACACCAACCGTAATATCCCCTAAGATTTCAATCGGTCGTTGGACGTTTCCCTTGAATTCCATTTCCTTGCTGCTTCCAAAAACCGATGAAAAGATAAAAGTGAAGTATCCCAAATGCACAGAGGAGAAAAGGCTAAAGCAGTGAGTGAAATAAAAAGCTAATTAAGAGAGGTATCAGAGCGATGGAATTTCCTGTGGCCACCGTTTTCTACGCCATAAAGAAGCATTTGTCACTTTCTCTCTCGCCAAATATTATCTTCCTCATTTCTTTGATTTTCAGATAAACAACTTTTAATAATTCTTAATATCTGGAAGCCCATTTCCTAAAGTTTTGAAACCTCAGAGGAGTCCTCTAAGAGGCGAGAGATTATGAGTGAAAAATACGTTAAAAACCACATATAGTATGCCGAGAAAAGTAGGTTTTTAGTGATATTTAAAACATTTCAACTACTCAGCGCCATGTCTCTATTCTCAAATATTAATGTTGGAAGTAGATTAAAATTAAATGGCTTATTTTATTTTCATACCGTTCGCAGTTAAAATTAGACGCAAGCCGGTTGGGAATGTAGTCGCATTTCAAGATTATGAGCCCTGCAAAGACTTGTAGCATTGAGAAATGGGCCCATGGAAGGAGGTACGAGCTGTATCCATGGCAACGATGTCAACCAATACATCATTCCACATAAGCAAGATGGCGTGTTTCAAGAACGACAATTTCTTTAGGTTTTCCTAGTAAACCCATCGCAGTCGGGCGATAATTTTGAAAATATACTTCCTACACTACTCGTTTGGAATCTGGAACGAGACTCATCACAGTTGAGTCTATGCGACCTTCAAATACAGAAATATTGGCGAAAATTATCCGCATTTCCAGTTTCCCACAGGTGGTAAAGGTGTTAATACCGGTAACGTAGTACTAGTAATAATAGTAACGGTATGTACGAAATTCCCGCTTTATTCATGGTTTTCCGGGTTTGCAATGATACGGGTGTCACGCCTTGGATCACCTCATCATCAGCATCACGGTAGGCAATTCTGGGATTACTTTTCCGCAGCAATTTCGCCGCTCGTCATTAAACAGATCATATATCTTGAAATGAAATGAAATAATTTACTTTGTAAATCCACACAGTTTATTTTAAAAAACGCGACTGAGGTTTCGACGTTGAACGTCATCTTCAGTGGCTCCTCAAAGAAGCAAACTTGGTATATATTGCTCAACGTCGACGTTCAACGATGACGGTCAACGTCGAAACCTGGGTCGTGTTTTTTTTTAAAATAAAGTGCGTGGAATCACAGAGTAAATTATTTCATTTCATTTCAATATGTTATGCAAGATCCATAAAGTTACGCCTGAGACAACACTTTTTTTTAGATCATACATTGTTTTTTGTACGCAAGCTCTCTTTGGGACTGTTCATTTTCTGCTGGAGTGCTCTCTGTTGATTACGATAAATGACAAATATTTATTTATGTATGTAACCTTCAAGCCACCGCTAGGGTGTGTGTCAGGGGGTGAATACACCCCAGACTAATTTTCACCCGGACATGACCCTACCACGGTCGGACACTGTTATTATGATCCCCTACTGTTCGTGGAAAAAATAACATCTTAAATATATCCGTTATACACCTAATCTCTCTTACTTTTTTAACATAATCTCTCCTACCGTCGTACGATGGGAGCAATAATACATCTTCAACATCGCCGCCAAAGAGACGCCCTTCAAATTTATCCAAGAGCTTCAATCTGTAAAATATTTTCAATCTGTAAAATATTTTCAATCTGTAAAATATTAATTACGGGCAATTTTAATTGTGCACGAAATAAATATAAGTAAGCTCTGTTGTTTTTATTTAAAATTATTATTTGGAAAGGAAAAAAATGACGCTGACCGATTGACAATGTGTTAAATGTTATATTTTCCAATCTGCGAATTAAGCCGGAATAGAGGCAAAGTAAATACCAGCCGGGGAAAGCAGGCACTTGGCAATGGTAGAAAAGGCGCAAAAAAAACGCTATAAGTATCTAAATCTATCTACGAAAAATGTAGTATCTCATCTATACTTTCACATTTTTACGGTAGTTTAAATTAGTGGTCGACAAAACAGCCTTCAGACGCAGATGTGGATTCCTTTTAAATCTAACGAGACTCGAAATTTCACATTACAATGCCGTTAAGTTCCTGTAATTTTAAATTTTTTAATTTAAATAAAAATACCTTTTTTTCGCTTACCTCATGGACCTAATGATGCAATCAAATATTTCAAATTCACGAATCAATTTCTATATTCACTGCAGCTTTCCTAATGTGGGCCGCAAGTTCGGAAAAGATCATCGGTGTGGCCCACTGATAGGAAAAGGTCACTGCTTAAGTAATGTCATGCGTCAGAAGGTTTTAAAACTGGAAACCTAAAAATTAACTAACACAGCAGCAAAGATTATCTTTGGGGTATACTTGAGTTGGGATATTTGCGGTACACTTTTGTTTAACTTTTTTCTTGGATCTTTCACGAGGTTTAACGACTTCAACACAGGGGGCGTAACACCCGCAGGTGCTCTTCATGCCACACCAATCTCCGCTAACGTCTTATTTCCCGTTTAGGTTTTCGCATTCACACCATAATTCACCCGCCGTTCTGTGATTAACCTGTACCGTCCGTTCCCCTTTTCGACAGAGTCAAAAAGCCTCAACCTCAAACAGCCTCCTTCTCATTAACTCTGGCTCACGGGCGTCAAATATGTTTTTTACGATAAAGTTTTACGATCAATTACGATCGTGACAAGTGGTACCGCCAGCGGAGTGGCGCAGGACCTAATAGTATCGCACACACGAAGTTTCCAAGGCCCCATGGCAATTCTAATAGCCAGCATAAAGTGCCCAGGCGATAGGAATCGATCATGTACCTTCCAGCCCGAAATAGAGAGGGCGCCAGCTGCCCTGAGCCACCAGTCGGCCTCGGCTGCCACGAAATTAGGTCCCCCGTTTGCTAGCTCGTGGCATCACGCCGCTATCATCATTCCTCTTCGCTTATATAATTAAGCCAATAAACTAATTGGATGCATCCTCGGTTAAGAGAGTTTTACTGAAGGCCCCAATTGAAGGAGAGGAAGAATTATAGTGGAAGGCCAAGGATGAATTATGAGAAGCAGGCGATGTAAGCGCCAGGACTTCTAAAGGAATGCAGGTGACAAAATAATGTTGATGCCAAAATTAAACGTTGAGTGAATTTCAATTAGACGTTCCCGGCGTCCAAGCCGATTTTGCATTAATGGAGACGGGTCACCAAGTGATTTTACGAGTTATGATCCGCTCAAGGACGCCTCTACCTTCTTCATACTCGAAGAATCGAATCGACGACAATTGAGAATCGTTTTGTGTCGAGACTTAAATACACAGCCGCATGAAGTTTATCCTTTACCCCGCGTGCACAAGCTAATTGGAACAATCTCAAGAGAATTACCCACAAACTACGAATAATTGAAGAATATAACAAATTCTATTGCGAAAACTGATAAGTAATGTTTTCCAACGGGAAAGTTAAACGAACGAAATGTATCAAAAGCCACCATTGAAGCTAACATTAAAATGAAATGAAACTACAATTTAAAACTATCAATTTTAAATTTCCACCGTAGCAATAATATATGTAAATGAAACACTTCGTTGCAGATTCAACGATGGTAAGTATAATTAACGGAGACGACAAATTGAGTACAACAGGTGTAGGTAGGTACTTCAAGATATTAACGAACAGTTGAAGAGGAGGCATGCGCCCATACTATCTAATGCGGATAGTGCACTCGCTGATTTCGACTCTGTGGTTGCTGTCGCGTTCATGCGGTAACTAGTGGCTCTCAATTCTTTGACACTTTGGACCATCAATATCCTACAAACCGTCTGCATTTGTATTTAGAATGATGGGGTAACTACTGACACCCACAAAACCACCATAAAGCCTTTGGTGCAAACGAAGAATTAACACCATTTGATTTTCCATGGAAATGAACACGCTTAATTCTCTCAAGAAAGCCACTTTTCAAGAATCCAGAATTGTTAGAAAGATTAGTCAGGGACGATGTTTTGATGGATTGAATGATATTGCATGCATGATTTTCTACCCAGAACTCCTCGATCCATGACTCCATCGCTCTTCTGGTAAAACTCGCGACGCGTTACCGTCGTCAAACTGTCGTCCTGTTCGTATTTATTTGGATGGGTTCATCGGACCCTTAAATAAAGGAGAACGGAAGACCCTAATTTAGGATTTGGTCGGTCGATCGGAGTGAACGCTATAGCAAAAAAAAGAGCGCAGATCACGTCGGGAAAAGTGGCGTCGCGTTAAGTCGACGCGACGGCAAATTCACTTTAGGTCTCGCGGGGATACTCGAATCTAAAATGATGCGTTAAGTTCACCCGAAACTCTTCACTCTACCTATGCAAAATCTTCAAAGAATAAGATCTCATTTTAAAAAAAACATACAACATAAAACCGACTCGCAATAAAACAATATTCAGTTGAAATTTCGCCTCTGTCTTACCTTAAGTGATAAGAAATTAGGATGAACCCGAATCTTGGTCAAATACACAAAGAAAACTTTTTTCATTTTAAATTAGTATTGTTTGATCGGACAGAATTTAATTTAATTTCCAATGGAAATTTCACTCATTTATGTGCTCCAGCTTATTTTGAGAGATAATTGCATTACATACTAATGTGTCGAAGAGCAATTATTATTATTATTATTATTAGGCAATCTACCGGTTAAAGTAGGTTTTTGGATGGACACAACTACCAAATAAATATTTTGTGACTCCAGACAAAACACAAAATCTAGCAACCTACTCTACATCAGGTCCCTCTTCCTCTCTGAGTACTTTCTTCCTCCCTTCATCCCATCCAACATCCCTATCCTGTTCCTGCCCTTTCCTCGTTTGCCCAACATTCTCCCCTCTATTACAGTCTTCAACGTCACACTGTCGGTCAATACCCCCTTCATCCACTTTTCCTACCTCTATAGGATTTCTTCCAACAAACCCCTCTCTTCGCCCACCATACCAAGTACTTCCTCGTTTGTTTTCTTCTCTGTCCATTTCACCTTCTCCATTCTTCTCCACACCCACATTTCAAAAGCCTCCAGTCTACGTCTATCCTCCTGCTTCAATAACCACGTTTCCGCGCCGTACCTAGCTACGCTCCATATCAAAGTTTTTACGAGTCTTTTCTCTTAGGATGCTAAATCCTCACTCAACCTCCCTCTCATCATCCTTGTGAAATCCTCTTTTCCCAGCGCTATTCTTCTCCTTACCACTTTGAGCATTTATCCTCTCACCCAAAGGGGACTTAGCCATGCGACAACGATGGCAATGTGTTCGTCCTTTTAACATCGGAATGGGTCAAGCATTACTACCCTTTGAACATTTTATTATTTAGCTACCCACCGTAAATTAGCGCGGCCAAAGTATGGCGGGTACTTCACCAAGGTGGGTCGCGGTAGTCCAGGGGGTAAGAGAGTTGGACTACTGACTGGAGGATCCAGGATTCGATTCCCAGGCAAGGCACTCTGGGCACCTGCAGCTCCACCCAAAGAATGTGATTTTTCGGGTACCAGATCTTCCTGGGAAACCCATAACCGGCACAGGGAAAGGAACTGGCCCCCCTTATTACCCTGCTAGTGTGTGGATGTCACACGCCGTTTAGGGCTTAGTACTGGGTGATCTCTACCATCACCTACCAAACCGACCTTCGGGATTGAGTCCTGCGTTTTATGGTTTTTTATTTCACTAAGGCTATGTAGGGAGCGTAGTTTGAAAATATTCGCCAACCTCAATAATTTTGTTAGCAAAAGAAGCCAAACATGCCAATTTGTTATTTTGCCGGAGGTCAAAAAGTCTTTAAAAACCTATCGGTCCAATAGAAACATATTTTTTCCGAAGCAGGTTAATCTTCATAACGGGGGAAATACCCACATCAATGAATAACTCATGCCCTGGTGGATTTGGTAATTAGGCTGACCCATTCTAAATAGCTCGTGCGTATTCACCTTCATTAAGGCCTACACCTGCGAAAAATTATATCTTGGAAAACGCGAATGTTCGCACCTAAGTTTTTTTTAGGGACGCGTAGGTAAGCAAAGACGGTACACGCATACGTGACCGCAGGGCATGTCACGGGGAATCACGCTCCCCGCAATGGGAATGTCGGCCACGGACAGAATGTGTTTTGCAAAGCGACTCGGCGTTGTGGTTGGGGTGGGGGTGGGGGGAGCCACCCTCCGCGCCAACCGCGCTCCCCATTCACGGGGAGGGACCCCCCCCACTCTCTCTCTCATAATCCAACGCGTGCGCCACCGGAGGAGCGTACGCGGCCTTGCGTGCGCGCGGTGCGGGTGGGGAGGGCGTGGGGGAGGCGCCTCTTTTGGCCCGAAGACATCTGCCGATGCGAGAGATGTGTCCGCCAAAGCGTTCGTGACTCCGGAGCACGGCGAGGCCGGAGCGCCACGGTCGCTGGGTCCGCTAGTCTCCATCGAAGCACACCACACCAGGACTGTTCATTTTGCTCGCTTCCTGCGAGCGCTGGGAGGGCCGCGAGAGATATGGTTCGACCTCCGCCTGACCACGAGTGTTGTGGCGAAATCACCTGTCGGCGTCCCACCATGGCGAAAATGATAATGCATTTGGAGGGGGCGAAGGCTGATATCGAATCACAATAACGGCTTCTATTTTCGGTTGCACCCTGCCGGTGGTTTTCGAGAAATGCACAGGTTTTCCAGCAACGTCCAAATACGGATAATGATGAAAGGGTTAAAAGTTAATCGAATGTCGAGAGTAAACTAAATTATAATAATGTGATGCACGTGGACAGATGATAGCTATTTACTTGAGCGGAAATTTTGCAAGGTCAGTTATTCAGAACTATTCCTCGTAAACTATCATTAATTGCGGTATATCACCGGAATGGTGTCGCTTGGAGGCAACATTCGCAGTCTTCAGTACTACAAGTAAGCCTAACTACAGGAGAGGGGGCACTGATATCAATGATGCCATTCTATTTGTGTGACGTTCCCTCGATGATTATTCAACGATTTCTATTTCTTCGTGTGCTTGACGGGATTTGGCAATTGAGCCTTCCAGGCCGGACTCAATTACTACAAACTTCTTCTACTATATTATGCAAATAATATGGGACTTCACCTTCATATTTAACCTTAAATATTTCAAAAGATAACTAGATACGAGCTCTGCGTGTCGTAAAAAATGGAATAAATATTTAAAAGTAAAGAAAAGAAAACATTTAAAATAAAAATTGGATTGCTCCATGGTTTCTCCTCCCAATGTCGATTAACGAAGGCATTCCTTGGCTCCGGCGATAGAAATTTTGGCGTTTTTAAGGTTTTCTGTGAGTATTATTCCTAAGTTGTATCTATTTCTGGCTACGTTTATTTAATATTCTATTATAAGAATCGAGGCATAATTGAACTGAATATTTATATTTTATCATTCACAACCGAATGCGAGTATTTACGTATGCATAATTGAATCACATAAAAAATATAATTGGATCATTCCCTAAAATTTGAGTTGTGGCTTTTCCTGTGAATAATTGCAATATTTAGTAGCAAGTACCAGTTGACATATTATTCAGAAGGCGGTTTTCATACCTGCCTCTTCATTAGAATCGTTAATCCACACAGACACAACTATTGATTGCAAAAAGATAATTTCAGCCCGAAGTGAAAGCGTAGTTACAGAAGAGTTACGGCTTTGAAAAAAGTTATTGATCCTATGGGAAAGGGCAATGTTTACACGAAAACTATTAATATAATCTTAAGGGTTTTTTGACGTATTTATAATGAGAATAACATAACAAAAATATGTCACCAATCTAAATAAGACAATTGGCTCGAATAAAAAATATTTGAGGCAAAATATTGTCGTCTGAAGAACAAACTTTTAATGAATTAAAAAGAGAAAAGGCATCAGGATACAAGGCGCATAGTCCATATTTCTCCTTCCACACTTTCACGGTTGGGAGGAAACTGCGAAATAAAAAGATTTCTTCGAAAGAACGGGGAGAAAAACACTCATAAAAATCACTGACCTATTATCATACCTTTGGCAACTGGCTGAGCGGGATAAACAAACAAAAATTGCTAATCGTCATGGAAACGGCCAGGATTGCATCGGTGTTTGGGGGTAATTGGGGTGGACAAATTGTCTCACAATGCCTGGACGGGCGATAATTCCAAGACATTAAGGCAGAGATGCTCCAGAGAAGACCCCTGAGAAAAAGAAAAGTGGAGGAAGGCTCGCGGGGTAAGCGGCAACTTCCACTCGGCGATCGTTGGTATTAATCTTGGAATTACTCACTCATGGAACTTTTAATGAATTAGTATAATGATTTATATGAAATGAGCTGTAACCCTTCTGGGAAATGATATCCCATAGCGGTAATGGCTTCGAGAGATTAATGGCAACATTGAAACGGGACTAATGCTTCTGAATTCTGTTTTTGAAACGAATACTGTCATTTGAACATTTTTGGCTCTCAAACTGCGATGGACCATTGCAATATAAACTCGATTTGAAGCCCTCCCTCTCCTAATTACCCAAAATCTATATCTGAAGGGAGAGTCGAACCTTCGAATAAGCCGGCAAGTGCTTTTTTAAACGCTCCTCTTCCTATGCACGCCATCGGCGAGTGACCTGCCTCGAATCCGATCACCAACGTCCAAAACAGTCCTTCTATTATGTTAAGCTTGACTATTCTTTGCGTAATTGCCTGTACTATATTATAGGGCGGCGCGGAATCATGGAATTGATTATTTTTCTGTGTCGAAGGGTCGATGTACTGGTTTAATCACAGACCTCACCGTTCTCTGTTTATGACAAGAAACGATAATTAAAGCGACAAACCAAAGTCTTCATTACCTCCTCAAATATTGAAAATGTCCTCAAGTGGTTAAACTCCTCACTTAAGCAGGACATATTCACATGTACCAACCGGTGATGGATTCGCATTTCAATTCTGCGGCCATAGAATGAACAAGGAGGAATGTTAAAAATTAAGAATCAATGCACACTGAGGAAAGACGTATCGCCGTCTAAGATCAGCTATGCGCAGCACCTCGTAAGACAGGAAGTGGTTTCAGGATTCATATGCCAGTACCATCTCGAATATGTCCCAATGAATTCCACATTTAAAAAAAAACCTTCATTCATTCAATACATATGAATACTACTTACTAGTTGAGAAATGCCACGCTCTCCCTAGCTTTTCCCACAAACCTCATTCTTTGCTTAGACTTTCCTCATTATATTGTACTCTATCTTAACTGTCATTTAATTTGAGTATATGTAGGTGTATTCTTAATTAAATATGTATATTTATGTATGTATGGGTGTATATGTGTGTAATTATGTATGTATTTATGTATGTGTATGCATGCATGTATGTTTATGTGTATATGTATGTGTGTGTGGATATGTATGTATATGTGTAGGTATGTGTATGCATATATGTATGTATATGTGTGTGTATGTATGTATGTGTATGTATGTGTGTGTGTGTGTATATATATAGAAATATACTTTTTTCTTTTCGATACGAAAATCTGTGCTAAATGAATTTATGTCTGTCTATGTGTATTTATGTGTACATATGAATGTAACTATAAGTTTAATGCCTAATATAATATGTTTACGACGGTGGGTTAAATGGAAGAAGGGACCATTTGGTCTCAATTTCGCCCAAATAAAGACCTCTATCTATCTATGAAACCATTGCCACAGATGGCCACTGTCTTTATATAAACACTATTGTTTTTGCATAGTCATTAACGTCATATAGCATACGGGTTTGGGCTGGAATTTTACGTCATAGGACTCACTTCTACTTCCTCCTATCTCTTATCTTATGGTTTAAAAAAAGTAAACGTGCCTATTACGTGCAAAATACTTAGAGGCGTCAATCTCAGTTAAATATTGGTATTACGGTATTCTGTGGCTAAGAACAAAATGAAATGTTCAAAGCCACAAAGTAAACCGTAATTTTGTCACGATTTCGGCAGATAAATAATAACTTGTGCGAATGAACAGCCGAGCTAAATTAATCAATGCCTCCTATCATATCTATACAACAGGCAAAGTTTTTTTAAATATTCATGAACGTATCATCGAAAAATTAACTAGTTTTCCTAACAGCAAATTGGTTAGCAAGAGAAAGAGCCAGTTCTTTGAAGACACATCTATATGAATCCCCTGATTTAGCCATTTCCACTCGTCAACAAGAACGCAAAGAGGTCAAGGTAAGGTTAAGTAAGACGCGGTCTCCATTACGGAGAATATATGATTATTCTTGCAGAGCGTTCAATCCTTTCCGCTTGATAAAATCCGGTTGATGCGAAATGCATCCATCCCCTGCCTAGAAACTAAGTGAATATTCAACAGCATGGCTCGCTTCAATGAGTCAGCAGTAAATGAAGAGAGGCGATTTCTTCATCTAAATCTAAAGCCTCGTACCACAATGGCCACTCAGCCTGACACACAGGATTCCCCAACTGTTACAAGACTTTCCAGACCTATATAGTGAATTTCACGGCCATACTTTTCAATTTTTACACCGATATTGATACATCATTTCAGATAATTTATCCAGGTAATATAAAAACTTTAAGTCTCCATAAAAATGAATTATTAATAATATAAGCGTATGCTTGATGCGATCCACCATATCAACTTCCTTGCGTTAACCCGGGTTTAATTTCGGAGGCCGTGCAATGGGTCCAGTCAGGTAGGATCCGTGTTAAGAACATCCATGGCCCAGAAGGGTGGGATCTGGTGTTCCTAACATCCTAATGTGTGCAAGCTTTTCAGGCACTTTATACATAAACCGAAATGACACACAAAAACTAGATAAAGAGGTATATCCTATCATTTTTTTGCGAAAATAACGTTTACATAGATTTGATACTATTTATTTGGTCGGGAAATGCGGTCAAAGTAGTAGGGACGTAAGGAGAAGAATTGCGCTAGGCAAAGAGGCTTTCACAAGGAGGAGGGAGTTGATGACAGGGACGTTGAGTAAGGATGTTTAGAAGAGACTCGTAAAAACTTTGATATGGAGCGTAGCTATGTACGGTGCGGAAACGTGGCCACTGAAGGAGGAGAATAGACGTAGATTGGAGGCTTTTGAAATGTGGGTGTGGAGAAGAATGGAGAAGGTGAAATGGACAGAGAAGAAAACAAATGAGGAAGTACTTGGTATGGTGGGCGAATAGAGGGGTTTGTTGGGAGCAATCCTATGGAGGCAGGAAAAGTGGATGAAGGGGGTATTGACCGGCAGCGGGATATAGAAGACTGTAATTGAGGGGAGAATGTTAGGCAAACGAGGAAAGGGAAGGAACAGGATAGGGATGTTGGACGGGATGAAGGGAGGAAGAAAGTACTCAGAGCTGAATAGGGACCTGATGTAGATGTTTTGCTAGGAGTCACAAAATATTTATTTAGTAGTTGTGTCCATCCAAAAACCTACCTTAACCGGTAGATTACCTAATAATTATAATTTGTCCGGGAGTTCATTCTGCTGCCACCGAATATGATGGTTTGAATAGCCGAAGTAAAACAGGATAAATCACAAAAAAGATGAATTCTCAGAAAACATAACCAATAAATTCTAGCCGGAAGGTCGCAATGTTGGAATCTAAGACCACGCCACTCTTATTTATGGGAGCATTAAACAACCGATACCAATAACATGCGTCGGTATCATAACATTTCCTGAGAATACAACTATGGGTAACGTGATGGACTTCTTAGATGGACAAGTTTATTCACAAGAAAGAGACATGTGTTACGGAATAGTGCAACTTGCGAGAGAGAACTCGTCAACGATAAATGCTAAAATCCGGGAAATGAAGTAGACTCTAATCTTGGACTTAAAAAAAGAATTCTATCTAGCTACTACATAAGATGGTTAACTGCCATTATATGGAATTAGTGACAAGAAGTAAACTACTTTCTATATTTTCTCTAGGGGCGCAAACGGAAAATAATAATTGACGAAATTAGATCCATTTTCAATTAGTAAATTGGCAATTTTCCAATTAATTTATTTTGTGGAAAATTGCCAATTTTTAATTGAAAATGGCATTCCGACATGTCACGCCTGAAACGTCTATATTTAAATAGATCCAGTTACATTACATGAAAGTAACCTCTGACGTCATCCCTGGGAAGTGTGATCGGTACACTCATCCATTTACATCAATGGCATTAATTCTTAAACAATCGACAACTACAGGTTGATTTGAAGATGCAGTCATCTACCGACACACACAAGAAACGAACGGACTGCGAGGCCAATGATCTCATCAAAGTTCGCGAGTGGGGCGGGAGGCATGTTTGGCAGGCGGTGACCATGCCAACCCTTCGTTTCTTTGACTTATGAAGTCGCCTGGATACAGAGATTTTTGAAGTCGACGTTTGGAGTAACTATGACCTAAATCGTGGGAGGTCACCCACCAGCCTGCGTGGAATAACAATAACGGAAAACAACGCGTGACAATACGAAATGCCCGAGAACAAAATGTTTACCAACGTTAAAAAATCACCGATTACCCTGACGTCTGATGAATTGCCACCTCCTGCCACACACCCCCGAGTAGGTTTTTTGCAGTTTATGCAGAAACGGATTCCCGAAGTGAGATTTGAATAAAACCTAAATGGCATGTCAATCTAATACAAGAATATCGAGCCATTGCAAATATTTCACGGGGTCCGCTTCTGATTCTCAACAGTATTTCGCAATAAGAAATTTCACATCCTCATTTTACTATTTCTAATGCAATCCTAATCGTTGATCGTATCCTAAACGTAAAATTTCACATTTGTGACCAAACGGGCTGGAATATTAGTCAATGGGGAAGCTTAGTTACCCAGAAGTTGTAGATTTCAATCCTGTCAATTATAAAAAATTCCTCCCCAAGGAGATGAAATATATTGCAGATTAGTCCGAATGTGAAATGAAACTATCGTAAGCCACTCGTTAAAAATCAGTAAAATTTAAAGATGCTGGCGAGAAACTCGAGATTAGCCAAGGAGTAACTCTCCAGCTTGTGCGGGAATTCGATAAAAAACATCCAAGGCCACTCGAGTCAAATCAAGGTGACGGAGTCATGGAAAAAGGAAAACCCGCGACTCATCGAGCGGGAACGCGGGTTTCCCAAGGTGCAGTTCACGAGGGCCGAAGCGCCAGTACCGGTGCTAGATGGCAATGCCAAGGGGATCTCAAATTTATTTCCCCCATTCTCTGATGTTGCCTATGTACGACACTAAATTCCGAAATCAATATTTTTGCATAAAATGTGCGATTCGTCTCTTCCTGAATGAGGATGTGAGAGGGTTGGCGACTTATTTTCTTTTGAATAAAATCTATTTTTAACTAATTGGGCCAACCCCCAGTTAGGGAGCCCGGACACTCTCAGTCCGGTCGGTGGACGCAGAACGAAGGTGCCGAGTTCGGATCCCAACACAGATAAGCACTGTGTTGCACTGGAATAGCATTTGTATATGCTTCCGGTGCGAAGCGGCATCATTTTTTCGGGATAAAACACGCCGACTGCATTCTGCTCTCGCCGGAGCTTTGTGTCAAGGAAATAACGAAAATAAACTTGAGATGTGTCGAATAATAATAGATGGAGTTTGTATTTAAATTACGAAGACTTGGAAGAACGTTTCGGTCCATTAGTTTACTAATGCGATTCCTGGATATAAGTACTTGTTTCGCAGCTCGATATTTATTCTCTGGGATACACTTTGGGCGTCGGCTTCGTGCTCAAGCCGACGCCCAAAGTACAAATTGGTTTGTTGCGATCCATAGCTTATACCAATATATACTTTGAGATGACGTGCATCTCAAAGTATATATTGGTTCTCCATCCAACTCAACATACTAATTCATATGGGCAAGTGAGTTATTGAATCGTGAGAGATTGAACGTGCATCTCAAAGTATATATTGGTTCTCCATCCAACTCAACATACTAATTCATATGGGCAAGTGAGTTATTGAATCGTGAGCGTGTTCATGCTATTCACTTTGATCCACATCATAAGATGGCTAAAATTGACTAGAAAAGACTTGATTTTCGTATTTGGCGTTACTCAATAAAATTGAAGAAATTCACTCATCCCTCATAATCGAAGTCGCTGAATTTTTGTCGTTCTTTTACTCCGAGGTTTCCCCTCCTCAACTTTGCTCACACTTTGAATTTCGCAGAGACGCTTTGCTGGATGGGAAATCACAAAGATGGTTCGTTGTTATGAAAGACGAAGAGTTTCGTCGGAATCAAGGACATTGCCCACGGCGCGAAGTCGCAAGAGAGAGAGAGAGTGACCAAGTTCAAGGTCAGAATTGGACAAAGGACGCCATGCCTCTTTTCGAATGATGTATCTTTGATACCTGGGAGAACAAAGCATTGTACGACTTGGGGTCCATTTCATAAAAAAAGCGATGCTTTAAGCGGCTTTTTACAACGCCAGAATCTATCATTGCCGACGCTGCGACCAAACTTTCAATTGATCGGGTACTCGTTCTCCCGGCAAAAGGCCAAAACAATGGAATGCCGATCGGAGCCGTCCTCTTCAAAACACATGTTGAACGCACGAAGAGATGACGAAATATTACGAAATGGCACCAAGGACTTCAGTGAACAAAAAGTCTATTACCAATCAATTTTACTGAAAAAGTATTAGTGAGGTGGCATTAATGATATGAAAAAATAGACTGAGGCGAACGCTTGTAGAACGCAACATCAAAAATCAATTTAAATTCATGGGATCGAACATATGGACAGTTGATGAAATCTTTCGGCTTGAAATCTTTGGTGATTATCCAACGAATCTCTAAGGATAAATGTTTTGTCAGCAAGAATTCAATAAGGATGGCTGATGACTGCTCCTATGGACCAAATCAATCCTCTGACTTTGTATGCTACCTACACACCGGCTTTCTTGAGCAAGAAACAAGACATTTATCAAAGGATAGACACGTGTGCCACGGAGCTCATCGAATTGGAAATTATGGAAGATTATAGCATAGAAGGAGCATGAACAGCAGGGGATACAGCAGGAATTTTCAATTGGCCACATCTCTATGATAATTCGTACGCTTTCTCCAGAGCACGATTTGCTACCACATCAAAAGCAAGGCTTAGTGGACCTGCAACAAAAGTCGAAGAACCTAAATGTCATCCATTTCTATTATTAGCAATTGACATTCCATCCTATTAACATCAACAATGATTCCCTAACAGCCACTCGTCGCCATGTTGGCTAGATGGGCACTAGGTAAACGTAGGTTATATGTTAAATTTATTTTTCACTAATTGTGAACGTAAAAAGGTACTTCCTTTGAGTTCTTTGTTCAGAAGTTGCACGTAGCAAAGGCACGAACCAACGGGTATGAATGATGACTCTCCACCCTTAGATTACACGCTTATTACGTTAATATGACCATGTTTTATAGGCTTCATGATGATGGCAGAGGAAGGAACCGTTGATGCCCAGCATCTACTCTTCGGGGTTTGACGGATCAGCGGAGCAGGAAGGCGGGTAAGTAAGGCAAGGGAGGGCTCGCACTCATAAGAGGTCCACCACCGAGTGGTGCGCATAGTAATTATTTTCCTCACCCTGAAGTTTTCAAAGGAGGATATGAAAGATACGATCGTATGTTAAAAGTATTGAATTGTAGTGTAGTTGACTTAGCGTAGTGGTTCCTCCATGCACACAGTGTATGGAAATGCCACGGACAAACTGGGAGATGTGTGTGGTGACTATTCAAGTTCGTGAAATATACTCCGCGCAAATGAGTTCACATTGCAAGGCGGGATCGCTAAAATGGCCTTCCTATGATTAATTAATGGAATAGCTTCTGTAAAGGTAATCACCAAAACGTGAATGCCAGGTGTTGGCGCAGTGCACATATGACGGATCAATAAAATTACTTGGTTAATCACTTATTGTGTTAATTTAAAATGAATGTACCCACAGTCGTGAGGCAACGGAAAACGTAATAGCCGAGACGTTAAACTTGATTTGCACTAGGTTTGTCGAAAGATGGGAGGAAGAGGTTAAAACAAAGTTACAAGTAAGGAAGGGGAGGATAGGAAACACACACACACACACAATGGATCACTTGGGTGTGTTTCCTCACCTCAATCAATGTTTGTTCATCTGTGTGATTGACGGGTCACTGGCCTCGGAGGATTCCTTGCAAACCCTGAACAAGTGAGTGAGTGGGATTAAAAAGGTCTAACTTACCACCTAGGTGATTGAGTCGTTGCGAGCGTTAACTTGGGCCTTTTTTTTATTTTTATTTAAATTTGTTTTTCATTCCTGAGTGAGTACAATGGGTCCCTGGCATAGGAGATATCCTTGCAAACCTTGAGCGCGGGTGTGTGATTGCGATTCACGAGAAAGATTATTACACACTCTAGTGATCGAGTATTTGTTAGTTTGTTTCTTTATTCATTAATTTTGCATTGCTCGTAATTGAGGTACACGTGGGCCACAACCGGTTACTAGATATAGATTGCTCAAGGACTCCTGCGGGACCTTTTTCTCACAGAACAACCTCTGACAACCTTAACTCTGATGCCAACACGAAGGAGTTCATTGAATCACATAATTATCGTAGTACAATTTAAGGAAATGTCATCTCCGCCGGCTCCGGTGGCGGCGGATATAACGTCCTCGCCTATCAACCCAGAAATCGTGGGTTCGAATCCCGCCTAGGGAGGTTATCCTCCACCTAGGTCTTGGGTGTTCGTTATTGTCCTCAATGTAGTGTACAGGGATTGGGTGGAAGAAGGGACTATGAAGTCAAAATCTCGCCCCAATAAAGTCATTAAATAAATATTACAATTATTGTATGACAGTGATAGACAAGTGAAAGACATCAGTCGTGGTCATAACAACACATAAAAATACCAAAAAACAGTTTAACTAAAATGTTTTACATATCAAAACGGTTAATATGACAGTCTAATATCCCCTTTTATGTGTAGCAACGCCTCCCCTTCCCCACACTCCACCTCGAATAACGCCCCTGAGTCAGGGCTGCTGACTCTATTCTGGCATTTTCACAAAAGATGCTGGTGTTGTATTGAAGTTGACCAGCCTGTCACGCAGTCCTCGACTCAACTGGTGCACATACGAACGCTTCCCACTCGCAAAAATGCGAACGCCATGAATCGCCGAAGAAAATTGAGGAACAGCATGTGATCGTTTCCTAGATAAATTAATACATCTTCGCCAGGGTTTGAAGTATTAAACTCGACTTCATCGGCCAACAGCAAGAGATCAAGATCGAGATGGTAGATCACTTCTGTGATGATTAGGATTCAAATTATCACGTGGAGAACCGTTTCCCATGGAATGGATCGAGAGAAACCCTGAGGCTACTCCGCCGAGTCTCTCTCAATCTTTCCTTTCAATCTCTGATACACATCTGACACTAATCACTCACTCTCTGGAGCCATTCCGACCGTACATACGAGAATCTGATTCAGCCCACTGGGCAACTGTTTGACTGAGTTGGAAGATTTATCTTGAAAAATATTTAATCAACCCACCAGACCGCGGTTCGGAGTCATCTTCATGTTTTGATGATGCCGAAGTCCAAAAGCCTGCGACAGGAAATGAGAACCTTGTGTTTTGTTCGCGCACCCGCATTCAATTTGTGACGACACGTCGCTCTTGGTGACGCAAGGCCAACTGCACGATCAACCCCGCGAGTCCGACAGAAAGGTCCCCTCGTCCCTGGAAATGGAAGCTCGATGATTTATTTCTAAGGAAGCGGCTTTGCCGTGAATTAGGGCGGGGGGATCGGGGAGGGAGAGGTGATTAGGATTACGTTCTCGGAAGCAAAGGTCCCTCGGAAGCGCGGCCGGAGGCTGTTGAAAAAGCCGACGCGACGCCCCTGGACGGGATTGGTCCCCCATGTCGCACGGCGCGATGTATCGAAGAAACCGTGCGGGTCCCGTCACCCTCCCCCGGGGTGCAACCTGACGGGTCCAAAGCAACAGCGAACAATCGCAGGCTGCTGAACGAGGAAGGAATGCACTTCCGGAGACATGAAACAATGCTCGGGGGGAATGCAATATCGAGAAAGGGATCTTCAAGGATTTCGATGACTCTCCTAAGAAAAACCTATTCATTACGAAAACGCGCAACGCTGGGACCGAAACCAAATGGAAGTATTTCATGCGTTTAAATAGCCACATTATAAGAGCGAGGAGAGGGGTTTGGTGGGAGAAATCAGAAGAAGACAGGAAAAATGGATGAAGGGATCGGTAGTGTGATGCTGAAGACTGTAATAGAGGGAAGAATGTTGGGCAAACGAGGAAAGGGCAGGAACAGGATAGGGATGCTGGATGGGATGAAGGGAGGAAGAAAGTACTCAGGGATGAAGAGGGGCCTGATGTAGAGTAGGTCGCTGGATTGTGTTTTGTTTTGTTTGGACCAAAATATTTATTTGGCAGTTGCGTCCATCCAAAAGCCTTCCTTAACCAGTAGATTACCTAATAATAATAATAATATTCCTAGCAAAATAGACGACGAAAGCAATGAACCCTATAGGTACAACGGTGAAGTTAGAATAGCTTTTGCGCAACAAATAAAATTGCATTGGAAATGCAAAAATACGTTAATAACCGGCAACTAATAAACGCCAAGTACAAGGCAAATATACGTAACAAGTTGTAAGGAAACAAAAAGAATCTCGAAAGCGACTCTAACGAACTTAAAAAGAAAATGTTTTTGCAATTACTTTGAGGATTACCCAAAGGCTTCCTGGTCATTCTAGTACTTTAGGGAATTGCAAGGAAAACGTCGAAGCATATAAAAGAGTCCCTTTCATATTTAGAGACAGCACACAAAAAGCGAATCTTCTTAATAATTTCTTTCGAAGCGTCTATACTTACGACACAATCATGTCCGGTGAAGGCCCTGCCAGACCCTGCGGACAGACAAATGGCGTTATAACTATAACTATAATGGCGTTATATAAAGCCAAAAAGTGGATGTAATTTTATTGGATTTAGGAAAGGCCTTTAATATAGTTCAACCCACCATTTAATATATGCACCGGTTTCAAGGGCACGGAATAAGAAATGAACTGTATTCAGGGCTCCCTTAACAGCCTCATACAAAAGGTAACAATAGATTTATCAAGTTTTGATTCTGTACAAGTAACATCCGGCGTCCGGCGTCTCAGGCCATTAGTCATACTCAGGCCGTTACACTTTCTCACTTATAATAATGATATTAAAAAGCAACGAATGACGCTTTGCTGACGACGCTGTCATTCGCAGGGAAAGAGCGATCGATCATCAAATACTCAACGATGACTTAAGCGACATTCAAAAACGTTGTCCAGATGGGGTTTGGAATGAAATCCTAAATAATGTACCGTAATGTACATGTTAAGTTAGGAAATACACGGGAAGGCCACGTAAAATACTAGGGAGCCACCATCGCATCGGATCTAAGATGGAGAAAACACAAAGGCACAATTTGCGGAGGGGCCGAAAGGATAGATTTGGAAATTGTAGCGATGAAAAAGTGAAGGAGACGAACTAGTTTTCTTTATTTAGACACCCACACGGAAGAGTATGCGGAGAGCATGCATCCATCTTTAAAAAAATAATATGATGGCAGAATTGAGCATGGTACAGAGAAAGTACACCACATTCGTGAAAAAATCGTACGAAAGAACACATATTCCGCAATATCTGTGACGAGAACTTCTGAGTCATCGAACACTCAAAGCAAATTAAACCTTTTGCGTAGATAGGAATCGTGTGGCTTTGCATCCAACATGCAAGAAGTAATTCAGCCTCCCAGTTACATAGATTGGATGCGCAATTATCACAAAACAAGAGAGATGGACTGCCGAGCGGAGAGAATCAAGCATTCGTTTTTTCCGTGCTCTACTCGCGACAGCCACTCAAGGGAGAAACAATGGAGACAGAAAGGGGTGAGTGCAAGTGAACATGGTTGGGAGCGTAAAAGTTATACATTCCTCCTCATCTCACTTCACGTACGACTTGCCTTGCCGTTTTTAGGCGGCTTTGTTTATCAGAGGTCGCCTAGTTGGGCTTATGCTCTGTGTCTCAGTATATAATTCCTTTTTCTTTCTGGAGCACCACCAGCATCGTTGTTTTGCCCTTTTTATATTTTTTTAATTATTTTCCGTATTATTATTGGAGTGTGATATTATTAGGTCTCTTATATTTATCATAGGGGCCTATTTTATTTATTTTTGTGTATGTCATAGCCCTATTTGGGTTTTCTTTTAACTTATCATAGTATGATTTACACCTTGTTAGTAGGAGATCTGAGAGTTTTTCTATGCCTGTTTTTTGGTATACATTCTCATTTTCTTCCCAGGGGGGGGAGCCCAAAAGCCAGCCTCAGGGTCTTCCTTTCTGTGCTATTTAATTTGTCCATTAGGGATCTACTGAGTAGTCCCATCCACGCAGGGGCTGCGTAGGTCAATGTTGGTCTTATTATTGCCGAGTATATTAGAATTTTTATTTCCTTAGGGGTGGCGTTTTGTCGGATAATCGGTGCCAATTGCGACCTTATTGCGGCCGCTTTATTTCGTATCTGTTTGGTTGGTGTCCTAGCGCCAACCCCTGCCACGCGCCTTAGTGCAGTGTGTCGAGAAAATAAGGTTGTAGAGATTATGTACATATTTGTCAATAGCCAATCGTACATGAAAAAAATGCAACCTGATAATTAGAGACTGGATTGCATGTGAGCAAGTCCTTTTAAACGAACAAATTGAGCAGATTCAGGCCTGGTGTCGTGGAAATCGAACATAATAAAGAATGATTAGCAACAATTTTACACTCGATAAGCTTTATTGTGCCACTGGGTTTCAGTGACTGTATTTAGAGCCTATCGAAAGACAAGAGGAAACGAGGCATCATTCCCCTTAACGCAATGAGCACTGGAATCATTCTGAGTCATTTTAGCCCATTCTTTGCAATTCAAGTCATCCCATATTCCATACTCTTCTGTATAAACTTAGACTTTTTCACTTTTTATGAGTTTTAGCATTGTTCCCATGCTAAATTTATTTATTCTGGGTGAATTGGTTTGTAAAATGTGTGCCTTTGAAGTATAAATTTCAAAGTTCTGGACTAGTTTATTCGCATCGAATGGAATTCTCATCATTACCGTCGCTGGTGGAGCAGCTCCATCTCCATGCAGTCCTGGCATTTGCCTGACATCTCAATTCCTCTATCGTGCAATTAATGGAGAAGAGAGTACTTTTTACCGAACTTCACATGATTACGGCACCCCGAAGTATTTTAACATGAGTTGCATCCAAAGTGCTCGATTATAATATGAACTATATCGAAATTTCAGGCCCAATCACTATTTCAAACTTATTATGTGATGTTTGGCATGTGGTGGAAAATATGATCAGAAAAATTTAGGAATTACGCATCATTGATTGAAGTAAAGCTTTGAGCAAGGTTTATTTTCAGGTGTACCTCGGTTTAGTTAGCTTTGTTTGGAGCACGAAATAACTATTGGCGATAAAAAATGATTAATCATCACAGGAAGCGCCAAAATTTATTCGCGAGAATTCTTTGGAAATATTTTTGCACAAAAATTACATTTTACATGATTCTACAGAATAACTCCTCCTCATATGTGAGGAATAATTCTATTTGGGCGATTAAATAGTGGGGCATTTCACTGGGAATTCTCTCAGATTCTTGTGAAACGGTGTCCATTGGTGGGTCTCGGTAGTCCAGGGGGTAGAGCGTTGGACTGCTGACCGGAGGGTCCCGGGTTCGATTCCCGGGCAAGGCACTCTGGGCACCTACAGCTCCACCCAATCTATGTGACTTTTCGAGTACCAGGTCTTCCTGGGCAACCATAACCGACACAGGGAAAGGAACTGGCCCCCCTACCCTGATGTTTGAATTTTACACGCCGTCGGGCTTAGTACTGGGTGAACTCTGCCATCACCTACCAAACCGACCTTCGGGTTGATTACTGTGTTTATGGTTTATGGTTTGGGGTCCATTGTTTTCGGATTCCGTACTTCCTGACCTTTGACACGAGACGAAGAGAAAATTTCTAGGGTACCATTACCATGAAGATCAACCTGGAGGCTGGTTTGAATGGTGAGGGTAGAGCAGGAAGGTCTGGTGCCCGCAACATCACACAGAGTGGGTGCCCAGATGGAATACAACCCGTCCCTTACCCGTCCCTTACAACCCATCAGTATCCCTGTGATCTGCCCACTGGACTGCCACGCATGTGCGCAATGCCCGCATGACTTTAAATTTATATGGTGGAATTGCATAATGTGGAGATCAATTCATTCGATATATATCGCCTGAAGTCAGAACAGACGCCGCGACGTCCTCGGCTCACTGTATTCGATCCCTCGATGGTGCCCGGACATTTTAGGTGCCAAGAATGAAACACACCAGGGTGTTATACTATGATAAATTCGTTGAGCTTCAGCTCTCTCCCATAATTAACTACAAAACGAAGTACTTTACTAATTATTATAATACTTGTGTCACTAACCGTATTCTCACTTACTCACTCCTTCGAACCAGATTGTAAAAATGTTGAATCCCCTCCGGGAGACTATGGTGAATTCCATGAGCAAGATGGAAGACCGTAAAATTCTTCGCTTCTTTCTGCACTTCGTACTCCGGGCACGCAGTTGCGGGAAGAGCAGGCAAGTTTCGACAATACAGGGATTATGCCGTTTTGATCCTTTACCAAAATTTTGACATGGATCATTTAAAGTTTTATTATTGTAGTAATATGCGATTTACTTGACACCCTTTGGATCCTTGCACATTTTGTCCGGGATTCGTGGCCAGGCTTCATTATAGTTACATCTCGTAAGTAGGAAAGAACGTAAGCTTTAAAAATTCAACCTTTCTGTGATCTCTGCACAGCGTGAGAAATCAAAAGATGCAATACGTAATTAACCAACAGGCATAAACACATGCACAATCATAATCGACCGAATTAAAGTCATGAGTTCTCTCAACAAGAAGGGAAAACTAAAAGCAATCCAAATGAGGTCAAGCACTGACCACCGCCACTGTCGAAGTCATCCCCGTCCGTCACCACAACAGTTAGCTACCGGAATATATTTCAGTGAATTTTGCATGTTTTCACTCGCATTTAATTGCAAATTTTACTGATATTATTAATTTGTCCATCGGTAATGTTGCCTTATATGTTGGAGTCATTACTTTCCACTATCCTAATTTACCAACGTCGGACTAACAAATTCCTTGAGCTGTTCATTAATATTTATCATAGGTAAATAATGAGTACTTAATAATATAATTCAATGAAACTGCAATGCATGCCCTGAAAATAACTTTGACGGAGTCATCCGTTCCTGAGCGATGCAATGCAATCGTTTAGAGTTGTACTAATCACAAAACCTTGAGCCGCAGCCCTCGGATGTCCGGCCGAGTGCTTTAGCCAACTCAGTTACCGAGGCGACCATATCCACTCTGAACTTAAACATTTTGATGCCTCTGATAACAAATGCAATTATTGCAATGAGCGCCGTTGATGGAATTACCGCGGGGACTGGATGCAATAATAGTTGATAGTTTATTTTAGAAGATGACAGCATTTCATCAAATGAAGTAGTTTTCAACGTTATTTAATCACTAACATCAGTTCTAAGGATTCGCATTATTTCTTTGGTGCAAATGCGCTGAAATAAGAACATTCGCGAAATGCTGAATCTTTTAGTGGGGTGGAATCAGGACAAGATCATAATTTACAAACCTAACGTTAATAGAGACAACATATAAACCATTATGCTCAAATTTTAATCATAAATTTTCTCAGCACCGTGTTCGAGCACATAAAATCGTGATTAACACATTAATTCCAATGAGAAGAAGCAATGCGTTGTGAATTATGCCTATAATTTGTTCTATTGTCTCACTCCCGGAACTGATCTTTAGTTTTTTGCAATGAATATTTTAAGTATAGGCTCTCTACACCACTTCGTCGATTTGATTCTAAATTAGACTCGCTCCTTGACTTTTCCCGGTTTTTTTCACCTTTTGTCTTTCCCGATCGTTGGACTCGCAGTACACCTGAGGTCAACCTTAACGTGGCAGTAAATAGTTCCACATTAGAAACGTCTCATTGCATGAAACCACACGCAATAATAAGTTAAATATTTTACATCAACTCCATGAAAATAAATAAGATCGTAATTTCAGAAAAAAATGAAGTAATTATTCCCCCAATGGACATGAGATCCACCGAAGAAAACTGCGGGAGGCTGGTATGTAATTGAAGAACCGACTACGGCATACTTTGTGGCTCTTACAGCATAGGTTTGGGAGCCAGAAGTACCTGACAAGATGTTTGAGCTTACTTGGTAGCTCTTTTCTTCCGAGGAATTAGTCATAAAATTAGGTCGGGAGGCTGAAGGTGTTTTCTTCCGCTAGCTCCGGAGCCACAGAATAACCCGTGCGTGAGCCTCCCAAATCCAATCGATTCCCTGAGGGTTTCAGTGGGTCTCTTGTTAAGCCTATTTTCTGACAGAGATTTAATTAAATACAATGGGTCAGAGAAAACTGTTTCGTGTAATTGCGACATTCGATAGTTAACTGAAAGTTTATTCTAAAGAGTGCTCAATGATTATGTAGGAACATTTTGAGTTGGGAGCATATTATATATTTAAATAACAAGCTTTGTCTAAGAAACGAAGTCATGAACAACTTGTGGCCAAAGACGCGAAAGTCAAATACAAAACATGAGGTTAATAATCATTAATTATCAACATGAAGTCTTTCTGTTTAATTTCATATCAATGCTGCTCGTTCTCAATATGAGCTACTACCTTACTTAACCATTTCAGCTCCACCCAAGCTATGTGATTTTTCGGGTACCAGATCTTCGTGAGAGATCATAACCGGCACACGGAAAGGAACTGTCCCCCCTTATTACCCTGCTAACGTGTGAATTTCACCACACGCCGTACAGGGCTGAATACTGGGTGAACTGTACAATCACCTACCAAACCGACCTTCGGGTTGATTGCTGTGTTAATTGTTTTTTTAACCGCTTCAATGAAATAATTCGCTATTTTCTGCACGGTCAACGACAAAACCCACAGTGGGTTGATAATGATTACACAATAGTTTATGCATTTATATTTACATCCAACGTAATGTGAATAATAAATGGTTGAATCAATGCAGGTATAATTACTCAAACGAATAAATTCTTGGCACAGATATTGCATCACACTAAAATCGAAAACATGGTAATCGAAAACGTATCACTAATTAGCTCATGCTTGTCCAAATGATTGGCCTTCATCGCCCATATGTTTTACTATCTTGAGAAAAATAAATGAGGCTAATAGGAAACCATTAAGATGCATACGAAGAAATTTATCTGCATAGTCTTCTTCGAGATTACTTCGAATTAACAAAAAAACATAAACTACGCATTCTACATTTTTTCTTCCTTAAAAAAAAGCAATAATATGCGTTAAACATGCAACACCAAAGCAAAAGCACGTCATCTTTCAATGGAAAAGTTTTTGAAATTCCTCACGCGGCATATTAGAATTCATTCATGTTGAGATGGAATGCGTAGCCGAAAGAAATCGTTTAAAAAATGCGACCAAGCCGTAAGAAGAAGGCCTGGCGGCAAAGGCGACCGCGTTTCGCTCGAAGCCGCAAACTCAGCTTTTGTGTCACACCGAGCTGTGAGATAACTTCCGAGTTCTATAAACGAGTGTGATGAATTGGATGATTAAGGCCTGGGGGGGGGGGGGATCTTATGCGGCTTTCCGTCCTAGAGATTCCACGAATTGCGTATCTAGCGGCTGGCTCAGCTGTAGCATCGCCCATTTGGTGCCGTTGACACATCGCGACAACATCTCATACTACTAATCTCAGGCAAATCATTCGCGCACGGATTTCTCATTCACCGCTAACTATGAAAGAGGCTCGCCATTCTGACTCTCCCAATCCTTTATTTGTCCGAAGTGACAGTGGTCTGAGGGCGACTATTCTTGCACTATCGAGCGGCCAAGGTCACGCTCGAAATAAGAAAAAAGGTCTTCCTTTTCCACATTACGTGCGATTCTAAATTTAATTCGCGAACGAGTTGCAACGCACTATCTAATCAAAGGATTAACTGTTTACATTATCCTGGAGTAGATGAATCTGTCAGCGAAATAAATCTGATTTCCTGTACAACAATGTTTACCGCTCTATCAAGCACCCCCTCCCCCCTATGAACACGTGGATGGGATGTCTGGACATCACACGTCCGCCATTCTTCCATCTGCAAATTGCTGATAGAAAAATGCCAGACGATTGCTGAAAGTTGTATACCCTTGGTGCTCGCAAAAGGAGAACGCAGATGCCGAAGTCAAGAAGTCATATTTGTGATGCTTAACTTGGAATTTGCTGTGATCACAGAATTTCCCAAATAAATGCTGCTATTAATAACCATCAGCAAGAAATATTATTTGATGCAGTTTGCATAAGCTAATACGGCGTTGGCCTTTATCAGAAGTAAACGCGAGTGCATATTGTTTTTAAATATTATAATCAATCCTGTTCTATTCGCGAATGGAGAGTTTGTCATCCCAGTTGCTCTAATATCCATTAAAAATTTCACCAATGTAAATTGCTGCCAAATTATGAGGATCATCTTTGGACCCCATAGATTCCATTAATTAATTCTATTAACGATAAACATAAGATACTTGTGGCAGACGATTCTCTAATACTCCCATTTGTATTCTCCATGAAAGGTTGGAGGTGTGAATGTCCCCTAAGTACTTACCCTGTTGTGGAGAACTTCCTTGCCTAGTTAACGTGCCCTGAATAATTTAATTCGACCCTATCATTAAGGGCATAATTTAATGTTTCACATTTCTACTACTCCAAGGTCATTGCCAGGCCAACTCCAATATTTAATTACACTCTCATAAATCTTCAGGAAATAGTCCATCAATCCACGACCATTTATTACCATTGAGTGAATAACGGTCACCTGAAAACGCGGCAGACATGAATCTTTGCTTTGACGACGAAGCAAAGATTACACGGGAATAAACTACCGGGTTATCGGTAAACAAAGTGAATCATAATTCGGATAAAGCTCCGAGAAATTATATATTATTTTCACGGCAATAGTACAGAGTTGAACTGATCTTTTTAAACCCTCAACTTTTAAATATTTAAGTTATGCCAATGCTTCACCAGATGGCGCGTAAGCAGATTTAATTTTCCGTTGATCTAAATCGCAATAAGTGAGTGAATAAATATTTTCATGTGGAATCTTCTAAATTTCTCATTTTTAATATTTGCGTCAAAAGAAATAAACACAATGATAGAATATCCCAAAGGAAAGAACAATTGCTTCAGACAAAGTGAGTAATTAGCGTAAAATGAATTAATCAAATTTACTTTATTCCCTCTCTGCAATACATTTCTTTTGACTGAATAACCAGGAAATAGTTTTTCCCGCGAGAAAAATTCAAAGGTCAAAGGTATTCGTTTCATTGATGCTCGCGGTGAAGATGACTTCACCGAATAACTGCCATAGAAACTGCTTCAAGGAAAGTGCTCGCCAAAATAAACGCCTGGTGAAGAATTGGCAGAACTTAATGTCTAAAAGCTGAAGGTTTAAAAACATCAGTTCAACTCTATTGGCGTGAATATAATATTCGATTTCTCGGAACTTTATCCGAATGATGATTCACTTTGTTTATCGATAACCCGGTAGTTTACTCCTTACGATGGCTGCCATACGCTTGGCAACAAATGCAGCAGCATTAGACGATTTTCATGAGACTGATTCCTGAAAAACCAACCAATACTTTAAAATTGGTGGGAAACATACCAAACATATCATGAAGGAGATATTTTAATGCCAATATAAAATCTAATCCGCATTACCTTTTCAAAGACAGAAAACAGCCGAAAATCAAATTGAAACAACAAATAAAAAATTGCATTCGTTTCTTCTAACAATTGGCCGTAACAGATTCTCATTTTCATATTTACATTATTTCCCAAGTTCAGTAAATTCAACAGTATTACCAGGAATCTCAAGTTTGGTACAAACCTCGAGACTTTTATTCCGTAGGGTGCCAGAGCAATGGCAGATGGCATCCACGCCATGACGAACCATCAAAATTCAAAAAATAAAACCTCAACAGAGATGATTCCATCGCTTAGCGTAAATCGCTCGCTCACAATTCAAAGAAAAGATGCTACGACGTCGGAAAACTTTGAAGTTTTTATTTTAGCCACCAGGGGGAGTCGAAACAGATTTATTCCCAGTATCTACGTTTTAAATAAATAGTATTTCGCAAGACAAATGGAGGGGAGTGAGCGGGAGGAAGATGTGGACTCGTTTTCAGCCGGAAAAGCTCGGAATGGAGAGCGTGTGGGGAGAGTGAGAGGAGGAGCGTCCTCTTTAAAAAGGTCTGGTCACATCTGGCGCCGCGACGCCATTTCATTGCAAAGAATAAAGGAGCACTCAGGTGATCGTGGGGAAAGTCGAGGAGTGTCTCCTTCCACGATGCTTAAGTGCTCCCGGGCAAAAGGCAAGAGAACAGAAGCGGCAGATAGCTCGGGAGTGGGTTTGATGTGAAGCATTTGTTTCCTTAAACCATCACAACAGGAAAAACGTATGACGTTTCATGTTGTAGTTTCCTCCACGTTGCCTATGTCATGTACGGCTTAAGTAAATAAGCATTTAGTAGAACGCACTTCATCGTCCTCATCCATATCGGTAACATTTTAGTTTAAAGTGCGCATGGCGTGCGAGTTCGCCTCCGACTCCGCGGCCGAACAGCCTAGGAACTCTTGGGCAAAATCGAAACATAACAGGAAACAGTAAGTACAAAAGAAGTGGACTCTATCTGATATTTGTAAATAATGCACGATCAAATCAAAATTAAGGCCAATAACCATTCCCCCCCCTTTCCCAACTCATCTAGAAATATTGAAACTGCGCAATTGAAGGCTAATTAAAATTGCAACACTCCTTGATCAAAGCCAATGTGACTGTACGTTACAAATATGCAAACAGCCGCTGTTTTTATCGAGTAAATAATAACCGCACCGCAATAAACCAACGATTAGATCTCTGGCCCGCTTTAAATTATGTCTTTGTTTCTGTAACGGTGATAAATATTTGAGTCCCGAATCAAGCAAAATGAAAATACTTTCCAGTCTAATTTCACACATTGTGACGATTAACATGATGATGACTTCTATTGGGAATATACCTTCAGAAAGACCTGATCCTCAACTGTGCATATGTCACTAAAGAAATTTTGGGGATCACTGAGATCTTATGGGGTGGAAAAATATTAAACTCTTGGTAAATTCGATATTCTCATCCCGTTAATATTATTATGCACTCGAGCAAAAGTCAATGGAAGTTGTGTAAGAGAATGTAGTCCAGGGATTTTGCAATAACCACGCTTTAACCATCACTAGAGCTAAAAAAGTGAGATACCGAGACTTAAGACTTAAAAGAGTGTGGAAAGTATTGGATTCAATAAATAATGATTCCGAAGGAGGTAAATTTTAAATGAACGCAATGCGCCGAAAAAAGGTTCCGGCTCCCGTTTTCACTCATGGTTGTTATATTTCGCATACTTTTTAAATCTCTAAATAAGAATTCTTAACAGCATAGAAATTTGCAATCCTGCGCGTGTATTTGCTGTAGTTCTTTCTCCAGTGACAAATAATTTGGCGGTGAAAGAAGAAATATAATTCGCTGACGAAGAACACTAAATTACTGTTTTTGATTCGCTTCAAGGATCGCCTTTGTTTCTCTGACGGAAGACACGTTAATACTGGCGGGATGAAACTGAATAAAATGCTCCGTTTCTCTGTCAACATCTGCTCAGCATGAAAATTACCATTATCGTCCCTTTTTCATAACATGAATTATCCATAAATACATAAACCTAATTTACTTGATGCTTTCATTTGCCATTTGTTTGAAACGCTGACATTCTAAACAGTCTATGAATTGCTTTCATCAACTTCGATATTTTTACTCATTTTTTACGATGCGTAAAAACATCATTTCGTACTGTTTTTTGCAACACAACGATCTCACAGGCACCACTTTGGAGGGCAAAGCAAGCGCAATGCGCAAACGTTTCAGCCACGCGATTAATACCTCAGGCCCAATACAGCATACCAATATTCTCTCTATTTCCGGGAGTAAAATCAGCATCCATTTAAAATGATGGTGCTTAAGATTATATATATATATATATATATATATATATATATATGTATGTATGTATATATATATATATATATATATATAAATTGAACAGCAACAAACAATATAGAAACACATAAAGAGATCACTCACACGTTATTTCTTGATAATTTCGACGGAATTCTGCTCCGTCTACATCGGAAGATATAGAAGTAATGATTACTACTATATCTTCCGATGAAGACGGAGCAGAAGTCCGTCGAAATGATCAAGAAATAACGTGTGAGTGATCTATTTATGTGTTTCTACATTGTTTGTTTCTGTCCAATTTATTATTCAAAACTTTCGTGTTACGTCGACGAAATCACCAATAAATATATGTATATTTATTGGTGATTTCGTCGACGTAACATTATATATATATATATATATATATATATATATATATAGTACAATACACAGTAACACATAATATAGAAACACAAAAAAAGAGAACACTCACACGTATTTTCTTGATATTTCGACGGAAACAATCCGTCTTCCTCTGAAGATGTAGAAGTAATGACTGCTGGAATTGTTGAGGTGAGGGGTGCGAGAGAAAGGGAAGGGGGTCAGGGGAAGGGGAGAACGGGAGGCGAAGGAGGGGTGAAAGGGATGGTTGGGGAGAGGAAAGGGAGAGGGAAGGAGTGGAAGTAACAATTCTAGGCCACTCCCATCAGTGAACGACATTGAGGCCCGGATGCTGATAGGCCATACAGATGTAAATGAATGCCAATTCAAGGGTTTTTAATTCTATAGGGTTATCGGATGTGGGGAGGGACGCTAGGACGGAAACATTGTAACACTGGTTGAAGGGGGTATTATGATGGGAAGCATGTTTAGGGATGGGGAGACCCGCGGACGGGGAGGAGGGATTGCACGAGGCGCGGTGGTTATTGATCCTAATGTTAAGTGGTGTGGAACATTGGCCTATGTAAAAGGACGGGCAGAGTTTACAGGTGAGAAGATAAACAACATTCTTGGAAGTGCAAGAGGAATAGGGGAAGGGCGGGAGAGAGTTGAATGGTGGGATGGAGTGGGGTGGAGTGGTGAAAATAGGGCAGGTTTTGCATCTTGCTCGATGACATGGAGTGGGTATGGCTCTGGGTGTGTGAGGAGATTTTGAGAGTGGCCTGGTGGATTTGAGGATATCTGCTAGGTTGGCGGGACGTTTGAAGGTGACAGAGGGGCAATTGGGGAGAAGGTTGGAGGAAGTGTTGTGATTTTTGAGGATGGGGAATAGGTCTTTGAGGATAACTTTGAGAGACTGAATGCCTGGGAAGTAGGTAGTGCAGATTGATAGAGGCTGGGAGTCTGTGGTTGACGCAGGCTTGGGGGTGTAGGAATGTTTAAGTATTTTTTTATGGAGGAGAGAATCAGGGTATCCTCGTTGGAGGAGGGAGTGGTGAAGGTTGTTAAGGTATTTGTTAAGGGATTCGGGATGGTTGCAAATGCGGTGACCGCGGATAGAAAGAGAGTAAGGGAGGGAGCGCTTGGTATGGGAGGGGTGACAACTGCTGTAATGAAGGTATTGCTGCTTATTAGTAGGTTTGGTGTGAACAGAGGTAATGAATTTGTTGTTGCTGAGGGAAATGTTAACATCGAGGAAGGTAATCTGAGAGGATGAAATGGTCGAGGTGAAAGACAAAGATGAGGAATCATTGAGTTTGGAGATGAAGGAATTGAGGGAATCTATGCCGTGTGGCCATAGTAGAAAGATGTCATCAATGTATCGGAGCCACAGGAGAGGTTGCAGAGGATAGTTGGAAAGGAAATTCTCTTCCAGGACACCGAGGTGGAGGTTTGCATATGAAGGGCTGAATCTGCTACCCATGGCACAGCCCTTTATTTGGAGGTAATGGTTATTGTTGAAAGAAAAGGAGTTGCGGGTGAGAATGAAGTTGGAAAGATCAATGAGAAAATCGGTACTGGGGATTTGAGGGGTAGGGCGTTTGGAGAGGAAGTAACGTAGGGAAGAAAGGCCTTCTTGGTGAGGAATGGATGTGTATAAGGAGGTGACATCGATTGTAGCCATAGTAATTTGGGTGTCAGGAGGGAGTGAAGTTGAGTGGAGCAATCTGAGGAAGTGGTAGGTATCTTTGATAAAGGAGGGTAGGGAGTGAACTAAAGGTTGGAGATAGTGGTCCACGAAGGCGGAAATTCTTTCGGTCGGAGAGCTACGCGAGGAGACTATAGGGCGGCCTGGGTTGTTGGGTTTGTGGATCTTAGGAAGGATGTAGAAGTGAGGGGTGTGAGGTTGGGGAGGGGAAAGGAGGGAGATGTCCCTGGGGGAAAGATTCTCCTTAGGGCCATTGTCTCGGAGGAAAGCGATTATTTCTTTTTGGAATGCGGGGTTAGGGTCAGCAGGAATATGTTGATAGGAGGAAGTGTCAGAGAGTAATCTGTTGCATTCTTGAAGGTAGTCTGTAGTGTTTAGGATTACAACTGTCGAACCCTTGTCGGCGGAAGTGATGACTAGGTTGATCTCCAAGCAAATTAAGGCATTTGTCATAACGTGTGACAAGTTTCTGTATTCCTGCTGCATAGTCCTTCGCCGCCAGCTCATTGAGATACGCGAGGGACTCATCTTGCACAAATTTTTGCATAATGCAGATGGTGTTTAACAATTTCATGAACAATTGTTCGAGAAACATTGGGAAAATGCTCACAGATGTCATCAATTGTGACGCACCGATCGTTCCTCACGAATTCGTCAACTGAGCTCACCAGTTGGTCTGTAATGACAGACGGTCTCCCCGAACGCTCATCGTCGTGTATGTTCCCCCTCCCCATGTTGAAGTTGCGACACCACCGCCGAACAGACGACTCGTCCATTACATTGTCTCCATACACCTCCTTTAATTGGCGATGAATATCACATGGGCGAACGTTTCTTGCATTGAGGAATTTAATCACTGCCCTCACTTCACAACTGGCGGCGTTCTCAATTTTTTTAAACATTGTAAACAATCACAGAAACAACACAGGCAATGCTAGCGTCACGCAACTTGGCTCAGAGAAGGCAGACAAGCCACTGAAGCTATCTGACCTCGTCCAGCGGCTACTCGCGTCGTCAGCACTTCATGCGGCACGAACGGGTACTACTTTCCGGATGACCCTCGTATATTAGTCATAAAATTTAAAACTACATGTAAATAAATACATAAAGACAGACAGGTTCATCATGTACAGATTTTCACATACATATATATGTATAAATTAAGGATACACATACTCAAAGTTAATGACAGTGAAGAAAGAGAACAATAAAATATGGAAAATCTAAGCAAAGAATGAGGTTTGTGGGAAAAGCTAAGGAGAGCGTGGCATTGCTCACCTGGTAAAAACCCACGCAAGAAAACACCCACGAAGAGAAGGGGGGCGGTGAAAAACCTGCGAAAACCCTATTAATTAGAGGAAAGATACATATACATGGTAAAAATCATTTTTTACATATACTAATATATATTAATACATATTATTAAGTTACTGGAATTGAAGTTAAGAAATTAATCATATTGACAACACATGAGGGGTAATGAGAAACATAACATTAACTTAAAATAATTATGCAAAATCGTACCGCTGGAGACGACAATAGAAAAAGTAGAAATAGTGATCTGCATAGCATCTGAGTAAAATGAGGGGGATATAATGGTTAAGTTTTGTACCTGAGGAAAATGAACTTGTGATTACAGGGGAGAAGATTGAAAAGATGAGAAATTGAAGATAAAGGAAGGGCGTCAACACGAAAAATGACCATTAGAATAATGCATAGCAGCGTAACCGACTACTGCTCACAATTCGCTTCCACGCGGGTTTGCGGGCGAACCGTTCGGGATCTTTCTGGAAATTTTATTCTTTTACTGCCCTTCTTCAAGAAGATCTGCGCAAGAAGGGTACTTCCAGCACCTTCGTTTCTTTCCTACAAAGATCAGTATTATTTATAAAATTGGCTATTAATATTTTATCATAAGCTTTTTTTTCATGTCTCCATTGCATCGCAAATATTAATGCAATATGTTATTGCAACTCGTGAAATTCTCGCGCTAAAATATCATTGACATACGGCCATTAATCGGAATATTGTCCATCGGCAAAATTCGCAAAAGCATCATAACTAACCTGTTTATTGTCCACGGTCAATGCTCCCTCGATATTCTTTCATGACCCTCCTTTCAGGTTTAATTAAGGTATACACTTCACAAGCGCACTGCAATGAAACAGTCCTCACAGTACCCCGAGGGTATTTAGTTGAAAGGGTGCCTGGATTAAATTTCATTCGACTTCCTTCAAGGAGTTTGATATTTCTCAAACGGTTGAAAGAAACGCGTAGTACGTCACGTTTTCCAATTTAAAACCTTCTATGATAAATTTCTCTCAGTGCCATCTTCAAAAGACCAACTGTAAAATAGTAATAAAATTGAATTACTTCCCCTCCAGAATACAAAATGAGCAGATGCTAACGTTACGTATAAAATTAAATATCAAATCACGAATATATATATATATATATATAAATATATATATATATATATATATATATATATATATATATATATATATATATATATACTCAGGGATGAAGAGGGACCTGATATAGAATAGGATGCTGGATTTTGTGTTTTGCTAGCAGTCACAACATATTTATTTAGTAGCTGTGTCCATCCAAAAACCTACCTTAACCGGTAGGTTACCTAATAATAATAATTATAAATATATATATGTGTGTGTGTGTGTGTGTGTGTGTGTCCCGGTAGTCCAGTGGGTAGAGCATTGGACTGTTGACCAGTGGTTCCCGGGTTCGATTCCCGGGCGAGGCACTCTGGGCACCTGCAGCCCCACCCAAGCTATGTAATTTTTCGTGTAAAAGATATTTCTGGGAAACCATAACCGGCACAGGGAAAGGAACTGGCCCCCCCTACTCTGATGGGTGAATTTCCGCATAGGGCATAGTACTGGGTGAACTCCACCATCACCTACCAAACCGACCTTCGGGTTGATTACTGTGTTTATGGTTAAGAAAATTATGCACACCAAAATATTTCTTACAAAGGCTAATAATATTTCCCCATAAAACATTTCCAACTACTTTTTAAGTGCGATTTCGCAATAATATGGAATTCGTGATGCCTATTCAAAATATATGAGTGTAGAGACCCAAATCTTTTGAGTTGGGATTACAATTAGCCCGACAAACGTGTGCGAGACGGGTTTGACATCAATGGTCGCGAGCAAAGAAGCTTGGTGACCAGTAGTTCAAGAGCAGTCTGGGTACCGCGAAACTCTTGGGAATCGCGGAGGAAGTTAGTTGCAGATAGGGGTGGGGAGATGTAAGCTTCGGGGTCGCAGGAAGGAAAATATTGCGCAGATCTGAGCGATGGGCTAACCAAGTTATCCGAGGCGTGCGGGAGACGCGGATGCAATGCGGCGGACGTTTGTGTTTTGACGAGGACCGGTCGACAAGTGCTCGAGACAAGTGCTTGCCCCACGGAAACCTAAAAGGGTGCAAACCGGAGACGACCTCGCGGTTTTTGCGGTGGCAGCGTAACTCGGGAGGTGTGACGTCACGGACTCTTCTTGAGTAATTCCGGTCGGATCTCCGAGGTTGATCGCCCGTGCGGAAACGAACGGCGCCGCTTTTAGTCCGCCGAGTAAGCGACGCCGCGGGGGGACCTTGGGTCGTATTCCGTCGACGCGATGAGAAGGCTGAATTCCGATTATTTAAGCTCCGCCGGCGGAGAAAACGTGGTGAGCCTGGCGCATCGCCTCTTCTATTTGACGCGGGAGAGGGAAACACGGCGTCGAGGGACATTCCAGTTCGGAAGGAGGATATCAGTGAGGGAGGTGTCCAAGGTGTCACCTATCCAGGTGCTCCGGGTTTTTTCTGGTTCCCCTGGGAGCATTTTCAGTTGGCCAGGGCGCCCCCAAACAGATTTATGCTCGGGCAAATGTGCGTTGGCACTGATAATTGACTGCAATGTCAGAAACGGTATGGAACGGTTGGTGTCCTAATTGTGATATCGGCTGCACGGCATAATTTACTGATTAATGTGCATACGTGTACGTAAATACGTGAATAATACCGAGTAAGTGGGCCACCTTGATCATTAATTCCCTCGTGACTGCAAATTATCGACATTGAACCCTCCCGCGGAGGGTTGTACCGACACCTTGATAATGTCTCATTCTCATCGATCAAAATGGAGCTTGAAAATCATTGAGAAGCAGAAGAGGATCCCTCCTTGATAAACATACGACAGAGGAACAAAACGAGACTTTTTTTAAAACAAAAATGGCAGATAATGGTGTAGGTATCGCATCAAACGTGACCAATATAAAACTGACAGAACATGCAATGAAAAAATACGGAAAACAAAATATTTAGGCCTTTATTTTCACGCAGAGTATGAACCATTACCTGTGTCGTTGCAATCTCATTGCCATTTCTGAATGAAAGGTCAAACAGGGCAAGGACTGCGAAAGAGCAAGAACGCATAGGAATGGATTAGTTGTGTCTTTCGAACACATCTCAAAACAACAAGTGGGGCTCCGCGAAATGAATCAAACGCAGATTTTTTCATAACGTCCGCCAAATTTCCCTGGATTTTCAATGATGGCGGAATTCCCTGGGTTTTCCATATTTTCCAAGTTGACAGGTGTCATGAGTATTTCTATATTTGGACGCGAGGGCAACTGGACCGGCATAATGAATAGAGCGGGCGCATAATCGTATGTGTACAGGGTGCGGCGACATAACTTCCTTTTTTTGAAATGCGTGCCAATAAGGTTGTAGAGATTGCATCTAAGTAAGAGTGGTCTCATTCGGCTGCTGGAGTTCTGAAGTTTATCCCCCATTCCGATAGTCAGTCATGCGTTGGAACATTGAGTAGCGTGCGTTTGCCGTCGAGGCCTTTACTTTAACCATGTAACTACATTAAAAAAATAATAAAAAGAGTCTGTGTCATAAAATTGGTTTTCTTGCGTTTTGAAGAAAGGAAGTTATTTTGCCGCGTACTATACCAGCACGAAGTGCCAAGGAGCACATCTCTTCGGGAACCGGAAATAATCCCCGCGGCTCGGCATGTCGTGAAATTATACAGAAATCTACGGACTTGGCGAGGCGTTTTAGACATGGTCACTGGTTTAGGTCCAGTCGAGTGGCTCGTCGCTAAGAATACCTTCTGCAAAGGCATCGCGATGATTCCCCAACCTCCTCACAGTTTTGGCATCAGGAAATTATTTCCATTCCCTAAAAAAGTGAATTCCTCCCTCGAAGGACACCACCATGGAACCCTTAGTGTCGTCAAAGAAGCTTTCACGCTTGTACCCTTAAGGACCTCCTTTCGGGATCCTCCTTCGATTCGTGGAAAAGCCGCTCTGGCAAATGTGTGTCGACGCTAAAGGGATGTAATCGGAAGAATTTTGAGTAATTGTAACAATATCTGCTACAAATCTATTTCACCAAAACCTTTCCGGACACTTTTTATAGAAAATTACGCATAATCTGAAGAAAATAAAAAATTGCATATTACCAGATAAAACCAACTAGATAGCCGGCGAAATAGTCGAGCTAAAAATATCATATGCGCATGAGATCCCGAATAGAAATGTAATGCAATGAAAAACGCATCGTAATTAAGGCGGCATTTTCTCCCTCGCGACGGAAAAAGTCAAAAACACCGAGTCAAAGGAAAAATATTTTTTGCAAAAACAAAAAAATCACTTGAATCAGTTTACTTTATATAGTAAAAAAATGTTCCTTCGTATTTTCAATAATATTTTGCAACCGAATATATCAGGATTTTTTGTAAGAGCCCATTTTAAACATTGCGAGAGATAGAATTACGAGAAATCACGGGTGTATAGATAGATAGATAGATGAAGGTCTTTAGTAGGGCGAAATTGAGACCTAATGGTTTTTTCTTCGGGTAAACCCATCGTCTCATACATACTATATCATGCATAAAATGTATAATTACATGCATGCATGCACATAAATACATATAGACAGGCAGGCATACATTATGCACATCGATATATATATATATATATATATATATATATATATATATATATATATATATATATATATATATATATATATATATATATATACATACATATATATATACATACATATATATATATATATATATATATATATATATATATATATATATATATATATATATAGGCAAAGGGATAGTAACACACACAAAGGACGAACACAGGAGAGGTGGGGAACGCGGAATCTAGCAGATCACGAATGCAAAAATATTTCCTAGACCGGGATCTATATATATATATATACATTCGTGATCTGCTTGATTCCGCATTCCCCACCTCTCCTGTGTTCGTCCTTTGTGTGTGTTCCTATCCCTTTTCCTTATATCTGTTTCTATATAAATGAATATATGTATATATATATATATATATATATATATATATATATATATTCATTTATATAGAAACAGATATAAGGAATGTATATATATATATATATATATATATATATATATATATTCATTTATACAGAAACAGATATAAGGAAAAGGGATAGGAACACACACAAATATATATATATATATATATATATATATATATATATATATATATATATATATATATATATACATACATATAGTTCTATCCCTCTCTTCCTTGATAAAGGTGGCCCCGACCACCGAAAATTCGAAAAATAGTGAATCTCTTTTTTGTGTTTTTCTGTGTTCTTGTCTGTGTCCACTAGTACTAAGTGTTATGTACATATATTATATTATATATTTATGCATACATACATCTATATATACATACATACGTATACATATATAAATTAAGGATACACCTAAACATACACACAAGTAAATGACAGTGAAGAAAGATAATAATAAAATAGGGAAAGTGTAATAAAAGAATGATGTTTGAGGGACAAGCCAGGGAGAGCGTAAAGAGAATTAGCGGAGAGGTGGAAAAAATTAATGACAGCACCGTATTAAAATCTCTTAAGACACCTTTTGGCGAAATTCTAAAGTATGCAGGTTCATTCGACTTAAAGGCTGAACCACCATAAATTCGCCGTCGGGCTTATTTTCGGAAACTTCCCCACCCAGTATCCTCGACTGGATATGGAGACCTTCCTCTTGCGTCGGCTGCACAAGTCGCGGCTGGGCACACAGGGCGGCAATGTCATTAGAGAACACATTTGTCTTCATGGTGGCCTCGCGAAACCATTCATGCTTACAGTATTTATTTTTTTCGGTGCTTAAAGCTACGGGACAGCTCCCGGTGTGTTTTCGGAGGGGGGCGCGACCTCTAAATGAGACCTAATCGAATGCTGATCTGCTGAGTAGCTCAGAAAAGCAATCTCCTGAAGAATGTAAATTACAACAGCTAAGTTCCTCAATAATATCCTCTTCGCAGGTGACCAGGTCAATAAAATAAGTGACGATGTCCTCCAGAAAACTATGCACACATTGCCATCAGTAGCCAAGAAACAAGAGCACCTCAAAATCTCTGCAGTGAGAGCAAAACTCATGGCTTTTGAAAGGTAAAACCCACTGAGCCTGGACATGGTTTTTGATCGTGACTGTCCCAGGGAGTTAAACATTATAAATACATCTTCATTTAACTATTTAAAAAATAATTCATTTAACTACATTAAAGATATTGAAAACAACTGTCGGTTTTTTTAGCGATTATAAGGCACCTTTAGAAGAACTTTTAAAGAAACGAGGAAAGCAACGCAATTGAAATTTCATACAGCAATAGCAGTCATTTCCCTTCTATATGGATGTGAAGATATGAATGGCGTTTTAAGAAATTAATACCTCTAATAATCAAACTCGTATAAAGATTTGAAAGAAATGTCTTCAAAAGAGGTGGTGAACATCCTTTCAATCAAAAGAAAACACAGTAATGAGCCCGAAGACAGGAATGATAGATGAGGTAGACTCGTACTCCATACGGGATTTGAAATTCACACGTTAGCAGGGTAAGGGGGGCCAGTTCCTTTCCCTGTGCTGGTTATGGTTTCCCGGGGAGATCTGGTACCCGAAAAATCATGCAGTTTGGGTGAACTTGAGGGTGCCCAGAGAATCGAACTTACCTTGGAATCGAACCCGGCCCCTGCGTTCTACCAATTTGATTACCACGCCAACTATCTCATGGATGACAGCATAAATAAAAGTAAACTGGAATGGAGAGAAAACTTGGAAGAAATGAAGGAAGAAAGAGTCCCAAAATTAGCTGTCGAATAAACACCCAAGGGATTAATGGATTCCGAACGCGCGGGAGAAAGAGCAATGGGCATTGTCATGATAGTGGTATTCGCTCGCATCGAATTGTGACGATAAGAAGTCAGGGACAATAAGAAGTGAAGAATGGACGCAAAGGCTGCGCGGTAAGATGCAACGGATCAATACGTAGAACGATAGAATCCTCTAGCGATGGCGTGTCTCTGCGAATGGCTCCAACCTAATCCGATCCATATACTTAAGTGACTTCGGGCACCATTGTTATCGATACTTCAACACTCATTTCCCTTCAGGAGCTGTAAAAATAACTTAAAGGGAGCAGTGCCGCGAAGAAGAATATGTATGAAGAAGAATATGTAAATCCATCATATCAGTAAAATTTCAGGGCACCAGCAAACTTTATTATTATTTATATATACGAAAAAACTATGGAAGAAACTCACCAAGCGCCAAAATTCGTCAACAGGGTTGGTACAATTGGGAATGTCAATGAATTCCCCTGACTTTTCCAGGTTTTCCAACCAAAATATTCAATTTTTACAAATGAATAATATAAAAAAGATTGACATATATCATAATAAATTTGGTTCTCCAATGCATTGAGCACTAGGAGAAGTTAATCTCACAAGGGATACGGAACATCAACTCTTTATTTACATGTAGTAAAAGTGTTCAAACGGTTCTAAAAATCCTTAAAATATTTTATGTCGATGGCCATAGATGGAGAGGGATCGTCGATTGACTGATATCGTCGTTTCGGGTAGAGTCAAACGGATTGGAGGTGTAACTTTGCACAGCGAATAAATGCCCGCAAACTGCATTCAAATTGCGATGCAGTCCATTTACATCGCGCTGTGACGCCAAGAATCAAACGTGGCACAGTCCTGAAACATGACCGTGCGTGCCTTCAAAACTGTCTTCAGTTTTGGAGGCACGACCTCTTCAGTTTGGCTGGCGAATTGATTCAGAGTCGCGTAGTGAACGGCAAACGATGAAATATTATCCTGTTCATTCTACCGATTGAAAGATGGCGATACGGAATCATCCGTAAACGAATTCTGTCAGCCAAGTAAAATAAATATGCGACCATAAACCACTCCCTCATTTCGTGCGCAATACTAAATAAGTTGAACTGCATTAAATGTAGTTCTGCATAATTAACTATTAGTTACAACATTCTAAAAACGTGTGAAAATAGTAATTCTCAACCCGTGGGTTTTTATCGAGTACATGGATTTACAGAGAGAATCGACCTATTTGGAATTTCAATGTGTTGAACAGTAAATGACGTAAATTCTAGGGAGGAGTAAGAATTAATGGTTTAATAACTGTCAAAGAACGAACAATTTGAGCGGTGCGGCAACCAAATGTAAACATTGAAGCCGAAAGGTTCACGTGTATACAAGTTTGCAGTATACACTTTTCAGTGTTCCACACAAAATGGAGTGGCATACGTCCTTCAGCTTTGAGTAAACTTATTTTCCCCATGACTGTGGTCAATGCGATATCGAGATAAGGAACGACTAGAACACGACCCATATAGAAGTTGGTGTTAGGCATAACAACAGCTCCTTTCCTACGGTCGCAAACGAAAGCAACTCTGCATTGCGCAATGGTGTACGTAATTAGCCCTCACGCGGACCAAACCCTCTTTTATGCTTGGCTTTCGTTGATAAACATTTTCATCATAAATGACAAAGTATAAAGAACAATTGTCTCGCCAGGGTTGAACAAAGCCAGATCAGGCAGACCAGTGGACTGCTAGGTCTAAGCACGTCACGACATCCCCAATTGGAGTCGACCAACGTCCACTACGACAGGCTAGATGGATAGATGAACGGAATACAACCTTGCCAAGCGTACGATGTGAGGAAACGTCATTAATTAACTAATGACGCAAGAGTCCTCGTTGGAGATAGTGCATGACTATGATAGCAGCCATCCCTCAGGAAGCTCATCAGCGATGCATTAAGACGAATCAGGGGACGCTGATTATGACCAATGAGAAAATAAATGTGCAGTCGCTTATGTCGTCATTCCCGCCATATTAAGCGCCCAATGACCGCCACTCCTATTGCCCGGAGAACACTTTCCCCACTTGCTCCTTATGAAAACATCCTCCGGGGACTGAACGTCGGGGATGGGGCGTCCAAATTAACCATCGGGCTGGAAATCTTAACATACATTAGATCCGCGTTTGACGTCGCAGATTTTTCCAATCGGAATAAAACCGCGAATGTATCGGGAATGGGTTTCCAAGATCATAATTGTAATTCTTGCGCCGGTTTTCACAGCGAGATTTCCCTTTAGATTTATCTCGTCTATAAGGACAGCTTTTCGAAATAATGTTCGCAATTTCACCAAGCAATGTTGAGAAAACTCTCCATTTATTTCATTTGAAGGGTTCTTTTTTTTTAATTGGCGAATGAAATGAAATTTCTAAAACATTCTATTTTTAACGCTGAAACCTTTTATTAAATATAAGTGCGACTTTTTCAATTTTAAAATTTCATTATCTTGGTAACGGCGCACACACATACGTACACACACGCACATGCAATTTAAATTATATATATATATATATATATATATATATATATATATATATATATATATATATATATATATATCACTAGCGAATAAAACCAAAAACACAGAAACAAGCACCAAAGAAACTCACACGTTTCCGAATTTTTGGTCGTGAAACCATCATTCTCAAGGTAGAGAAGAAAGGAACTCCTTCAGTCTCTCCCTTGAGATAGGTGGTTTGACCACCGGAAATTTGGAAACGCGCGAGTTTCTTTTCTTTTGGGTTTGTTTTTGTTTACTAGTTCTATCTTGATACACAATATTTTTCACAACCGTGAGACGTACACAAAAGTTAAATGTATGCGTATATATATATATATATATATATATATATATATATATATATATATATATATATATATATATACGTGTGTGTGTGTGTGTATATATGTATATATGTGTGTGTGTATATATGTGTGTGTATATATATATATATATATATATATATATATATATATATATATATATATAACGATTGTGCGGAAAAGCTCACACGAGCGGCACAATAATGAGCTGACACAATATAACACAAATAGAATAGAACAGCAGCATTTAAAAGGACACTCACACGGTAAATTGTTCGAGCTTTCGGCCCTCTCAGAGGCCTTCTTAGAGTGAGACTGAAAATATGCTGGAGAGCGGAAAGGGGTATGGGCGTGGAGGGGAGGTGTGGAGGGAATGCTGGGAGGGAAATTGAAGATGGCGGTTAAGGGTGGGAATTTTGAAAGAACGGAAAGCTAATATGTAGGCGGATTCACGAGTTCTCACCTCTATATTGGTGGCTGAATCAGGTAGGGATTCTAGGATGCTAAGAGCAAAACACCGGTCGAATGAAAGGTCGTGGGAATTGGCGTGTGAAGGGATAGGAAGAGAAGAGAGTGAGGTAGAATTGCTGGAGTATCGGTGATTATTCATTCGAATGGATAAGGGGTAATGCATTCGCCGATTTAAAAGGAAGTGCAATGTTTGCATGGCAAAAGATAAATAATGTTTTTTGAGAGGCAATTAGCGTGGGAACGAGGTGAGGATGCAATGAGGGGATGTAGGGAGAGGGGAGTAGACCTGATAAGTAGACAGGTTTTTACATCGGGGGCGGTTGCAAATAGGGGAAATATTAGGAAATTTGTCACGGGGGGGCGCCAAAGGGTTGGTGGATCTCAGAAGGTTTTTGAGATTGGCGGGTCGTCTGTATGCGATAGATGGGCATTGGGGTAGTAAGGATGAGGTCGCGTCATTGTCATGTAAAATTGGAAACAGTTCTTTAAGGAAGGTTTTCAGTCTGTGTGATCCGGGGAAATAGGTGGTGCAAAGGTTGAGTTCTGCGTCAGATGTGGGCTTGTTATTGTGTGGTGTGTGTGGTCGGGTGGAGCATAGGATTTTATTTTGTAACAGCTTTTCTGAGTAACCGCGTTTGAGGAGTGCAAGATGTAAATTGCCAAAGTATTTGTTGAGAGTGGCTTTGATGTTGCAAATTCGGTGTCCGCGGATAGAGAGAGAGTTAGGAATCGAGCGTTTCGCGTGTTGAGGATGACAACTTGTGTGGTGTAGGTATTGCTAATGGTTAGTGGCTTTGATGTGTATTGAATTGGTGAATTTGTTGTTTTGAAGTGAGATGTCTGTGTCAAGAAAAGTGATGGTGGGGTCTGAAATGGAAGAGGTGAATTTAACAATGAATAGACACATGCATACATACACACACACACACATATCTTTATGTAGTATATGTGAGCGTGTGTGTGTGTACGTGTGTGTTTGTATACATATACGTATATATATATATATATATATACGTATATATATATATATATATATATATATATATATATATATATATATATATATATATATATATATATATATATACACACACACATATATATACATATATATATGGACGCCATATGCATAAAATGCGTTCTAAAATGGTGACCTATTAGACAGGTGGAAGACATTGTCTTCCGAGTAATTTTTTCACCTTCGAAATGAAACTTAAACTTATTTGTTACAGAATTATGGGAACGCAAATATTCAATCCATTACTTTAGCGGTGCAAAATCCTCTCTGGTTGGACTAGCATACTTTCGAAAACTCAAATTGGACACTCTTTGTAGCTCGGTGACTCATTTTCAACAAACCAAAATTTGAGCTTTCAAAAACGGTCTGAAGGGCATGTGAAAGAACGAGAGAACCTTAAATTAAACGTGCTCCAAATAAATTAATGAGATTTTCGAAAAAAAGAAAGAATGAGAGTAAAAAGCTAGTCTATTGCTGTAGTATCCCGATACGCACTCTTCGAGTAAAACTAATGAGCAAAATTTGAGCCTTTTTAGATATTGCTTTGGTTGTTATTATTTATTCAATGGTAGCCCACCAGTCTTTTCAGGTTTTGGTTTCTTCCTGACATGGCAGAACATAACACTATGCTCTAAAATAAACCCTTTTTTGACTCCACACAGCTTCAGCATAGGGAAACGAGTAAAGCAAACGAAGAGCTATCGAAACTGACGAGAGACTCATGGAAAATATTGGGGAAATTTGAAGAAGACAATAAAATAAAGTAAATATCGAAAATTGTTGGGATGATGAAGGCTGTGCTGGAAGGGAGAAAGTTTGCCAGGCGGAGAAGAGGGAGTGAAGTAAAGTTATTATTGATTGGAGAGAATGAGATGCTGGGGAGAAAATACGAGCACTGAGCAAAAGGTGATGACTATTTTAGGAGATACTAGAAGTGTAATGTAAAAGTAGAAGTTTAACTGTTTTTAGTTTTTTTTTATCGACCACACCGCACCTCTATTCGATGGGCTTCCTTAACATCAAAAAACATAAAACAACGCAGGAATACTCAAAATGATGACGGATAATAATCAGCAGGGCGGAGTAGCCCTGCTGATGGACATCATCATAAGTATTTAAATCCCAGGATTGGTTTACTGCAGCTTCGACATTCTTCTCCATTTGAGTGCAAAGCTGAGCATTCTAGGGAAATTAATGTGGTGGTTTCCCTTTACCTTCCACATCGCAGCCCTGAAGTATATAAACAGGGCCCGTGCAGCAAGTATCGGGACTGGTTCCGAAAATCAAAATTTATTGCAGTTATCAAAACAAACACTTAATAATCTTCAAAATGCATCCCTCCTGCATCGATACACTAAGTTCGGCGCGTCTGTCAATCGTCTAAAGCCCGCTGGAAGTCGGTTTCCGGAATACTGTTGAGAGCCTTGGTCTCTCTTTCTATATATATATATATATATATATATATATATATATATATATATATACATATAGTATTATTATTAGGTAATCTACCGGTTAAGGTAGGTTTTTGGATGGACATAATTGCTAATTAAATAATTTGTGACCCCTAGCAACACACAACATCCTACTTTACATCAGGTCCCTCTTCAGCTCTGAGTACTTTCTTCCTCCCTTCATCATATATGTAAACATAAACCATAAACACAGTAATCAACCCGAAGGACGGTTTGGTAGGTGATGGCAGAGTTCACCCAGTAATACGGCGTGTGCAAATTCACACATCAGGGTATGGGGGCCAGTGCCTTTCCCTGTGCCGGTAATGGTTTCCCAGGAAGATCTGGTACCCGAAAAATCACACAGCTTGGGTGGAGCTGCAGGTGCCCAGAGTGCTTTGCCCGGGAATCGAACCCGGGATCCTCCGGTCAGCAGTCCAACGTTCTACCCACTGGACTACAGCGCCACACACACAAACACACACACACACAAACACAATTACATATATATATATATATTTTTTTTTTTAAGTAATCTACCGGTTAGGGTAGGTTTTTTTGGACGGACACAACTACCAAACAAATATTTTATTACTCCTAACAAAACACAAAATCAATCATCCTACTCTATATCAGGTCCCTCTTCATCTCTGAGTACTTCCTTCCTCCCTTCATCCCGTCCAACAACCCTATCCTGTTCCTTCCCTTTCCTCTTTTGCCCAACATTCTACCCTCTATCACAGTCTTCAACATCCCACTGCCGGTCAACACCCCCTTCATCCACTTTTCCTGCCTCCATAGGATTGCTCCCAACAATCCCCTCTCTTCGCCCACCATACCAAGTACTTCCTCATTTGTTTTCTTCTCTGTCCATTTCACCTTCTCCATTCTTCTCCACACCCACATTTAAAAAGCCTCCAGTCTACGTTTATCCTCCTGCTTCAATGACAATGTTTCCATGCCATACATAGCTACGCTCCATATCAAAGTTTTTACGAGTCTTTTCTTAACATCCTTACTCAAAGTCCTTGTCATCAACTCCCTCCTCCTTGTGAAAGCCTCTTTGCCTAGCGCAATTCTTCTCCTTACGTCCCTACTACTTTGAC